>NC_042616.1:243204893-243522142 GCF_901001135.1 Rhinatrema bivittatum | reverse complement strand
CTACTTTGACATTCAAAGTGAGACATACAAACAGAACAGTGCTCTCTTGTGAAGATTTGATGACCCTCGGTGTGAGGAAACTCACTCAACGATGATATTTGTGCAATGTTCTCTCAACCTAGCTTGATGAACTCTCTACCTGGGTAACATCAAGCTAGGTTGAGAGAACATTGCACATTGCTCTCTCTCTCTCTCTCATAGTAAACATGGTGTCCCCCCCCCCCCCCCCCCCCCCCCCCCGTGGTTGTATGTAGGAAATACCACATTCTGGCACTTATCTCAAATTGTGAAAAATTTATCACAATTTGCGCTAACTTAGCTCTCCACATAGGTATTAGTGCAAATTGCGATAAACTGCCTATTACCATAAAACATGCCCCTTTTTCTATCGCAGGTGATATTTAGTGCATTTTGATAAATCCAGGCCTTAGTTGGTTAATGGAGGAAATATTAAATCCCCAGGTTTGTCTAGCTAAGCCCCAAACCTAGCTGGACAAATTCTTTTGCATGTTGACCTCAGAGGATCCCCAGAAGCACTGAAGAAACCTGTGGTAACTTTTCTGCATGGGAGCAATCTGCACAGAGTGACAGTTATAGCTTAAACAGAAGGCAAGGGGGTAACCTGCATAGAGCAGCATTTACAACCTTCAGAAGGTGAATGGGTTAAGTTCTAACTCCTGTTTAAGGTTGTCACTCCTGCATGGAACAGGAATGACAACCTTAAACGCCTTCCTGGAAAGACTGGACAGGCCATTTTGATTTTTATCCATTGTCATTTACTGGGTTATTGAAAGATAAAAAAACTCTAAATCTTTCAGACTGGCATTTCAAGTGGTATACAACCTGTACAACCTTTAGTATCCTGAGAATTATAATCCATCAGTATTTGGAAATGTTCATAGACCAAATAATTTTATTTGCATGAAATTTAGGGCTAGATGTACTAAGTATTTTCCTCATAGACACAGAATGGGAAAAGCCTTTTAGAACATAACTAAGACCTTAAGGTATTTAGTGACATAAAAGTACTTGGAAATAAACAGATATATTGCAGTAAGCATATCAGTACTTCATAATAAGTCACTGTTTTCTGCTTTATGCAATATAACAAAGTCTAATATATCCAGAAACACTTTTGACTATGTTAAACTGTTACTTTCCAATGAATGGAAATAATAAAAAAGAAATGATATATTGTTTTCTTCCAAACATGCTGTTTCTAAGAAATCCTTAGTTGATATGTGTCCAGCATTTAATGGCAGCGAACTTTTTCATGTATTTTTTAATGAAATAAAACAGGTTAGAGAGGACAAAGAATAGGCTTTTATCTTAAATATTTAGGTAAATTTAAATTGAGCAGCACAGCAGTAAACGCAGCAGTCCTCCATGCTTCAGCAAAAGCCTTCATCATCACCTGCTGAGTGTAAGCAAAATTGCATTTCAGAAGGAAAAAGAAAGAGGCATTTATTTATATCTTTGCCGTGTTAGTGTGAATGCAGGAAACTGCTGGCTTAAAATCTTAAACTGTATGTATATCTGTACTTTTGAGGGAAGTTTGCATCAAATGCATTATTTATCTTAAAAATGTCAGACAGAAAGGTCACATCACAATAATCTAATAAAATGCCATGGAAGAGATTTTAAGATTTGTATTTCAGATTTTCTCTAAAACTTAACGTACAGTGTATATTGGCCTTTTTTTAGTTTTCATAGTATTGTGATATTGACAAAGAACAGGGAAAAATGGTGGTCTTTGGCAAGAGGACAGAAATAAGCAAAGAAATCAAACTGCTGGGGTTTGAGATTTCTAATGTGTGCTTTGCCACTGATTCAATGTGCCAACTTAGGCAAGGTGCTTCATTGTTTTGGTTTATAACATTGTTCTTTTCTGCTGTGCACTTAGGGTGCTAAGTATTGACTGCCCAAATATCAACTACCGTATGTAGGTGTCCTGAAATACTATAATAACAAAGCATGTCGGGATTCTGTTTTAATGAAAGTGGCTATATAAATCCAAAATTGCTATCACTTTAATCAGCAGTTTTATACAATTACAAAAACTGCAGGCTATGTTACCTCTTGAGCTTCAACTACAGAAGAGAAGAGTTCACGAGGAACTAGCAAAATTGAATGTTGAGAAGGCAATTTAATTGAACTTAATCATTTATAAACTGTCTTTATAGGTCAAATGGCACAGCCAAAATGGTATAGTTAAACAACAAGACGTTAACTCACAGCAAATGTACAATACAAAACCATTATAAATATAATACCCATTCACATTCTTCACATATTTTGGACATCCCACCCCTCCCACTTATCAGACCCTGAAATAATTTAAACCTCACCCAACTATTCCTGCTGATAGCTCCATCAGCAAACCCTTAACCTCTCAAGATCCTTTTTAATCAACTAAACTACACCCTTATAGTAGCTTTTGTCCTTGCTGATAAAATCTTCTTACTCTTCACTACCACCATTGTTAATCTTAGTAGAGTTATGCTAACAGTCCACTTTCAGATAAACCCACAATCATTTTACTGCCATCCCTATGCATTCTACTTATATTAATTCTAAAAAATATATATAGGGAGGTCAATAAAAAAGAAGCATTCCAGGGGCATTACAGAGAAGAGTAAAGTTATCCAGCTATGGCCTAGATTTATCAAAATGTTATAAATATAGCAGAAATAGTGCCCATGATAAAAAAAAGGGGCATGGTTAGGCTAATTTCCTGTGTATTGCATCGCATAGGCAATTTTCGCATAATGTGTTGCGTTATTGCATTGCTTCAGCGCATCGTGCTTCATTTTCCATGGTGCACATTGATTTATCCATGGCACATTATTTTTCTGGTTTATCTATACTAGCTTCCTGAAGCGTTTGGATAGAGGAGAGTAGGTGAGTTGGTGGTAGTTGGAGGTTGGCTGGAGGTATTTTGAGAGTTCTGAGTGAGATGTCCTGTGGCTTGTTTCTCATCTGTTTCTCTTTCCCTTTGTCAATGTCAATTGTCTTGATCTGTATCTGTGAAAGTTTTGTTAGTTTGTCCTGTTTATCTCTGGGTTTGGGTGAGGTATTGTGGTGAGGCGGAGGAGGCATGGTGAGACGTGGTGATGTTGAGGAATGGAGAGGATGGAACATGAGGGTCATGGGAAGAGAGGAGAGGACAAGCATTAGGAGTCTCCAAGGAGAAGAAGCTTCCTTTTTATGACATTTAATAATGTTTAAGGGTATCTGGATAAACTGGATGGCTACATCCTTTTCAGACATAAATTCATTTTCTATTGCTGGAGCTTCTTCGATATCCAATGCAGAAAAGGTATTATGTAAGGGTAACTACGAGGAGAGTGAGTATCTCTTCATTATAGGCCTTATTCTGCCAGAGCCCACTGTAATCTATTTATTCCTGGGTTTCTGAATCCTGGATGTCTGACTACTCTGTGGGAGTGGGTATGGGTATTCAAGCTGCTCCACAGTTGGAGAAATTGGGTGTTGAATAGACACATGCTATGTTCTACCAGAGCCTATAATTTATTCTTGGGTTTCTGAATCCTCTGTGGGAGATGGAGGTTATATTCTGCATGTTGCAAGAAAAGGGAGTTTTTTTGGAACCTGAACAATGCCTCTTTCAAATAAGTCACCTGCTTTTTCATTGCAGATAGCTGAAAGTAAATTGGAGAGTCCTTAACTCTCCAAATGTAGGCCTTGGGACATAAGCTCCACAAATGTTACAATGAATAAAAAGACATTCTGCCAATAGTGACTAATATACAGTTGATAGATTGGTAATTCATTATTATATTATTCACTTAGAGGTAGATTTTAAAAACTTGGCACACTCCAAAATTTGGAAATGTGTGCTTGTGCATGCCCACCAAATTTTAAAAGCCACACAGATGCACATATATCTCCTGCTACGCACACATCTCACTTGATTTTTAAAAAAGGCATGGTCTGGGTGGGATGTAGGTGTTTCAGGGCCCTAGTTATTTTGGAGGGGTTTACAGGGTCTGGGGTAACTGGGGGGAGGGCAGGCTATCAAACTGGGAAGGTTTAGAGGACCTTGCTCTTAACTGATGGGCGAACTGATGAAACTGGCAATGGAATGGATGTGCGCCTGTTATAAAATACCCTGATTTGCGGAGAAGAATCGGGATTTCCATACCAAAGCATGCACCCACTTAAAATTGTGTGCACACGTGCATGCATCCAGGTTATTTTATAACATGCATGCATATGTGCACACATGTTAATAAATGACCGCATATCTGGGTGCACTGACACACATGCGCTAAATTGTTCCCGTGTGCTGGATTGAAAGTTACCATCCCTACCAGCCCTTTAATAAAATTAACAAATATAGGCCTAGAGTCATAATTTTGTGATAAATATAGCAAAAATAGCACCCGCAATAAAAAAAAGTGGTGTGGTTAGGGTAATTTTCCTGGTACCGCATTGCATAGCTATTTTACCACAACAAATGTTAAATTTTTTGCACCTATGATGTTTTCACATTACAAGCTGCATTGCTGACTGGACAAGTGAGAGAGAGAGAGCACCTCTGTAGAGGATCACAAAACAGTTAACTATTTATACCACTATAAGAGGGGGCACTAGTAACTCGGGTGAAGTTTCTGGGGTGAGTTGGGTTTTGGGGGGCAGTTTAATATACACAGTCATACGTATGAACAGCACAGTTACAGTGAAGATTTAATGTGATTTAGAGGGATGAAATTTAAAACAAGAATAAATTTGTACAATTTACCCTCCTACCTTGATTGCAGCTAGATAAAGAGAGCTTCAACCAAGGTAGAAAGAACATGGTACATAACTACTCTTCTTTTACCTTTTATCACTCCAAATCACATTAATTCTTTATTGATGGTAACTGAGCTGTTCGTACGTATGACTTTGCACGTAAAATTGCCCCCCAAAACCTAACTCACCCCACAAACCTCACCCCGAGTTCAAAATGCCCCCTTTACAGTGGTATAAAAAGTTCAAAAATCAGTGGGCCTCCACAGAGGCTCTCTCTCTCCTTCTCCTTTCCTCCCCTTCCTCTCCCCTCTTCATGCTCCCTCTCCCCTCCCAAAATGGGATTTGCAATAAATCCCGTTTCGGCCGTAACACACAGCTTTCGCAGGCATAATGCCCGGAAAAAGTGTAGTTATTTCCGGCACTAAATACCATGATATTGTGTGTTACGTTATCGCATGTAACGTTAACCAGCCCTCATTTCCATTTACTCCGCCCAAACTCCTTCCACTTGAACAAAGTTTTCAAATTTGTATAAGCATTTTGCGATGCAGTGTTTATTGCATGCATTACCATGGGCGTTAGGGCCCTAATGCCCGCGATAACACTCTAACACATTTTGATAAATGACCCCCATAGTTACTAAAATACACGCTAGTATGAATAAAAAAACCACTATACGATTAGGATAAATATACAGAGGTTTCAAACCACATGGAAACACAAAAATGCACATGAAAATGTTAGTAAAAGATCAATCTACTGTATATTATGGTTAACAAATTTAAATTCTACTTATCCGGCCACAAGCTCAGTGGATATGTGTTTTTCTGGACAGGTACCTTTGCAATTTATTTTACTTCTACTTAAGAAGTTCTTGTTTAACCCTTGAAATGCCCTGTGACTCAACAGACCTAGAGGTTGCTAGCTTTCTTTTAACAAACACACAGGGTCATTCATCAAAGTGAGTTACGGCGTTAACGCCATAACTCATGCGATAGTTATCACAGCGCATGGCATGAATGCAAATTTGGCAAATTTATTCAAAGGGGCAGGAGAGGGGAGAGGGAGTTGAGAGAGAGAAAGAGAGCACCTCTGGGGTGGCACACATAGTAGTCAACTATTTATACTGCTATAGGAGAGCCAGCTAGTAACTCGAGGTGAGGTTTTGGTGGTGGTGTAGGGTTTTGAGGCCAGTTTTACATGCAGAGTGAGATGTACGAACAGCACAGTACACTTCAGTGAAGATTTGATGTCATTTGGAGTGAGGAAATTCACACAAAGATGAGATTTCTACAATGTTCTCTCGCCCTAGCTTGATGGACTCTCTACCAGCACAAGCATCGTGGGGTGCAAAAGCTTTAACGCACGTTGCGATAAACTACCTATATGAAGCGCTAAGATAGTGCACAATGTGGTAATTCTAAAATTAACATAGCCACACCCATTTTTCTTATCGTGGGAATTATCCATGCAAAATTGATAGCATTTTGATGAATCTAGGGGACAATTACTAAAATAGACTCTAGCAAGAATTTTTTAAAAAACACTATAAAACTGGAACAATTATATAGAGATTTCAAACCATGCAAATCACAGAAATGCAAAAGAAAAAGCAAGAAATCAATCTATATTATGGCTAACAAATAGGGATGGTATTTCAAAGCAGCGCATGGGTGCACATTGACACGTGCATCAGTACACGACCAGATGCTGGCATTTAATAAATTGCACGCACATATGTGCGCACATTATAAAGTAGCCAGGGCACAAGCACGTGCTCAGCTACATAAATGAGGTTCCTAGCTCTTAAGTCAGGGTATTTTAAAATGGGTGTGAGTCCACGCCATGACTTGTTTCACCAGTTTATCTACCAGTTTGCCCAGCCTACAGTTAGATCCTCCAAACCTCCTTGGTTTAATAGCCTGCTCTCCTCCTAGTTACCCCCAGATCCTTTAAATTCCTCTGAAATGGTTGTGTTTTGTTTTTTTTAACTTACACCTCCTCCATAGCAGAAGTAAATTTACGTAGCGTGTAAAAATTTACGTAGCGTGTAAATATTTACTTGCTCGTCTCTTGGTCAAGCCCCAAAACGCCCACACCCTGCCCAGAACACGCTCCTTTTTTGAATTGAGCACTGTGTGAGATATGCACACATATGGGCAGCTTTTAAAATTTGGTTGGCGCTCGGAAGCCCAGCTTGTGTGCGCATCCCCTGATTGATGTATGTGCCGGGCTTTTAAATGCTACCTCTTAAATTCTACTTTCTGGCCACAAGCTCAGTGGATATATGTGTCTCTGGGGAGTCACGTCTGCAATTTATTTTACTTCTACTTAAGAATTTCTTGATGAACCCCCTAGGCTGCCCTTTGATTCACTAAACATAGAAGATACTAGCTTTTTTTTTTTTTTTAACAAACACAATGACTAAAATATAGAGTAGCAAAAATAAAAAAAAAACACTATGAAGTCCATATTCAAAAGCCATTTAGACAGATAGGGGCAGATTTTCAAAGGGATACGCAAGTAACCTCCGAAAAGCTGCCCCTTCCACCCCCTGCGCGCGCGCCGAGCCTATCTTGATGGGTTGCGTGAACAAATCTACTCCCGCGCGCACTTTTTAAAATCTACCCCATAATGTACTAATTAGTTAGCTGGATATGTTGATCTGGCTAATTAGCCAAGCCGCACAGTGACTAAAAATGGATCCCTATAAAACTAGGACAAATATATAGAGATTTCACACCATGCAAAAACTCAGACATGCAGAAGAAAATGTCAGCAAAAAATAAATCTATATTATGGCTAACAAATTAAAATTTTACTTATCTGAACACTAGCTGAGTTGATATATATGTGTCTCTGGAGAGCACCTCTGCAATTTATTTTACTTCTACTTAAGTTCTTGATGAAACCCTGCATTGCTCTGTGACTTACCAGACCAAGCGGATACTAGCTTTTATTTATTTATTTTAAGAAACACAGTTACGAAAATACTTACTAGCAAGAATTCAGATATAAAAAAAAAACCCACTACAAAACTAGGACAAACATATAGAGATGTCAAAGCATGCAAAAGCAGAGAAATGCAGAAGAAAATGTCAGCAAGAAATCAATCTATACTATAAGATGAAGTTTAAAAGCCTGGCATGTGCCAAAATCAGGAGATGCTCATGGATATAGGGCTTACACACGTCCGTCGTATTTTAAAAGCCACCCAGATGCATGTGCATCTTCCAAGGCATGCACATCATACTCAGATTCAAGAGGGGCATGCTCTGGGCAGGGCATGGGCGTTTTGGGGCAGAGCCAAGGGATGTGCGCAGAAATCCTTTGCTCCCATACATGCGCTTAGGTCCAGTGCCGTATAACTTTACTTCTGCTATTGACAACGTGTAAGTCTAAATATAACCAGTTCCAGGCATAGCAGAAGAGTTTGAGGGATTTGGATTAACTAGGAGGAGTACAGGTTATTAAACCAGGGGGGTCTTGAGGGCCTAACTGTACACTGGGCGAACTGGTGAATGAACGTCTGAAACTGGTCATGGTATGGATGTGTTCCGGTTTTAAAATTCCCTGACTTTCCCTGTGGCTTGCAAGTTATAAAATTCCCATGTCTCTGGGTGCACACCGACATACGTGTATGTATGTGCACCCGCGCGCCTGCTTGAAAGTTACCGTCCCTGACTAAAATTAAAAGTTGACTTATCTGGCCATAAGCTCACTTGATATGTGTGTCTCTCCAGAAGCACATATTGACCTCAGAGAGGCTAATTCATAAAGACAGCTTAATAAATACATTCTCCACTTATAATATTAGAAATCAATAACAATTTAACTGGGAAAAATCCAAGTTTTGAAGCCTTTCCTGAATACAGAATATTTCACAGTTCTAGAAGCATAGATTTCCAGAGTTGGGGGGTTGCCATTGAAAAATCTCTTACCAATGAACAGATCAAATGCATCGCTGAAATTGCAGATATATTTAAAAGTGCATCTTGACTCAATTTCAGTGTTCTTGGAGGATTATAGCATTGAAGCCTAAATTGCAAATAATGTGGCCTAGTACCCCAGATGGTCTTAGAGGACAGGCAAAGAGCTTGAACCAGATTTAATTTGCCACTGGAAGCCAATATAATTGTGCTAGGAGGGAAGAAGCTCTTTCTCAGCAAGGAGCTGTGTTCTGGACTACCTGTAGTTGAAGTATTTCCCTCTTTGTGAGTCCCACAAAGAAAGCATTACAATTGTCCAAATGGCTGATTACCAGAGGGGGCATGATTGTCTTTTAGGAAGCAAACTCTAAGAAATGGATGCAGGTGGCTTTCTTCACCACAGCATTAATATGTGAGTCAGAACTGAGGTGTGAATCCACACACATGCCTGAGTTTGTTAACACAGATTATGGAGAACAAATAATGCCATTAATTAATGGGGTTGTGCATTCATTATCAAATACAATGAAAAATACAATAACAAATTTGCGTTTTGTTTAAAAAAAGCAACACTGACAAAATTAATTTTTTAATTGACTTTGTTTCGGAAAGTCAGTGAAAAAACCCCCTAAGAGGCGCCATAATTGTTTGAATTAAACACCCCCTCATTTCCACACCCCCCACCCTTTGCTGGCAGTAGTTTATCTCATCCATGGAGTAGAAGCAATCCAAATGGGACAGGAGTGATTTCTAGTTGCTTCTGCCCTGCTGAGTCCTGGTTGTAAAATGGCATCAACAGGCCCTGAGGCTGGTGCCATTCTGTTGTATAGCCTTAGACTGAGTGGCAGTTTTGTTTAATGGCCATAGAACAAAAACACCTGCCTCAGCTTCAGCAATCACTGTTTTGTAACCTGGACCCAGCAGGGCAGGAACGATTTGGTATCACTTCTATCCTATTTGGACTATACAATCCCATGGATGGGGTAAGCTACTACTTACAGGGAGGGCTTGATGATGGGGAAGGCCCAGGGTTATTTTGTATTGTGGTGGCACTGTAGGGGGATGGCAGGGGTTGGAAGAAACCATTTTTTCTTCTGGGGGTTTTTTTCTTTCAATTTCAGGTTTATTTTATTTCAGCTAAACAAAATGAAAATTAAAGCAAAACAAAAAATGAAAAGAAATGAAAAAGCAAACTGAAACAATATTTTTCTGTGTGCACAGCCCTATTCATTAATCAGTGGTGACATATTTGGTTGCACAAAATTTCCAAGCCATCCTTCTGCTAATTTGAGCTAAGGTATCTGTTGATTAAAAAAAAAAAAAATTCCTCTAGCTGCCTGTCCTTTCCTCAAATGTCTCCTGCCAACTGCTTAACTTTACCTCAGCTGTCACAGAGTAGATAAAAATAAATTGACCTTCAGGAGGATTTCAATAAAGACCTAATTTAAATAGTACCTAAGAAACTCCTGAAATTTTCTTACTTAAGGATTAATTTACTAAGCTGTGGTAAAACAGTGATTGCCTATGTGAAAATTCCTGTAGTATTATTTATTTCTTTTACTTGGATTTATTACCTGCCTTTTTGAAAAATTCATCAAAGGCAGGTTACAACATATTAGAATAGCAGCATACAAATGGAGGTCATTTGCAGTTCACAATAAAAAGGTGTATAAAAATTATAATAGCAGGAAAATCACATTACAACTTGACAGCATAAAGGTGCTCCTGAAGGACTAACTTTAAATAGATCACCAAATACTAAGTTCTATCAGCAACACAGCAGAAATACTAATGACTAACTGTAAAGGAGTGGCACTATACCCCCTCTATAACCTGCATGGAGTTAGTCATCTAGCCTGGTCCACCTTAAAACCTATAGAGAGAGCTCTATGGTTGGGACCCTGCTGAGCAGGATAACAGCCTGAGCCCAACTGGGGACAGGAGACTCCCCCTCTCCCCCCCCCCCCCCCCCCCCCCCCCCCCATCTCCAGAAGCAGGCAGCTTCTGAATTCTTTCTGTCATAAAGCAAAGCTGTGAGTACACTGCTGGAGGTAAGCAGTCTACATGTTTATATGCTGATTGATGTAAATAAAGCTAGAATATTTAAGAAGAAAGGCTGGAGTCCTGTGTGGATTGTCTGCAGTCTGAAACTTTCTCAGTTATACCCCGCTGTTGCGTCCTGTTAAGCAGGAGGTGGACCCTTGAGCCAAGGTGGAGTTGAAGCTCAACGGGTCCCTACCATCAGTAGGCGGAGCTAGCTGACTGATGGAGGCCGACTGGAGCTTCATCAATACCAGCCCTCGTTCCCCGCAGGTTGAGCCCTTGGGTACCAGGACTGGCTAGAGTTAGGTGGGCCTCCGTCTGAGGTCTTCTGATGGATGTGAAGGAGGTCAGCCAGGGGCCAGCAGTGGTAAGAGTGGTAGATCTGATCTGGATGAGGCGGAGTCCCAGAGACCCGGGCGGCAAATGGAACGAAAGGCAGACAGGGAGCATCCAAGTAAGAACAGGCCGAAGCCTGAGAAGCCAAGTCCAGAATGAGTATAGCAGAGGCTTCTTGAGCAAGCTGGAGTCAGGGCAGGTGGCAGGCAAGGTAGAGCGGTGAGACAAGGCAATGGTCAAGTCTAGGAGATAATCAATGGCGTAGTCAGACAAAGTAAGGGTCAGGTCCTGGAGAAAATCAATAGCGTGGTCAGGCGAAACAGAGGTCAGGTCCAGGAGATGATCAATAGCATGGTCAGGCAAAGCAGAAGTGGGGTCCAGGAGATGATCAGTAGCATGGTCAGGCAAAGCAGAGGTCGAGTCCAAGAGATGATCAGTAGCATGGTCAGGCAAAGCAGAAGTCGGGTCCAGGAGATGATCCATAGCATGGTCAGGCAAAGCAGAGGTCGAGTCCAGGAGATGATCAGTAGCGTGGTCAGGCAAAGCAGAGGTCAGGTCCAGGAGATTGTCAGTAGCATGGTCTGGCAAAGTTGAGGTTGGGTCCAGGAGATGGTCAGCAGTGTGGTCAGGCAAAGCAGAGGTCGGGTCCAAGAGATGATCAGTAGCATGGTCAGGCAAAGCAGAAGTGGGGTCCAGGAGATGATCAGTAGCATGGTCAGGCAAAGCAGAGGTCGGGTCCAAGAGATGATCAGTAGCATGGTCAGGCAAAGCAGAAGTTGGGTCCAGGAGATGATCCATAGCATGATCAGGCAAAGCAGAGGTCGAGTCCAGGAGATGATCAGTAGTGTGGTCAGGCAAAGCAGAGGTCGGGTCCAGGAGTCAGTCCACAGAAGAAGTAGAGGAACACAGGAACAAAGGAGAATACCGGAACTAGGATCAGGTACAATATCAAGACAGGAACCAGGAACATGAAGCAATCACCAGGGAAGCAATGAATTACACGTCCAACGTGGAGATCTGTTGCAAAGGCAACTAACTGAGGCTGCATTCGCACAGCACTCCCATGCGTGATCAAATCTCTTCTGTTCTCAAATCCCTACACTGGCTCCCAATCGCTTACCGGATACAATACAAGCTTGCCATGATCATACACTCCTTGAGTCACAATTTACACTCCCTGTAGATTTCCTCAATAGTAAAAATCCATACCCTCTAACCTAATACTATTAGATGTCCCATCTCCAAAACTCACCCATCTTGAGGAAACCGGAGAACGTGCCTTCTTCTCTGTAAGACCACTCCTATGGAACAGCCTAATCAAAGAAATAAGATGTCTCCGAAAAAGAATATTCTTTAAAAAAGCCCTAAAAACTTTCCTCTTCAAAAAAGTGTTCCCAAATGTAAACAATAATGGATAAACCCCAACATGTCTACCCTCAGAAGATGGCATGTAGGGGCCAGAAGGGAAAGCAGAAATCAGCTTTCTTGATAGAATGATCTCCCCTGATGCCTATATATGCTCCCCTTCCTGAAGAATTATATTATTCCCCTACTTGGATGATTAATCTTTTGTCATGAAGACTTATGTCATTCCCCTCGCCCTCCACCCGGATGATCTACGTATTGTATTGTCTCCCTATTCATTCGACGGTGTATGTTTATATTGTACTTTGCTCTGAACATAGGAAGGGCAGTTAATAAATACCTTTACATACATAAATAAATAAATAAATAAATAAATAAATAAATAAATGAGTGTATATCACCGCATTCCTATCTGCCCCTACGTACGGGTTAGAAAATATGGGCCTGATTTTCAAACACATTTATACGCTTAAAATTGGATTTTACATGTTTAAATGCGCTTTACCCAAGTTTACACTTTACCCAACTTTACACAACAATTCATATTTGGTCAGTCTTTCCTACCCATCTATATTTTATAATTTTATACATATTTATTAATTGATACAGTTGGCTAAAATGTTAATATTCTTTCCTTAATTTCATCCCCTTTCAGTTCCTAGTTATTTTTCCTTGTTTTTTGTAACTTTCTCACATCCTAAATATTGTTATAATGTTTTTATTTGTTAAGTTTCTTATTATATTTGATGTCGAATTGGGAAATGTTTCTACCATGTTACTCTCTGCAGTTATTCACATTGTTAATTGTAAACCGGGTTGATGTGATTCATATCATGAAACTCGGTATAATAAAAATAATAAATAAATAAAATAAGTAAGTAGACTTTTGAAAATTGCTATAATATATGCCATTGAATTTTCCATATGATTTACTTATGTAGGTACACATTATGCAAGTAAATGGCTGTTTAAAATTGTTACGATAGTATGTTACATCTATGTGCATAACTCCTTTTAAAATGACCTCCTATGCATAAATCTACTCTGCAGCTTTTGCATGTCCAAATAGATATTCCAGTTAGCTGGATAAGTTCTGACTTATCTGGCTAAGTGGTGGCTAACTGAATAAGTCTTAAAAAGCGATACTTATCCGGCTAAGTAAGATAGCTGGATAAGTCTTTAAAAAAATTCCACTTAGTCGGATAAGTTGCAAGTGATATTGAAATGCTATACATGTATTTTCTTAAGGGCAGATTTTTAAAAAGTTGCACTGTGGAAAGCAGGGATTACGCGCATGGTTGGACCTTGTGAGCACCGCGCGCATTTTCAAAGGGGCCCGGCCACGCGCGTAACCCCAGTTACCCGCAGAACTGCTGGCCTCTTTGAAGCGGTGGGCCTGGGGGCGGGGAGGGGCAGGTCAGGGGGTGGGCCGGGATAGCGCCATTCATCGCTGTCCCAGAGCCTCACATGCCGGCCGGCTGCCGGCATGCGCAACTTACTTCAGGTTGGGCCCTGAAGTAAGTATTGAAACAACAACAAAAAAAAGGAATAGGTAGGATTTAGGGGTTAGGGAAGAGAGGGGAAGGGGAAAGAAGGTTAGGATAGGGGGTAGGGAAGTTTCCTCCTAGTCCGTTCCTTAATTGTTGTGGACTGGGAGGGAACTGGGGAAGGCCAGGATGCGTTGCCACGCAAAGTGTGCATAAATCCTCTCCCCCTTGCTCGTGCCGCCCGCACATACACGCACGGATTATAAAATCCGGCATGCATGTGCGCACGGCCCATGTATTTTATAACATGTGCATGCTGGCGCGCGTATGTTTTAAATTGTTGCGTCCATGTCTGCCCTCCGGTAAGCATGCACACATGGACGCACGCATATTTCTTTTAAAATCTACCACTTACTTTATATTTTAACTTGTGCGCATCAGCTGGCAGGATTTATGCGCGCAGGGCTTTTAAAATCTACCCCATAATGAGCAGGTGCAAATATATATGAGTAAGCTGCAAACACTATACAGATAAGTCTCATCTAAAATAGCAACTTACACATGTAACTGTTGGCCCCATCCCAGAACATCTTTAGACTGCCCCTTTTTTACATGTGTATATTTATGTGCGAACCCTTATTTACCCATGTTTGTTTGAGGTTTATAAAATAGCATATACTGAATACATGCTATTTACATGCCTATGTGCTATTTTTTCCATATTCAGTCTTTTGAAAACTCACCTTTAAGCTTGTAGCAGCATATGTAAGGAACTTGAGGTGCTGATAGGCATTTTCCCATAGTCAATTTAGCATTTTTCTGTTCTGAATTGGGCATTATAGGCCTGACAGAAAAGCAAGGCTTTTATTTGCTTCCAGAAAATGGACATAGTCATGTATTTGTTAGAGTTCCTCTGGGAGGTACTGATCCTGTGAAGGATCTGTTGCAGGTGTCTGTTCGTTTGAATTAACATTGAGAATCTGAGTGAGGATCTTAGTTGCCTGGATGGTATATATTAGAATAGCCTTTTACTCAAGTAGATAAGCCCATCTCAACGTCAGTATCAATGTTTTGAATTTCGTTCTGTAAGGGTTACTTACCACTTTGACATTCTTGGAGTTCTGACGCACAGAACCTCAGTTTTGATTTTGTTCAGCTTTAACTTGCTTGTCTATATCCACTTACAGATATTACTGAGACAACAGTTAAGGGCTTCTACCAATAAGGCAGGATTTTTTCTCAATGGGCAAAAATCTGGATATCCTCAGCATAAATATGAGACAACAAAGAAAGATATTAAAAAGATTCAGAGAAAGTGGAGAACCCTGCGAGACGCTGCATTCTATTTTACAGGGTTTAGACATTTGATTATCAATTTTTATGCTGAACTCTTTCTCCAATAGAAATGAGACCCCATTTCCTTGGTATCCCAGAGATTCCTAATTCATTGGAATGCTTCAGCAACAGACTGTGGGGTACTAGATTAAAAACTGAAGAGAAATCCAAAAGGACTAAGAAAGCAGTTTCCATGGTCCAAGGTCTTATGGACCTTCTCTACCAAGGAGACCAAAAGAGTCTCGGGACTGAATCCCTCCCTGAAGCTCAATGAAACTAGTGCCAATCCTCTGGATCATTCAGGAAACACGGAACTTCATTGGTTACTGCTCTTTCTGTAATCTTTCACAGAGATGAGAACTTTGGAACAAGTCTACAGTATTCACAACAGAAGGGCTCCCTCCAAGGAAGGTACCTTCAGAATAGGTCTAATAAGAGACTATATTAATACTAAAGGAAAATAACCCTTAGCCAATGAACAATTAATGAATTGTGTAAGCCAGGCAAATATAAAGCCATCCCCTTTCTTTATGACCCATACAGGTCAAAGTTTCGGAGAGCAGGAAGATGCTTTTGTTTTATTCATTAAAAATTTTACTTTTTGGATATCAAGTACATCAAAGCATTCCAATTTTGATTCAAGAACTTTAGACTGATCACCATATGCCAAAGTTTCCCAGGTCAGAGACTTGTAGTTCACTACAGATATTATAGATTTTTAGATTTTAAAATTTGGTAAAAGCCTTAGCTTCTGATATTGAATGGTTAACTTCCATAACAGAATTCAAGATCCCTAATAATTCCTTCACTACTCTAAATAATTCCCATGAGGAGTTTCCAGTGATTCATATTGTCAAGGCATAGCGAATTTTCCTGGTTTTAATCACCTTACTTCTATATTATTTATGAACGTTTTTCAAAATTTCTCTTTTGCGAGCAATTTACACTATTTTCTTTCTAATCATCTTGCTTCCGTTCTGCTCTGATTTAACGCCTGAGAGAACCAGGCTGTGGTTTTTGGTTTGTTTTTTTTGCCTAGCAGATTTCTACTTGGATAGGAGCAATATCATCTAACATGGTAATAATTTTGTTATTCAGCTGATCTGTTAATTTGATCAGATTCAGAATCAGGTGGTAGACTGAGCAATTTATCCTTTAATAATGTCAAAAAAAAATGTTCTGGGTCAGTTTTACCTCTCCCATATTTTACCTCTACTGATACACCATTTTGGTTCTATAAATGGATTAAAGAAAATTTGCTGTGACGTACCAATAAAGAAAGCCTATGAAAACGTTTTGCAAGAGAAGCCCTAGACCTAGGTTACTTGAACACTTTTTACAATTCAAGAAGTAGATTGAAAATAAGTTACAATTGATTTTAATTACATATGTAAAATGAAAATATGCTCAGTTTCATTTACTTATTTGCAATCATTCATAAATGAGTGTGACTTGATTGTATATAAGGCCAAGAGCATTGAAAAGTAACATAATAACATAGTAATGATGGCAGAAAAAGACCAAATGGTCCATCCAGTCTGCCCAGCAAGTTTCTTATGGTAGTAACTGCTGCTCTGTGCAGGTTGCTCCCAAGCATTATGTCAAAGGTAGCAATATTCACTAAATTACTGTTAGCAACATTTTTACCATAATTTTGTAAATATAGAGTTATGATGGACGAAATCCGGAAGTGGATCCTTAGGCCGACTGAGCCGAGGGAACAGTCGGGAGGCAGAACTCCCACTGGGCAAACGGAGCTTCACCTGGAAACCCGCGACTCCTCCAGAGGAGCTGTGGGAGCCCGGGTCGCAAGGACTTAGGAGTCTTCACCCTGGAAGTCCGAGATCCCCCCAGGAGGAGCCCGTAGGGACCCGGACCGCTGGGACTTAGGTGGAAACGACGAAACCCAGGAGTATGGTACGAACCGGAGTCTTGGCAGACGGCGGGCAAGCAGGAGTCGGAGTCACGGACCGGAATCAAGGCAGGCAGAAGACAAGCAGGAGTCGGAGTCATGGACCGGAGTCAAGGCAGGCTGAAGACAAGCAGGAGTTGGAGTCACGGACCGGAGTCAAGGCAGGCTGAAGACAAGCAGGAGTCGGAGTCACGGACCGGAGTCAAGGCAGGCTGAAGACAAGCAGGAGTCGGAGTCACGGACCGGAGTCAAGGCAGGCTGAAGACAAGCAGGAGTCGGAGTCACGGACCGGGGTCAGGCAGGCAAAAGTCAGGCGAAGTAGAATCACTAGGCAAGCAGGAGTCCGGGAACCAGGCAGAGATCGAGACAGGCAGGCAGACAGACAGCGGAAACCAGGAACCAGCAGGAACGACGGCAACTAGCACTGCAAAGCAGGAACCTCGTTGCAAGGCACTTTGGAGAGGAAAGTGCCTTGTTTAAATCCCCCGGTCGGCGTCTGACGTCACGGTGGGCGTGTCAGCACATCCGGGTGCTGGCAGCAGAAAACGCTGGCCCCCGCGCGCGCGCACGTTCCCCTGCTGAGGGGAGGAGTTCTCGGCGGCGTCTCCCTCGTGGAGACGCCGCTGCCATGCGGTCCGGAGGGCCCGAAAACCGGCGGATTGCAACGCGGCAAGGAGAGGTAGGTGCCCGGTCACTAGTCTAGTGACCGGGATCGTAACAGTACCCCCCTTCTTACGCCCCCTCCGAAGAGGACCGGGCTTCCCGGGATTGTCCAAGTGAAATTGAGTCAGCAGAGACTTGTCCAAAATATTTCGTGCAGGTTCCCAGGAGTCCTCCTCTGACCCACAACCCTCCCATGACAGCAAATACTCCCATCGGCGGTTAGAGAAGCGCACATCCCGTACTTCATGTACTTGATAAACGGGTTCCCCAGGAGAAGAGGCAGAGATGTCATCCGGAGTCGGCTGATGAAAACGAGAGTATACTACTGGCTTTAAAAGGGAAACATGGAACACATTGTGAACACGCAGTGAAGATGGAAGACGTAGCCTGTAGGATACCATGCCAATCCGCTCAGCCACGGAGAAGGGCCCACAGAACCTGGGTCGTAGCTTGCGAGTGCGTCCTGGGAAGTGCAGGTTTTTATTACTCAGCCAAACTTTAGTACCAGGTACCAATTCTGGTGCAGGCCGTCGATGGCGGTTCGCCACTTTACGTGTTCTCTGCGCTGCCGCGGAGAGTCGCTGCTGAAGAGTCCTCCAGAGTCGGTGAAGCTGAGAAGCCACTGACTGGGCCGCTGGTGAGGGAACCTCCAAAGGAAGTGGTATCGGAGGCTGGAGATGTCGTCCAAATATACTATAACGCAGGAGTTGAGCAGATCACTGAGTATCTCGTTCATGAGATGCTGGAATACTGCTGGCACATTACATAGGCCAAATGGCATAACCAAGTACTCGTAGTGTCCGTCCCGGGTATTGAAAGCGGTCTTCCATTCGTCCCCGGGCGGATGCGCACCAGGTTATAGGCCCCCCTTAAGTCCAGTTTCGTAAACACCCGAGCCCCTTGAAGTTTGTCAAGTAATTCAGGGATCAGTGGTAACGGATACCGGTCTTTCTTGGTGATGGCATTCAGGCCCCTGTAATCGATGCAGGGCCGCAAAGACCCATCCTTCTTAGCTACAAAAAAGAATCCGGCTCCAGCAGGTGATTTAGATGGTCGGATGAATCCCTTGGCGAGATTCTCCTTAATGTAATCGGACATAGCCTTAGTCTCGGGTAGAGAGAGGGGATACACCCTTCCCCGTGGTGGTGTCGTACCAGGAAAAAATTCAATAGAACAATCGAAGGGACGATGTTGTGGTAATAGTTCTGCCTTCTCCTTGGAGAACACGTCAGAAAAGTCATGGTACTGATCCGGAAGAAGCATCCCAGCATGGGCCAAAGGGATAGGCGGAACCACAGTGGTCTTGATGCAATGCTGGAGACAATGAGAACTCCATTGTGTGATCTGTAGATCATCCCAGCGAATCACTGGGGAATGTAGTTGCAACCAAGGCAGACCCAGAACAATGGGGTATACCGATCTCTCCAGAACTAGAAACGAGATCTTTTCTTCATATAGAAAACCGATCTGAAGTATGAGCAGAACAGTGACTACGGAGATATTGTCAGGCAAAGGAGTCCCCAGAATGGAGGTAACACGGATAGGAGGGTCACGGGGTAGTGTGGCCAAGTGAAGTTGCTGGACCAGCTCGCGGGTGATAAAGTTACCTCCAGCCCCAGAGTCAATCAGGGCCTGTGTTGAAAAAGAGTCCCCAGAGACCCTCAGAGTTACAGGTACTGTACATTGAGGAGCAGCGTTAAAACAGCCCAGGAGATACTCCTCCTTCCTTCCTAGGCGTAGGCGTTTCCCGGCCTTTCCTTACATTGAGAAAGGAAGTGCCCCTTTCCGCCGCAATACAGGCACAACCCCAATGTCCGCCGGCGGCGTCTCTCTTCTTCTGTTAGGGAAGTTCGTCCTAACTGCATGGGCTCCTCGGTAGATGATTCGGCCGAAGCCCCCGAAGACCTAGGGGCCGGTGTGAGCGGTCTTGAGAATGCCGGAGCTAGCGGTGACATGCGACGCGGAGGGCGGACCTCCCTGGCTCTTTGCTGCAAAAGTTGGTCAATACGTCCAGCAAGTTCAATGAGCGTGTTCAAGTCCTCGGGGAGATCCCTGGCGGCCAGAACGTCCTTAATCCGACCCGCCAAACCTTCAAGGAAAATCCCATGAAGAGCATCGTCACGCCAGCCGACCTCAAGGGCAAGAGTGCGGAACTCCAAAGCGTATTCAGCCAGGGTACGGGCCCCCTGTCGGAGTTGAAGTAGTTCCGATGTGGCGGAGGTCTGACGGGCAGGTTCGTCGAAGGCCGCTCAAAAGCCAGCCACGAAGAGATCCAAGTTAGTGAGAGTGGTGTCACTCTTCTCCCACATAGGTGAGGCCCAATTCAGGGCTTTTCCATCCAGCAAGGAAAAAATATAAGCGACTTTGACAGAGTCAGTAGGAAACTGATTGGGAAGCAAGGCAAAACGCACGAAACACTGGTTCAGGAAACCGCGACACCCCTTGGCGTCTCCTGCGTAGCGTGACGGAGCAGGAAGCTGTGTAGGCGTTTGAAGCGTAACCACTGGAGCAGGTGCGGGCACTGGAACCGGTGCCGGGGGTTCAGCGTCCATACGAGTAGCCATCCGCTCCACCGTGGCTACCAAGGAATCCAGTACTTGTTGCTGCTGCACTAGGCGCTGAGCCAGGCCTGGAATGGCCTGAAGACCAGCGAGATCTGCCGGATCCATGGCCTTGCAAACTGTTATGATGGACGAAATCCGGAAGTGGATCCTTAGGCCGAGGGAACAGTTGGGAGGCAGAACTCCCACTGGGCAAATGGAGCTTCACCTGGAAACCCGCGACTCCTCCAGAGGAGCTGTGGGAGCCCGGGTCGCAAGGACTTAGGAGTCTTCACCCTGGAAGTCCGAGATCCTCCCGGGAGAAGCCCGTAGGGACCCGGACCGCTGGGACTTAGGTGGAAACGACGAAACCCAGGAGTATGGTACGAACCGGAGTCTTGGCAGACGGCGGGCAAGCAGGAGTCGGAGTCACGGACCGGAATCAAGGCAGGCAGAAGACAAGCAGGATTCGGAGTCACGGACCGGAGTCAAGGCAGGCTGAAGACAAGCAGGAGTCGGAGTCACGGACCGGAGTCAAGGCAGGCTGAAGACAAGCAGGAGTCGGAGTCACGGACCGGAGTCAAGGCAGGCTGAAGACAAGCAGGAGTCGGAGTCACGGACCGGAGTCAAGGCAGGCTGAAGACAAGCAGGAGTCGGAGTCACGGACCGGGGTCAGGCAGGCAAAAGTCAGGCGAAGTAGAATCACTAGGCAAGCAGGAGTCCGGGAACCAGGCAGAGATCGAGACAGGCAGGCAGACAGACAGCGGAAACCAGGAACCAGCAGGAACGACGGCAACTAGCAATGCAAGGCAGGAACCGCGTTGCAAGGCACTTTGGAGAGGAAAGTGCCTTGTTTAAATCCCCCGGTCGGCGTCTGACATCACGGTGGGCGTGTCAGCACATCCGGGTGCTGGCAGCAGAAAACGCTGGCCCGCGCGCGCATTCCCCTGCTGAGGGGAGGAGTTCTCGGCGGCGTCTCCCTCGTGGAGACGCCGCTGCCATGCGGTCCGGAGGGCCCGAAAACCGGCGGATTGCAACGCGGCAAGGAGAGGTAGGTGCCCGGTCACTAGTCTAGTGACCGGGATCGTAACATATAGCTACCCTTAAAATAAGGCTTGGGGGAAACTAGCACAGAGCGGCTAATATACTACTAGTTGATGAAACCTAGTATGTTAGTCACATAAAGACACTAAAGATATTCATTTGAGATTAATGTGGGAGACATTTTGTATTTGTTACGGCTCAGGCTGCTGTGCAGCTTCTCCTCCACCTGAGGAATGCAGTGAACCATGTTCTGAACTGTGCTCTCCAGTATGTCCCTGGTTTCTTGCTTTAGCCAATCCTACAGCCTCCGCTCTTCCAGGGGACCTCCTTGAGCACATTCTCCTGGCTGTCCAAGCTCCCCTTGCCTCCCTGCACCACACCCAGACTCAAGTTCTACTTAACCTTGCCTATCCCTTGCCTCAGTGCTTCATCATCGAGTTCTATTTAACTCCTTGCTCTAGCCACATCTGCCTTGTGGCCTTCTCAGGCCTTTCCTTTATTTGTCTCTTGGCAGTTGGGCCTTGTGATTCCAGTCTCTGTCTTGTGGCCATCTGGCCTTCCACTCTTGTCTCTGTCTTATGGCCTCCCAGCCTTCACCTCTGTCCGTACCTAGCCCTGAGGTTCCTCTTGGCCTCTTCCTGACTCTAGGCCTCTTCTGTCTCCCTGATCTCTGGCCCGGCCTAGCCCCGAGGCCTCCCTTGGCCTCTTCCTGTTGCTAGGCCTCTCCCTGACTTTACCCTCAGGGCCTTTCTTGCCTACTCTGCCTTCAGGCTTTCCTGTTCTATGTTCTGTGTTGTCCTTGTCCTGTTCTGCCTTGTTCTGTCCTAGTTTGTCTGTGCCCTAGCCTCTGTTCCAGTTCCACACTCTGTTCCAGTTGTTTCAGTTCACTCTTACCTCTACGCAGCTCCAGTCTGTTCCTGAGTTCCAGTTCACTCTTACCGCTATGCAGCTTCAGTCTGTTCTTGTGTTCTAGTTCACTCTTACCTGCATGAAGCTCCAGCCCAGCCTGCACTCTGTTCCTGAGCCCAACCCAGCCTGCATCTAGTTCCTGTGCTCCAGCCTAGCCTGCACAGCCTGCCTTGCTCCAGCCTAGCCTGCACATCCTGCCTTGCTCCAGCCTTACCAAACTGCCCAAGCTCCAGCCATCATGCCATCCTATGCCACTCCAGAGGTGGTATCCACCACGCTCCACCATCACTGGATCTCCCACCAATATTATTGTTAAAGAAAATGTGAACATAAAATGATCTGATCAGTGAAGAGATCATCAGTGATCCATCCTTTCTCTTTATTTCCTTGTGAATGAATGAGGACATCCAAGATGAGACCAAACAGGATACATCCTAGAACATTAAAGAAGTTTAGAAAGGTTCTGATAGCTCCATCAGTAGTCCTGTGTAATCATTCTTTGAAAACAGCAGTTGTTTCAGAGAACTGGCAACAGGCAGGCATCATCCTTCTTCACAGTAGTGAGAATATGGAGGATTCTTATAACTATGTTATATGAGAAGGTGCGGAATATAAATACGTGCAAATAAATAAATAAAATAAACTACAGGCCAAATAGTTTGACCTTTGGAGAGGGTAAATTAAGAGTCGCTACTAAAGGAAACATTAATGGAGTATCTTGAATTCAGAGGGAGTATATTAGACAGAGCTGGTCAATTTTTTTGACAGAGTGACCAAAGAATCAAATTGGGAAGGTCATTGAATGTAGTGTACTTAGATAAGGAAGGCAATTGATATTGTTTCATATAGGAGGCTCATAAATAAACTGAGCAGACTAGGGTCCTTTTTACTAAGCATTTTTCCCAGAGGCACAAAATGGGAGGAATTCTTTAGTAAACTGAATTAGAAACTGGCCAAGCAATAAATAGCCAAAGATATGGTAAAGAAAAAGAGAGGTATCAGCAGATTACCTTTGGGATCAATCCTCTGACTAGTTCTGTTTAGAATTTTCATTAGTAATATTGCAGATAATATTAAGATATGCAACAGGTTATACTCGCCAGATGGAGTTGAAGAAATGAGAAATGATCCAGGAAAACCTGAGAGCTGGGTAAGAGTTTGGCACTGTAGCAGGCCAATTTGTGATTAGGCATTTGGGGCACCTCACAGTCCCTAGATATACAGAATAAACACACAACATATCAAACCTTATGTTTCTTTCAGTAGGCTTAATCACGGAAACAGGAAAACAGTGGAGAAGCTCCAAAGGGAAAACATATGTACAACAAGCAAATAAAAACATAAGTAGAAAAACTTAGCTCTATCTGGGCATTGACTATTTATATATTGCCAGCTCCCTCACACTAAAGAAACAACTCGGTAAATTTTAAATTATCTCAAGAAAAAGCACAGTTTTAATTGTGATGCCACTTTCTGAGCTTTATCTTGCAGCCTTCTCTGTGGGTTTCTTCCTCTTGGCCTCATTCTGCATCTTCTCCTTCCAGGCCTGTCCTGTATACCTGGTCCATCTGGATGTGGAAGTGACTCAGTGACCCCTTGGACTCAGGAATGAACCCTCTACTGCTCAACTGCGATGATACTAATAGTAGTTAAGAACATACACTCCTTCTCATACCCTCCCCCTCTGTATAAACCTATGGGAGTGCTTGCCCATACTAACTGTATCTTCCTGGAAAAAAAAAATCTACATTCCCATTATGCTTCCCTGGTTAGTGCTTTATTTTAGGAACCATGACTTTAATCTCCCGATGGAATCCATTTGAGTGTTTGATAGTATGTCATCAACACAAATATTCATTCCAACAATTAGTAGTGCAGGGACTCCAGTGCACACTTCATTGCTAGGTCATCTTTCTCCAAAACAGAATATTTTGTCTCCTTAGGAAGTAACTTTTGACTAATATATACCACAGGGTATTCCTCTCCTTCCTGGTTCTGCGCTAATATGGTCCCTAGTCTCTCTTCTGAGGCATGTGTGTGCTCCTTAAATGGCATCTTGAAATCTGAACTTGCCAGAACCGGTTCAGAGCAGAGGGCATCTTTCAGCTCTTAAAAAGTCTTTTTGCCTCATTAGTCCTCTGAACACAGTGTGGACTGGTTCTCTTCAGAGGCTGGGTCAAGGGCTCGGCTCTGGTGGCAAAATCTGGGACAAAATGCCAGGAATAATTGGCCAGGGTCAGAAAAGACTTGACTTACTTCTTTGTTATTGGTCTTAGTACTTATTGGATAGCATCCACGTTACTAATTTGGAGTTTGATTATCCAGTTTCCTAAATACTGGCTGTATAATTTAATATTGTTTAATGAAAAGGAGGGATGTAATGTGGTGCAGTCACATTTCATGTCACTTTGCTAGATTACATTGAATTAGCTAGTTCTGCACAGTTTTGAGCCAATAGGGCTTCCGTACAGTTCTGTATGTATACTTAATTGCTTCCTCTTTCTGTGTGAGTTGAGTTGCTTTTGTTATAGGTCCATTTTACCATGTTAATAAAAGCACTGCTTTACTGTTCTTGTAACTAGGAAGCATCCTTGGCCTGTTTGTTTTTCTTTAGAAGGCATTCACTTATTTAAACAAACTCTGCTGTGCCCCTAATCTATAACAAATGTACTTGAGAGACATATGCCAGAAGGCATGGCCTGGATTTGTTTATGCTTCTTGCTAGTTCAAGTCTGTTTATGCTCCTCCTCAGGTTTTGGATATAATGCCATCAAGTTGCCAGGGGTCAAAGGTTCAGCTAGAGCAACTACCCTGACTAGAAGTTCCATTATATATCTTAATAAATGTATTTAGTTCAGTTTTGAGCATTGATCTTGATTTTTGAAACACACTGGAACTTTATACGTACTCCCTTCACTGACAGCATTTTTTAGTTTGATATAGGAAAAAAATCACAATTCCAATGTCCATTAGAGTCGCCAGATATTTCCAGATTGTCAGTGTAAAATTTCTGATTTCTTGATATATATTCATACATAGGAAAACTTGGAATCCAAGTCCTAGGTGTGAGACATGGATAGGAAATAATGTCCCAACATGTTGCGGATGCCTCTTAAGTGCCACAAATTAGAACAATTACTGAACTTATAGAAGAAATGTCCTTCCCACTCAATTAACTAGCATCATAGGCACTACTGGAAAGATGTATGACAGGAAAGACATGACAGGCAGCAAAGTGGAGGAGTAGCACTTTGTATAAAAAAAATAATATTAAAGCAACAGATATGCAGGGGGTATGAGAAAAAGAGGAGGAGCTGTGGTTTACTTTGAAAGGAAATGGCACTTCCATCTACATTGAAGTTATCTACAGATCTCCAATACAGACTGAAAAGATGGATAGAGATCTAGTTAATGACATACATAAGAATGCAATGAAAGAGAGGAGGCTTTGCTGGTGGAAGATTTTAATCTGATGATTGTTGATTGGACCATCTGTGAAGGTTCTATGCGTGTTAGGCTGCTTTGACATGTTTATGATTCTTCGCTCATTTCAAATCTGCACTCCCATCTGCCCTTCCTGGTCCTTCATTTGTTCTGAATCCAGGCAAAACTCAACATACCACCAGTGGGTTTCTTTGGTTGGGAGGAGTAAGGGTAGGGGGAGAAGAGAGATCCTGCACCATGACCCTTGAGAATCAGGTCTTCTCATAGAAAAAGTGTTGTTCCAGTCGTATACATTTTTCTGATGTAAAAGATAAAATAGCAGAAGGTGACAAAATGTTTTCTTCCAGAGTTACTATGCAATCAAACATTCAGTCCAGCAAAACATACAAAACTAATCTGCAATGAAGGGTCCTGGAATCTTTTTGGCCTCCATTTCCTACAAGACTTTCGTAAGAACAAATGTGAAATTATCTTCTTTTACAGACTCCCTTTGTATTTGCAATCCCTACAGCCCCTCAAGAATGACTCTGCTCTTCTGTCATTGGAATGGATACCCCCAAAAAGATTGCCTTTTTATATCTTTCAGTTGCTTCTCCTGGTTTAGATCTGAAGTTACATCTATAGTTAACTCAGCTAAGTGCCTATTAAGACATGCCAAATGCCGTTGACATAAATTTCTCTCTACTGTGCATAAGACTATTTGAATCTGCTTGCAGATTTTAGATTTTCAGTATAAAGAATAAAAAAATGTTATTATACATCTCAACTTCAGTCTTCTCTTAATTGTCCTCACAAATTGCTTTAAAATTGTGAAACACTTGACTGGTAATGACATCTCTGCTTCCTCATCAGGTTATCATATTAGTTGTGATGCATTAGGAAAACGTTTTTTTCATGATAAAGTTGTGGCTATCTGTGACCAGTTTTCAAATTGTAACATCCTTGATATTCTTCCAGTTGATCCGGATTGGGAGACCTGGAAACAGTTTTCAGTGGTTTCTGCCCATGTTGTGTGTAGAAACACCGTGATCTCCACTAGATGGCCCTAGGTTCCTTTCTTAGTTAACTGCTAGGAGGAACATACCATTCCCTAAGGTACCTCAAGGGTACCTTAGGGAATGGTATGTTCCTAGGCAAACATACCACCTAGGCAAACATACCACCTAGGCAAACATACCACCTAGGCAAACCTCAAGGGGAGGTCCCCTTGAGGTTTGCCTAGGTGGTAGATTCTTTTTCTGCAAGGGAGGGTGAACCTAGGAGTAGTGGGGTCAGTGTGTTTTTTATTTCAATGAGGGAGGAAGTGTTTCTGTGTGCTCTCTGAGTAAGGCTCCATCTAGCACTACAAAGGAGAGACATAGCCCTGTCAGTGCTTTCTACTAAAGGCTGGAGGGAAGGGGGATCAGAGAAGGGTTTTGTCTACTCTACTAGTTTTGTGATAATTTTGAGTCTGTTCTGATCTGCATTTTCTAGGAGGCAGAAATCCCCGTTTAGGAGTGCAGGAGGAATCTGCCTAACTTTTTCATTCAGCTAAGAAGTGTTTGCAGAGTCCATCACCAGAGTCTTGTTTTGATTATGCTATCCCATCTATTGGGAAGGAAGTGGTTTTTATTCCCTCTTCCTTGCCCAGGACTGGAAGTTAAGATCTGCTTCCAGAGTAGACCTTTATCCCAGAAAGTTCCCACAATAATTGAGTTTGAGAGAAGAAAGAGGAACATCTAGAGAACCCCCAATCAGAGTCCCCAGGCTGGAGTTCAGGACAGGTGACATGGAGCTCATGAACTGTGGGCAGCAGGGACCCTACACAGCTAGAACACCCTGGCCACATTGGGATACTCACCCTTCCCAAATGGAGGAAACAGATATCTCGATTTCCCACACTGAGGAAACTTATACAGGAGAAGAACTGTAATTATCCTGTACTCTAAAATTTCTAACAAACCTGGATATAAATGGACTTTAATTTTTCTATACATCTTGATTGCATTATTATAATTCCTAGTAAAATATTATTTGAACACCCAGTCTGTGAGTCATGATTGGTCTGTTCAGGTACTTGCTCTAAAGAGCTATGGTAGCACACACACATGGGAGAACACTAATGCCTGGGCCAAGAAGATTAGCCTTCACTCCCACAGAAAGGACCCACACCTTGGGGATACAGGAAAGGGGAATGAGAAGTAAGAAGACAGCCCCCCATTATAAATTATTTTATGGCTCTTCAGGAGTTGTGCCATCTGCCAAGAAATGGCTACATGTGTGGCCTACTAATGCTTTCCTACTGTCATCAGGAAATGCTTGAAAACAGACCTGTGTTTTTCTATCTACTCTGCTTAATTGCTTGTTGTCAGAGGGGTTGTTGCCTCTCTTGCTGAAACAAGCTTCTGTTCATTTTCTTAAGAAATCATCACTGGACCCATCGATTTCCAGTCATTATTGTCCAATTTCTTCACTTCCTTTTTTGACTAAATTTATAGAATGTAAGATCTGTGGACCCTTGCTGCTGTGGTGAGATTGGCTCAGCCTACAGGGTGGGCCCTCACCAACAAATGGCGGAGCTACATTAGGAAGAGACTGACTAGGAACTTCACCTATACCAACCCCTTTCCCCTTGGGTTGGGCCCTTTGGTTCCAGGGGCCGACAGGTCTTAGGCGATAGTCTCTGTAACAATAGCCTAGGCGATTATCCAGGGCCAGGCTAGGGTCGAAGGCAGGTGGCAAATGAGAGTGGTCAATGTTCAGGTGAGAGTCAGAGGCAGGAGGCAAATGAGAGTGGTCAATGTCGAGGCGAGGTTCAGAGGCAGATGGCAAACAAGAATGATCAATATCCAGGCAATGGTCAGGTCCAGAAGTCAGTCCAAGGGAAGTCAAGATGGGCTGGAGAGACAAGGCAAGGCTAAGCTGGAGAGATGAGGCAAAACTGGGCTGGAGATATGCGGCAAGTATGGGCTGAAAAGATGAGGCAGGAATGCAGACAGCAGCAGCAATACTCTAGGCGTTTCTAATGTAGAAGACCCATTGCCGAGGTGAAGAGGAAGGGTCCAAGGAACCCTTTTATAGGGCAGCTGTAAGTGATGTCATCCAAGGGCACCATAGCTTTTTCCCATGGTGGGCCATTTAAATGTCCGATAAATAAATAAATAATACTGGGTTGGGCTTACAGGTGCCTAAGGAAACTGATGGTGATGATTTCGCATCCCACTACGCAGGCAGAGGTGGCAGCTGCTGTGAGAGAAGGACCCGGGACCATTGGATATGGGGTGAATATAGAGACTTTCAGGAACGTCCCACAAACTGCCAAATGTAATATAGAGATGGCAGTACTGATACAGCTCCAGGATCTCTTGATTAACCACCATATCCTGGACCAGTTTCAGTTCAACTTTTATTAAATGAAGCATATTCACTGGTCCCTTTAGAAACTGGTATACCACAAGGCTCTGCCCTTCCTGCCCAGCTATTTAATATTTATATTTCATCTCTTTGTAAACTGTTGGCAAATCTGGATGTTGGGTACTATCTTTATGCAGACATCCAGTTTTTCATATCTGTACCATGCTGTGCTACTTTTGGTGAGACGTTTACAATAGTATCTCTTTGCTTGTACTCAGTTAGGAGTGGCTTACCAATAATAAGTTGTCCTTAAATATTGCCTAAACAGAAATTCTAATGCATGGGCTGCTTTCTTTCTTCTGATGTTCCTAAAATTGTTTCCTTTGAAAATTTTCAGTACTTATTTCATGGCATGTACATAACCTGGCGATTATTTTCGACTCTGCCCGCTCTTTGCATCCCCTGGTTAACAATGACATAAATAATGCTTTAGTTGCATTTGTTATGCAGACTTAAGCCATTCTTGCCATTTGATGACTTTTGATCAGTCTTGCATGCATTGGTTATTTCTTATCTGGATTATGCCAATTCGGTATATCTTGGTCATCCTTTGCCTACTATCAAAGCACTGCAAATTGTGCAAAATGCAGCAGCTTGGGTGTTAACTGGCAGTAAAGTAAGGGGTCATGTCTCTCCTATTCTTGTTTTTCTACATTGATTCCCCATTCAAGTTCGTATCAAGTTTAATATTCTTAACTTTAATCCATAAAGCATTAAGTAGTGATTCACCAGCTTATTTTATTACTTTACTAAAAGTTTACAGACCTTTGCGTTCTCTTCATTCTACTGGGAAGAATCTTTCAGATGTTCCCTCAGTCAGAGCAGCTCACTTAGCAGAGACCCAAGATAAGATCTTCTCCATTTCAGGTCCTACTCTTTGGAGCTCGCTTCCTGAGCATTAAGAGTGGAAGAGAATCTATCCACCTTTAAAAAAAAAAAAACAGCTGAAAACTCTAATGTACAATATACTTGGGACTTGGGAATGCAGGAAATGACTTGATCTTTGCTATTAGCACTCAAGTCTTGTGAAAACAGTGGATGGCATGATTTTTGCTATTAGCAGTTTGTTGAAGCTTTATTTGTCAACTTTATTTGATTGTAAGTTGTGTGTGTGTGTAAGTTGTTGGGGCATGGTAGTGGCTCATGTTTGTTTACCTGTTATTTGTGTGATTTTTATGAATATTTTAATTGTTCTGTGCAAGGAATTATAGATGTTGCAGAATATAAATAAATATAAAACTATTTTATAATCTTTCTAGGTTGTGGAGAAGATCATAATTTTTCAGGTGCTGTGTCAGCTGCCTCCGAAATCCTGCAAGTTCGGAAGCAGCTGTTATGGCACTGGTTACTTACTGGGGTAAAGCAAGAAATCATTGCACTAATGAAGAGAGAACTCAATATTCTTGGCTTATTAGACTGTAGTATAAAGGGATAAAAAACTGTAGTCAGAAGTCCATATTCAAAAAGGTTTGTCCGGCTAAGTTTGAGACTTAGCTGTACAAACCTCAGATGTTCATTTTCCTGCTCCTTGCAGTGGATAAATTATATGACTCAGAGTCTTTCTGGCGATGGGCCTTAAACGTAGCTGGGTCAGTGCTACCCAGCTAAGTTTATTTGGATAAATCTGGTCATGGAAAGCAGGTCTAGAATTGTCCAGGTAAACTTACCTAGTTAATTTTAATCCTAACCCGGTATATTCAGCAGGTTACATTTCCCACTGAATATCCTGGCCAAAGTTAGCCAAGTAAGTTTACCAGGCTAACTTCTCACTCCCCGTGCTGCTCAATATTGACCCCTAAGGTTATATAGCAACATCAATAGTTTTTACACTTGTGAGAGAGGATTTCAAAAGTGCCTCTCTTTGATGTATTTAGATGTAAATGGACATTTTTGTTTCTGTGCTGTAAGTACATTTAAATTCTTTTACATTTATTTTTTTTAATTCTTTATTTATCATATTTAATGTAAATTATTTCAAGCATACAATCTTGATTAGAAACTAGTGGGTTACAAAAAAGAAAACTCAAGATAGTAAACAATATTTTACAATTTAGGAAATTATTCATCCCTCATATATAGTCCACCTTTTTTCTTAAACATCCCTGTAAATGTTGTATCAATTACAGGGGAAATTCATACATTTTCTTTTCCCCTTCTCAGTTGACTGTATTTTTTAAGTGATAAGGATGCAATGGGTTGAAATAAATCTAGCAAGATTCAACTAATACCTTAATAAAGTGTGTGTTCCATAAAATATATAGTCAGCTTGTAAAAACTGTTTATTATTGGGTCCTTTATGGTGGACTAAATTCTTTTATATTTAACCTTGTCTCGTATATGTTATTAATGGTATCTTCATGAAAATATGTTCACAACTATTTACAGAAAGTCTTCAACTTAAGGCATTTCAAGTTACAACATTTCTAAATTGACACCCCTTATCCAACTTATAAAGCTTGTTTTAATTTTAAGACATTTACCTGTCTTCCAATGGGCGCACATTGATTTACTGATGACCATGAGACCTGATGAGGGTGCCGTCAGTAGGAGAAGCATCAAGGACTTCCTATCCTCTAAACAATGTCAATGTAATGTTCTGTAAGCATGCTTTGGGACATTCCTCTTTAGACAAAAAAAAAAAGTTATGTTTTAAAATGCATCAGTACTTTTTACAGTACTATATGTTACTAAATTCTGTGTTATTTTGGTGAAAATAGGATATTGGGCTCTGGTGCTGGAACCAAGCCCCCGTTTTATAATATTTCAATGTATGATGTGATTTTCAGGAACTAGTGGTGTTTGAAGTCTGAGGATTTCCTGTATTATATTATCAGCCTGATAAGGGAGCCCAGGTAGAAACAAACTGGGTCAGGTGCTGTCAGAATTTCCATATACATATATAAACTTGATGGGTAGATTGTTGCAAGCATCAGAATTTCAGAAATTTTTCTTTATCACATGGCCAGATTAAAGTTGTAGGACTGGTGCAGATTTGTGTTAAACTCACTAAACACAGTTGAGTGATGCAATATTTTCAGTTTTACATTATTTCAGCACATTTTTTATGTTTAAATACAATTGCCTTTTTAAAAGAAAATTGAATAATTTCATGAGCATGCTGGGCTGTAATGGTCTGGATGTATTGATGTGTAAGACATCCTTGGGCAGGACTAAATGCAGAATATAATTATTAAGCTAATATTGAAGATGACTGCTCCTGATGGCCACAAGTTGTTTATTCAGTCTAAAAAACTAGTCGTAAATAGAACATTTTGCAGAGATCTACTTAGTAGAGTGCTGCCACTCCCTTTGTACATTGTCATAAAATTTTAGACTTGTTTCTTCATTCCCATTTCAATATATTCTGGTCTTCATAGTCTCAATTTTTGATGGTGACACAGGAATACATGGACAAAGTACATTTGTATGGGATGACTAAACTGAAATTGTCTGACATGGAGATATTTTTATTTTCCATTAAGACACAAATTTTGGATCCCATGCAGTGAATCTGCCATTTTCAAGTCATTTCTATGTAAATTTTTCCATGATGGTATATGTATAGTCCATAAATAAAATTGAATATCTTAGCTGGCATAGTGTATGGTTTAATTCTTGAACAGAATCTTATTTGTGTTCATTCAGATCTAAGTTAAATTAAAATGCTTGATTGGATCCGATTTTATCTGGACTATAATGGATTATCCCTAGTTATAACTCTATTTCTGCTGGATCCATGCTGTGTTGCACATAGTGATGAGAATAAAATTAATGCACATTAGGTTTTAGGTATCACTACATGTCTCCCTTCAGAAGAAGAAAACTGCCATGATGGTACTGATGATAAGATCAAAGACTCTTTGGTATGTGCATGCATTTAATTAATAAATATTAATTAATCTGAATAGCTACATTAAATCATATTGCTGGTCAGGCCAAATCCCTGATTCAAGTCTGATGACCAAATCCCTGATTCAATCCCTGATGACCAAGTCTGATGACCCCATTGCAGCGTTGTCTGTTGGGGTCATCAGACTTGGGCACACTGCAGACTTGACACACTTGGGCACACTTCAGACTTGAGGAAAATAGTTTTCAGTACTTTGGTGGCCCTTACTAGTCAATGCCTGTGAAGAGTCTCCCAAGTCATCCAGGCACACCAACTCAGGAGGCGGGAGTGAAGATAGTGGGATTAAAAGGAAGAAAATTAAAATAAAAAATGAATATTGCAAGTCAGACTTGCCCAAGAAATATTGCTTGGATTATTTTGTTGACCTTAAGTATATACTTAAATGGTGCTGCATTCCAGTGTCAACTTTCTGTTTTCCCATATACTGTAGACTGCCTTAATGAGTGGGAGAAATGTATTTCAGCAGAAAATGAAAAGCAACATGAATACTAGGAGGCCTATATTCAGAAGCCATTTAGACGGATAACTGAAAAGTTATCCATCTAAATAGCAAAACGGCGCTGTTTGAAACCATATGTAGCCAAATTCTAGCCACATAACTTCCAAATTATGCTCCCAAATTATGAGGCTAGATAGCCTCATAATTTGGGAGCAGGCAGGAGGTGTTTTGGGGCAGGCCAGAGTTAGCCGCATAAGTTATGTGGCTAACTTTGATATCCAGAGTTAGCCGCTTAACCTATGTGGCTAACTCTGGTCGCACCATAAAGCTGTCCTGAAGTTAGCCAGATTTACTTATCTGGCTAACTTTAAGATAGCTGGGTATATTCAGCGGCGCGGCCACTGAATATATCCAGCTATCTTAAAGTTAGTTAAGTATATCCATCTAACTTAACTAACCACTCCATGGCTGAATATGGACCCCTATATTATCACTAAATTACTAGCTTGTTTCATGCTGAAACACTACAGATCATGGATCGATACATCTGGGCAAGCCTTTCAGAATCATTGAGATGAAGGCAGTGAAAAGTGAAGCACTTATAGAACTACCTGTAAGAGAATATGGAGATCCATAATCTGGTCACTATAAAGTGAAATCATATTAATCTTTTATACTTGTTTTCATTACAAAGTTCCTTTTTGTTACGAAAATTTCTCTGAAAACAAGCAATTTGTCATAATCACATAGATGGGTCACATGACTGTGCTCAATCTTGACCAGATGGATTCTTCCAGATGCCTATGCATGGTAGTTCCATACTGCTGTGTTAATGTGGCTCCCCTAATTCTTTTTTTATCTGCCAGAACCATTGGACATATATTTTTCTCTATGACCCAGGTAGCGAGTCCATCAAGCTAGGTTGAGAGAACATTGCACAAATCTCATCTTGGAGTGAGTTTCCTCACTCCGTAGGTCATCAAATCTTCACAAGAGACCACTGTTCTGTTCGTACGTCTCATGTTGAATGTGAAAGCGGCCCCTAACCCCCTACACTAATACTTAACCCTCACCTTGAGTTACTAGGTGGGCCTCCCATAGGGATACAAATACCTGTCTAGGGAGGAGGCACTATGGTAAGGTTCTCTCTCTCTCTCTCTCTCTCTCTCTCTCTCTCTCTCTCAGCCTGCATCATACTGAAACAGGCCTGTCAGCAGACATTGTGAACCGTGATAAACCTTTACTGGCCTGTAGCGCAAATGAAAGAGGTGTAGTTATTGGCCATGTTAGGAGCCGCGCTAACAGTGCAGCTGTTTCGTGGCACACGATAAAATCCTACTTTACATTTGCTCCGCCCCCTGAATATGAAATTAACAAATCACGTTAACTGCTGTTAGCGCAATTTGCGAAATAATCACACGCAGTAACTCCTTGGAAAATGAGACCCATAGTATGTAAACATAATACATTCTATAATATATGAATATAGCACAAATGCATGGCAGACCAAAACAAATGGTAAGGAGAGTGGAGTAGTTTGGGCGAAGTACAAGAATAGGTGAAAATGGAGTAATTGGGGTGAGAGAGGCCGTTTACTGAATAATTTGCGTAATGCAGGAATTGGTAGCACATGTAAGTTTTGGAGGACTTGTGGGAGAACTATATATAGAAAATTGCTGTAATTTAGTCAGGATATGATGAATGTATACAGTATAACAGTGTCCAGGTTGTCTTTCTCCAAGAATAGTTTTTTCTGCTTTAGTCACTGGAGGTGGTGATTTGGGATTCCAAGTTTAAATTGGTATCCAGGAGGACTCACAAGCTAAGAACCTCAGATTTTATTAAGATAGGAGTGATTTTTAGAGTCAATGTTAAATGTTTGAGGGACAGAGATGAAGTATTAGAATTAAAACTTCTGTTATGCTGAGATTTAGCTTGAGTTTGCTGGAGGTGGCCCATTTTCAGATCTCTGCAAGATAGTTTATCTTTGCACTGCAGCATCTCTGTCACCTTCCGGCTGATGACAACGGGGAACAGGGGCAGAGCCTGTAGAGACCAATTAATGGCAGAAATTGAGCAGGGCTGAAGCAGCGAGCAGCTTTGGGAGTGGGGGGAGGAAGCCTTTGGGGCAATGGCATGCTCACTCATCCCTTGCTAATCCTGGTGCTCTGGAGGCACATGGTCCCTGGTGTGACCCTTTATAAAGACTGTGGCAGCTGCTGCTGCTGTTGATATTGGAGAATAGGGTAGAGCAAATAGAGCCTCATTCCAAACAGTGGTGGAGCAGGGCTGAAGCAGGCAAGCAGGCTGAGGGGAGCTCTTGGGGCGATGGTGTGCTGGGTTCATTCAACTCCTTTATACACTATTAGCATGCATATTAGCCCATAGAACTGTAGTGTTTTGTTTATGTGCTGATAGCATCTGTTAGCTACAGTAAATAGCATGAGCCTATGATAATAGCTAAACTAAATGAGCTAAACTGAGCACGCACAGTCTTTTCTTCATAGCTTAGTTTCCAGGCAGCAAAGCTGTATAAAAGTAAATCTGGCATATGAGGCTGAGGATAGAAGTGGGAGACCATCTGGACTCTAAGAGAGGAGGAGAAAAAAGACAAGAACTTTCCATAAGAGAAGAAACCAGACCAAAAATGCACAGCTCAGATATCTGCCATGGAGGAGAAAGACTGGCATCAGAAGTTGCAGGGAGGCAAATCTGTCAGCCATGACAGATGGCATCCAACCATCTCTACTCTATAAGCATCCTATAGTGTTGAGGCAACAAGAGTATAATGAGAGCTGCTCACGCTGAAGCCTCAGAATGCCTATAGTTGCCTTTGGGCAGATTAACCAAAGCAGTGACAGCAATGACCATTGCCATATGCCAGCAAAGCAAGTTCGAATGACTCAAAAATCATCATGTGCCTCATTTCCCGAAGCTAATCTTCTCCTTTTGCGACATCCACACCATTGACATAGCAATGGCTATCTCGAAGGGCTATGGATCAGAGGTGGAAAGACTGGATGAAGGGGGTATCAAACCTTGAGTGAGAAGAGGTTGCTTTGTGAGCATCCTTTATTAATTTTCACTCAATACCTTCTTTGACAAACATATGGCTCAACTGTTCCAGCCTTGTCTTTGCTGCAACACCATCTGAGACCATGCAGGATGTAGACTACATGCAGTGCAACATTTCAGCATGACCATGGCATTCGATCGGATCTTTTGGGATGGGCTTTTATTTGCATTACTTATAACATTGGTCCTTATACACTGTACAATGTAAAGCAATGTTTGAAAAACAGTTGTTATTGGTTAACCTTTGCTTTAAAAATACATGTAAGGACAAGGAACTTATTTCTTTTGTGGAGAGGGCATGTACACTATAACCCGGATTTTAGAAGGCCTGCGAGCGTAAAATCCGGGGTTTATACACATGGCCAGGCCTTGCACAGCCCGAACAAATTTTTGAAGGGGCCCTGATGTAAATGTGAAAACAAAAAAATCAAGAGTAGATAGGTAGGGTTTAGGGAGGAGAGGGGAAGAGGGAGGGTGTTTAGATAGGGAGGTAGGGAAATTCACTCCCAACCCGCTCCTTAATTGAAGTGGACTGGGAGGGAACTGCGGAAGGCCCAATTGCATCACTTCGTGGAAATTGCAAAAGTCCCCCCCTTGCGCATGCCGCCGCACATGAACTCGAGAGGATGATATAAGAAATGAAAGCTGACTTTAAAAAAGTTTGAAGATTGGCTCTGCAGTTTTACAAGACAAATTAAACAAACTGCAGTCTTCCATAGATGAGATAAAAGAATAACTTGAAACTCAAAAGAACAGGATTGATGGCCTAGAATCTTGTATTGTGACACAGGAAGCAACTATGGACTACATGGAAGCAGAATTACTGGCGGTGAAAAAAGAAAACGCAATTTTAAAAGAACGCATCAAAGATCAGGAAAATAGAAGAAGAAGAAACAATTTACGGGTAATTGGTGTTTCTGAATCGGTGAAAGACCCAGATCTTTTTCAACTATTACAGGTGTGGTTACCTGAGTTGCTTGGCCTTTCTTTGACCACAGAGTCTGTAATAGTAGAGAGGGTCCATCATTTTGGACAAGGTAATCAGAACATCTCTAAACCGAGGCCTGTTATTGTAAAAAATTTAAACTTTGTGGATAAAATAAAGATACTCACAGCATATAAAAAGTGAGGAATTTCAAACCTGCTGAAATATGAAGATTCACTTATTTTACTATTCAATAACTATTCAGCAAAGGTGTCTGAGGACAGACATGCCTTTTCATTGATATGCTCAGAATTATTTCAGAGAGTCATTAAATTTACAATCCAATATCCTGCAAAACTTAAAATCTTTTAGGTAGGTAAAACAAGTGCTTTCTTTTCTAAAGACATGGTGCAGAAGTTCCTGAACATGATTAAAAAAATGGAAGAATCCCAGGCCGATACTTGAAAGGTTATCATGAGCACTTTGGTGCAAAGCTTTGGTGGAGTGCGACCATGGGTAAGGAAAGCAATGGGTCCTTGACAATTGGATAGATTAGTTTTATTTCAGTGATTCATGCTGAACACTGCATAATTTTATTTTGCATCAACAGTTTAAGTAGAACTAACTGCATGGCTATGAAAGATCTGTTACCAATATATTAACACCTGTACTGCACGCTGAAGCCATGCTTGGTAACCATTTTCTGACTCTGTTTGGACTCCATTTTGTTTCATTAGCATACAGAACTGGGACCTTTCTGAGTCTATAATGGACAGATCAGCTACATTGTTTGTTCTATATGGATTTGTGATCATGGTAGCTTCACACTGCTCTTTGGAGTTGTTTTTTTTTGGAAGCTACATATTTTATTTTATTTTGTTTTTTTTTAATCTTGCAGTATTAATCACGTTTCTAAATGAGAAAACAAGGACCTTACGCTTCTTCCTTTGAAGTTATGCTTCCCCCCTTTAAAGTTCAGTCTCACAACTCTCTTGGTTTTTTACTTTTCCTTCAGGGGATTGTGTTTTTATTTCCCTCTCCCCTGTCTTCAATTGACTAAGGAATACACTCCGATTTGTGCAGATATTGATGGTAATTGCACAGTTTACTCAGCTTCTTACATAGTAATAACGGTTCAATGGATTTTTCCCTATTCCAATGGCTTTGTCGTTTGCAGTTTCCTGGGAAATGACTATTTAGTATCACTTGCGTTTTATTTTATAAACTGCCCCTAACTTGGTGGGCTTGTCTTCATCCAGAAGAATAAACGGACAGATGAAGATATTGCCCTTTGGAGCATGATTATGATCTGAGTGTGCCTTAGTTTTATAGAGTGTATGGAAAAGTGTGTGTGTGTGTGAAGAAAAGTGTGCTGGATGTTTGGACTGTTTGTTTGGATGTCTATGTGTGGGTGTGCAGCTCATGCTGCATGAGATATGATTGTGTTGTAGTTTTTTATACTGGAGAGGCCTAATGGATGTTTCACTTTATGAGACTAGGATGCCGAGGCTGGGCAGTGACCTGGTATGTCATCAGAAGATAATGTTTCTACAGTTTGAACTTGGCTTTTTGTGAGATTATGGATGATCTCCGGATTCTTTCCTTAAATGTCAATGGCATGCATTCTCTGATTAAAAGGAGAAAAATTCTAAATCTCTTTAAGAAAGCCAAGATGTAAATTGCTTTTCTACAAAAAACACACTTGTCTGATAAAGAACATGGTAAATTAAAACAAGTCTGGGTGGGTCAATGTTATCATGTTACCTATTCTAGCAGAAAAAGAGATATTGCAAATTTGATTCATAAAGATTGTCAGTTTTACTTAGAAAAGACGATATCTGATAAAGATGGTAGATATCTTATTTTATGTGGTATGATTGCAAATCAAAAAATTCTCCTTTGCAGTGTGTATGCTCCTAATATATACAGTCACACCTTTTTCTCTGGTTTAAGAGCCGAAATAGGGCAATTTCTACATTGTATGTTAATCATAGGAGGTGACTTTAATTTACCAATATAGCCTGACCTAGATACCAAACCTATACGGTTCCAAATATTTCATAAACAGACTGAAGGGATTCACTTCCTGATGAAAGAGCTTCAATTAATTGATGCATGGAAAACTTGCACCCTACTGAAATAGATTTCACATACTATTCTAAGGTTCAAGGATCATACTCTAGAATAGATTTTATGATTTCTGCAGACTTATTCTCTAAACTTTTTGCAGCTGTTATTGATGTTATTATGATATCTGACCATGCCCATATATCTATAGATACTGCCCGTAAATAATACTTTTCAGTGGTGGATGCAACTGGCACTATATTATGATTCAGACGTTTCTGATTACTTGAAAGCTAAATGGGGGGAGTATGTAGATTTCAATGCTACAGGTGATGTGCAGGGTGATGTCTTTTAGAATGCAGGTAAAGCCATTTTAAGAGGACAGATTATAGCCTATACAGCTCATAAGAATAGGCTTAGAGACAAAGAAATCCTGTTTTTTGCAAGCCCAGCTATGAAATCGAAAGAAAAAGCATATTCCGTCCTTAACTTCCTGTCTATAAGATGAAATAACAGTGGTAACTAGGTCTTTAAACCATTTACTATATCAAACAGAGGTCCAACATATTCTACACCATAAGGCCCAGTCAGAGGAATAAAGCTGGCAAATGTTTGGCTAGATTGGTGAAAAACATTAAACATTTTATCACCAATTTCTCTGATAATGATGGGACTTTGCATACATCTAATACAAAGATTACAGAAATCATGATTAATTTCTATCGAACCTTATATTCCAAAAAAAACCAGATGGGGTAGAGATCCATAATACATTTTTTGAGCACTTGGATTTACCACAAATTTGAGAACACTTGCAGCAGAGTTTAACTAGTTCTATCTCTCAATCTGAAATATGGTTTACTATCAACAAATTATCCTTGGCAAAAGCTCAGACTTGTTGGTTCTGAGGCTGAATTTCATAAGTTACTTAAAGACGTAGTGGTAGCTCCTCTTCAAAATATGAACCAGACGTGTTTTAGCAAGTGTGCGTGGTATACAGATATGAATTGTGCTTTTATTGCAGTCTTTGCTAAACCAGCTAAAGATTTAAAGCAAGCTGATTCTTATAGACCAATTTCTTTAATTAATGTAGGCATAAACATTTTGGCTTCAATACTGGCTACTCTGTTTAGTTGAGTCATTTCTGACCTCACAGCTACAGATCAGACTGGTTTTGTTAAAAATAGGAATGGGATCACTAACATCCGCAAATTGATTGAAGAACTTTGGTTTGGAGAAATAAATAATCTGAATGGGCTCATTAAAAGCTTAGATGCTGAGAAAGCATTTGACAATGTACAGTGAGTATACATGTTCTGGATGCTATAGAAGTACAGCTTGCCGGACTCATAAATGGGATTGAATTACTCTGTTCAGATCCAGAAACTAGCATAAATGTAAATGGAGAAATCTCAGCCCCTTTTAAACTAAAGAGTGGTACAAGACAGGGATGCCCCTTTATTATATATTTTGACAGTTGAGCCCCTAATCATCAAAATAAAAGCTGCTATGGAGATTCAAGGATTTCAATTTGGTACCAAAGAATACAAAATTTGTCTTTTTGCAGATGATATACTATTATTCTTGTGGAATTCTGAAACTTCTTTGCATGTGACTATGTCCATCATAGAACAATTTGGTTTATTTGCTGGGCTAAAAATAAGCTTTCCAAATCGGAAGCCCTCCCCATCTCACCCATACTTCAAAATAACTGGCACAGTACCTTTCTATTAAGTTGGTCTAAGGGCTCTTTTAACTTAAGTATCTGGGAATATGGATACCCCATAATTTATCTTTACTATATAATCTTAATATTACTAAGATGATTGAGCAGATTAAAGTGCAATTGGTGGCATGGAAAGATCTTCCTTTATCATTATTTGAATGATGTGCCTTATTTAAGATGGCCCTTTTGCAAAAATTATTATATACGTTGCAAATGCTTCCAGTTTGGCTAACATGGCTTGACTTACTACTGTTGTGCAACGCCATAATAGCTTTTATATGGAGGGGCAAATGGTCTCGCCTGAGTTATCATACATTTATATCCTCTAAGAAATATGGAGAACTAAACTTACCTCATTTTCACTTCTATAACATGACATGTCTACTGCAATGCTGTTGGGAATGGTGTCATGCTCAATTTAAATCTGAAGTGCCGGATCTAATCTCTGATATCCTGAGACCATTGATACCTGTGAATGTACTTCACGCTAGTAATAAAGATTTATCCTGGCAGGTAAAAATACATATTCTAATTAGACCAGTTTTGATGGCTTGGTGATATTTTTGCACTGAGTGGAAAGGTATCTCCCTATGCCACCAAACTGCTGAGCTTAGTGGGCAATCCAGTCTTTTTACCAGGTTTGGGTAATCCCCTTTTTGAAGAATGGGAGCATAAAGGTTTGACGTCTATTGAGAAACTTTATTGCGTAAATCAGAAATTTGTGCTTTCCTTTGACCAGTTGCAATCTCAATTTGGTTTACAGCATCAACATTTCTTTATGTACTTGCAATTTAGACATTATATGATTCAGATAGTCTCCAAATGCCCTAATATATATTCAATCCTGAGTCGGTTTTAGTTTTATTACCAAAGTTATCTTATCTTTTTGGTATAAACTACGCTTTACTAAGGAAACCTTGCAGCTTTACTCATCATTGGCTCATTCATGGTCTGTTACTCTTGGTCATTTGATATGTGAGAAAGATTTGGTGACATATTTTGAGTTTGCCTTTGCCACCACTGTGGAAGTAAAGCTACAGGAAATGCAATACAAACTCTTACGTAGAATGTATATTGATACTGTTCGTGCTTGCAAAATGCATATCAGAAATTCAGATATCTGTATTGTAATGGTGAAAGGGGTACTCTACTTCATAATTTTATTCTCTGTCTGGTTATGTTTCCCTTTTGGAATGTAGTAATTAGTGTCACTGAAGACATCATTCAACAAAAATCACCATTTACTGGTGAATTTATATTACTAGGCTTTATGCAGTGCTTACCACCCCAGGCTAAGAGCTTGGTAAAATTCTTGCATATTCTGACAATGTTAGCCAAAGCATGTGTTCTCTTTAAATGGCTCAAATCAGAAAGCCCTATGCTGTTAATGTGGTACCAAAAACTCACAGATTGAATGTAAATAGAAAGGCTGGATGTTAAGTTCACCAAAAGACGAGTGCCAGCTGAGTATATGAAGCTCTGGGAATTGATGTATAAAATGTTACCAATGACACTTATACAGGCGTTATTCACTAGTGGATATTCCACAAAATGGTAATTGTGAATACATGGATGCTCTCCGTATAACGTGAAACAATTTTTAATGGTTCTGGTTTAATTGTTTAATGCAGCATGGAGTATAATAGTGTGAATGTGGAGTGGATGAACGAGCTTGACTGTATGGTGTGAGTGCGTATGATGAAAAATATTTAAAAAGTTTCAAGCATTAGACTGGGATATTTTGGAGTTAAATGGTCAATTTTGATGTTATTTACCATTGTTGTATTGTCCTATCTAGCCCTATTATGGTGTATTTCTGCATTTCAATTGTTTATGTATCCCTTCTTGTGCAAAATAAAGATTAAAAAAAAAACAACAACCCAACATATCCGTGGGAATGCCTCCTCTCCAAGTGGCCACAAGTTAACACGTTGTGAAGCAACACGTAACCTTTTACTTGAATTGAGGGAGGCCTATTAACACGGGCAAAACACTTTTTTAACTTTTTGAATTGCTTTGAAAATTGTCTTCCTAAAGATAGAGGTATATATATATATCAATTTAAACATAAATACCAAATATTCTAAGGTGTCTTGCTAGTACAAGCCATAAATTGGACAAATGGATCGGCTGAGTTGGAGTTTATGTGCATGCTGGGCATATCATGCAGCCTGACATTTCTGTCTGGATCACATTTGGATATTTGGACAGGTAAAGTAAATAAAAAACTTTAAATAATTATTATATTGTTCTTTGCTTAGAACATACAGGTAGATTTTAAAAGCCCTATGCATGCCAAAGCCGGGAGATATGCACAGAAGTCACGCCCGTGCATGCTGTGCAGATTTTAAAATGCATATGACAATGTTCATATCTCCTGTTATGCGCAAAAATCTGGAAGTCAAAAAAAGGCATGGACAGGACATGAGTATTCCAGGTTTGTAACTTAAGAACATAGAAAATTGCCATGCTGGGTCAGACCAAGGGTCCATCAAGTTCAGCATCCTGTTTCCAACAGAGGCCAAACCAGGCCACAAGAACCTGGCAATTACCCAAATACTAAGAAGATCCCATGCTACTGATGCAATTAATAACAGTGGCTATTCCCTAAGTAAACTTGATTAATAACAATTAATGGACTTCTCCAAGAACTTATCCAAATCTTTTTTGAACCCAGCTACACTAACTGCACTAACCACATCTTCTGGCAACAAATTCCAGAGCTTAATTGTGCGTTGAGTGAAAAAGAATTTTCTCCGATTAGTCTTAAATGTGCTACTTGCTAACTTCATGGAATGCCCCCTAGTCCTTCTGTTATCCGAAAGTGTAAATAACTGATTTACATCTACTCATTCAAGACCTCTCATGATCTTAAAGACCTCTATCATATCCCCCCTCAGCCATCTCTTCTCCAAGCTGAAAAGTCCTAACCTCTTCAGCCTTTCCTCATCGAGGAGCTGTTCCATCCTCTTTATCATTTTGGTTGAAGTGTGTGCGTAAATATTTAAAGGCACAAGTGTGTGCCGGGATTCCCTAACGCATAACTTTGCTTCTGCTATGATGGCCTATAAGTTTAAAAATAAAAATAATCAGGGCTAGTCAGCGGGGTCTGAAGGGTCGGGGGTAAAAGAGAGGCTATCTAGCTAGGTAGCTTAGGAACTCCTATCCTTTACTTGGGCGAACTGGGAATGAACTGGGAAACTGGGGTATATATTTCTACTAGGGATGTGAATCGTTTTTGAACGATTAAAATTATCGTCAGATAATTTTAAAATCGTCCAAAATCGTTAGAGTACACGATACAATACAAATGCCCCCGATTTATCGTCAGGGGCATTTGTATTGTATCGTTAAATAGGGCACGGGAATTATTTGGGGGAGGGCGGGAAAACCGGCACACCAAAACAACCCCTAAACCCACCCAGACCCTTTAAAACCAATTCCTTACCCTCCCCCACCCTCCCAAACCCCCCTAAAATGTTAAGTTGCCTGGTGGTCCAGTGGGGGGGGAGGTCCCAGCGCGATCTCCCGCTCTCGGGCCATCGGCGCCATTTTGGCTGCCACTAATTAAAATAGCGCCGATGGCCCGATAAAAAAAAAAACCCCACCCGACCCTTTAAATCGACCCCCCACCCTCCCGACCCTTTTTTTTTAAGTGAGGCCCGTGCCGCTAAAAAAAACCCCTACCCGACCCTTTAAATCGACCCCCCCCAAAACCTTTTAAAATTACCTGGTGGTCCGGGGGGGGCCTCGGGGAGAGATCCAGGGGGGCCTCGGGGAGAGGAGAGATCCAGGGGGGCCTCGGGAAGAGATTTCCCATTCCCAGGCATCAGCTGTTCTAAAAATAAAATGGCGCCGTTGCACCTTTGCCCTTACCATGTGACAGGGTATCCGTGCCATTGGCCGGCCCCTGTCACATGGTAGGAGCACTGGCTGGCCAGTGCCATCTTTAAAGATGGCGCTGGCCACCTTTACTCATCAGCCCTAGTATAATAGGGGCTGATGAATAGAATAAAAGACCACAAATTACAAATGTGGAAATAAAATCTAGATTGGAAACCCCAAGATTACCTTCTGCATGCAGTGCAGAACTGGAGACTAGAAACAAAAATATATTTCCTCCTACACTAAGCAAAGTTGAAAGAGAGAAGAAATGCATATTCTCAAAACTGACATAGTATGGTCCTTGTACCCAGTCACTCCCCTCTATGCCCCCATTATCCCTCACTTCTCCCAACTATTCAGTCATCCCTTCACATACTTATATCTCTATCCAACATTCTCCACACCTCCACCCCACATCCTCTTCCCCATGCTCCCTCTCTCCCCTGCTCAACTCTTTCTGCCTTTCCCTCTCCTCTTCCCTACACAGAATACCTCTGACCACCGCTTTCCTAACCTTTCCTGCTCAGCATCCCCCACTGCCTGCTCCCCTCTCCCCAACCCAGCAGCCCCACTCCTCCATCTCTCTCCTCTTCCATCTCACTTCCCTGCCCAGCAGCCCAGCAGCCCTCAACCCTAACCCATCCCTCTTCCAGATCTCCCTACTCAGCAACCCCAACCTCCTTTCCCCTACCCCTTCCTATCCAGCAGACTCCTGACTCCCTATCTCCCCATGCCTTACTGCCCAGCAGACTCTTGAACTCTTATCTTCCTATGCCTTCCTGCCCAATACATTTCCCCCTCCTCCTGGCTCTCAGCCAGCAGAAAACACTTCAGTCCAATCCAGAGACTCCTTCCCTCTTTATCAGCAGCTGATGAGGTCAATAAGCATTGAGGAGAGGAAGATGAAGAGACAGCAGCAGTGGATCTACAGAGCACACACCTTTCTCCCTTATGCTCCTGCTTTCACATCCAGGCCCCACGGGGTGAAGACAGCATCAGTAGCCTCACTGCCAGGTAGTGGACGTTTGTGTCCTGCTGAGCCCATATGAACAGGAGTTGGTGATATCGCACTCTGATCTGGCTGAAGGAGGAAGGAATAACCTCCCACTGGCCAGGAAGAGAAGGAAGTAAGAGCAGCTTCCTGTTATATCCAATAAAAGAGAAGTCAGCCGACTTCTATCCAGACTATTGAGGAAAGATCAATTTTCTACTGGCTCTGAGACACACTTCCTGGGACTTCATGATACATTAGTGTGTCCTGACACACCTGTTGAGAACCACTGCACTAGAGTATACGTGTTTAGATCTTTGTCTGTCCCCATAAGGTTTATAATGAAGACCACTGATCATTTTAATAGCCATTCAACATCAAAGAAATTGCTTCTAATTGTTATGCCTGTAGCTGTGTTTTTCAACTGGAAGTGAACAGTACAATAAGAGTGAAATATTTATCTGTGCTTCATTCATTTTCAGTTTGAAAAAACTGCAAATATATTTCATTCTCATTCATGGAAAGTTAAATAACGAATATACATCAAATAATTTTAATGATTATGGGCTCTGTTTCACTGGCCATTCAGCAGGGGGAAATTTATATTGGCAGTGGTTTCTCTGGCCTGCTCCCTAAGTAGCCAGCTAAACCCTTTCAAAATGTAACCCTGTGCTACTTGTTTTAAAAATATTTTCCCTGGAATCCATCCTTCAGTTATTGTAGCTGTGCTGTACCCTTTAGAGATTAGATCCATAGGATTGGATTCAAGAAGAACTGGAATCATTGAAGTACTTGGCTGCACCTTCTAGCATTTGAAATCTTTGCGTGCTTGATGTATAGAAGCCTTGGCTATGAAACAGACCCATGTGAGGAGGCTTAGCCATTTAAATAGGAGGGCCTTTTTCTGGGTTTTTAGAGTTAGCACCAGTTAAATTATTAGTGGGGCATTCACAATCACCAGAAGTCTAACCTTTCAAAGAAAAGCAATAAACTTTAATGAATATCACTTCTTCCAGCCCAGCACCTGTAAGTTTCTTAATTGATGTGGGAGTTCTGAGAAACTGCAATATATTTCTTTACCATCTGCTGTCTTGAACTGGTTATTGTCACATTAATTGCTTGCTTGTGTAAGGTGAGCTAGAAACAGATTTAATAGCCGCTGTATTTTGTTAAGTTGTCTGATTACATTCATTAGACAAAGTGCAAAGAATAACTAATGAGTATTAAATCCATTTAATGGTGTCAAGTAATTCATAGCAGGCAAAACATTTGGGAAATTTCAGTTTATTACTGCCACTGTGGACATTATGTCATCTTTTAATTCAACATGAAAATCCTGACTTTGCTGTCTGCTTTTCCAAAATTAATTTTAGAAAGACATGAAATAGGTAGCCCGATTTTCTAATCTGAAGGCAATTTTCAAAGATGTTTATATAGATAAATAGCAACATATAAGTATAAACTGGCTATCATAAAATTATCCTGCTCCCATGGCGCTGCATCACAATTCAGAACTCCCGGGACAGAGGTTTTTCAATAAGTTTAGCGGTGAAGTTTGTTAAGACTGTGTCTATACTCAAGTTAGAATTCACTTTTTTAACTAAGCAGCTGTTTAGTGCTTTCAAGAACCACGGGTGGCTCCACTGACCCGCGGCATAGGATCTCTATCCGCTGCATATTCACTCCTTACAAACGCTTCTTGCAACATATACTGAAGCTCAGCATTTAGTGACTTTCACATCAAGTGTTTCAGTTGACTCCCCCAACTGCATACAATCAACCCAAGGTATTCTGCATTGAGATGCTCTAGCCCTTAAGATTCACAGAAGTTTTGGTCCCCTTGACGCAGCCCCTGATGCGAAACACAGCTGTGTCGGGGCCCTTGTGTGTTTTATATTATTATTGACTGTGTATTTAGAAACATGTACCACATTGGTGATTGTATGTACAATTAAAATGTCTATATTGTTAAGAGTTATTGATCAGTATATTGTTTGCCACACATTACTTTTCGTTGTATGTTCTCTTCATGTGTGTGCTGTTTACTCCGCCCTCCTTGTGTAGTTATAGACCTTCCCAGGGACTTCTGCCTGGGTTATGATTCCCTGCTGTCTTTTTCATAGTTTAACATCAGCTCACATAAGGAGATTCCAAATGATACAGAATACTGCAGTCAAACAAATTTTTGGAAAAAGAAATATGATCATGCTACCCCTTTATTGTTTGAACTGCACTGGCTTCCAATATCTCTTAGAATGCAATTTAAAATAGGATGCTTCACCTTCAAGGCCTTGCATTGTGGAACTCTGTCGTACCTATCTAGCTTAATCGTTCCTTACAAACCTGGTTGGTTACTGCATTCTGTACAAGAATTGCTTGTTTTACCTTCGCCTAGAGATATTAGGTTAGATAGTACTAGATAAATCTGTTTTTCTTATCTTGCTCCTAGTCTTTGGAATTCTTTTCCTTTGGATCTGTGTTTGGAGAAAAATTATTTGAAATTCAGATAAACTCTGAAGATTTTTCTTATTTTGCAAGCTTTGCCATCTAGTTAATTGTTTTGGGGTAGATTTTTTAAAAAAAGGGCGTTCGCGTACTTTTGTTTGCGCACCATGCGCAAACAAAAGTACACTGGATTTTAGAAGATATGCGTGTATCTTCTAAAATCCTGAATCGGCGCGCGCAAGGCTGCCGATTTTGGGCAGCCGGTGCACGCCGAGCCGCGCAGCCTGTCACCGTTCCCTCCGAGGCCGCTCCGAAATCGGAGCGGCCTCGGAGGGAACTTTCTTTCGCCCTCCCCTCACCTTCCCCTCCCTTCCCCTACCTAACCCACCCCCCCAGCCCTATCTAAACCCCCCCCCCTACCTTTATCCACGGATTTACGCCTCCCGGAGGGAGACGTAAATCCACGCGCGCCAGCGGGCTGCTGGCGCACCGAGACTCGAGCCGGGGGCGGTTCCGGAGGGCGCGGCCACGCCCCCGAAACACCCCAGGCTGAAACCACGCCCCCGGTCCCGCCCCCGAAACGCCGCGCCCCCGCCCCCGAAACGCCGCGTCATCGGGTCCCGCTCCCCGACACGCCCCCTTCCAAAAACCCCGGGACCTACGCACGACCCGGGGCTCTGCGCGCGCCGGCAGCCTATGGAAAATAGTTGCGCTGGCGCGCAAGGCCCTGCTCGCGTAAATCCGCCCGGATTTACGCGAGCAGGGCTTTTAAAATCCGCCCGTTTATGTTTTAGTCAGCTTGTTCGATTATCTTATTAGAGTTTACTTGTTTTAATTTACTTAAGTATGTTTTATTTCTTTATTGTTAATAATTTATAGGGATTGTGATTTATTTATGATTTAATTCTTTCTTTTAATCTATTTTATCATTTTATTTTCTGGTTTTATTTGTTTTGTTTTAAATGTGATGATGTATGATTAGTTATTACTTTATTTGTATTCATTTATTGATGTCTTAGAAATTTTAATTTGGATTATGTTTCATTGTATTTCATTTTATTGTACATCGCTTATGTTACATTTGTAAGATAGGCGATCAATCAAGTTTGTAGAAATAAATAAATAAACCAGACCAGATCTCTGGATTTGGTCCTTTAAGGTATTTGGGGATTTTCTCCTGTATACTTTTTCACATGCCCTCTTTATTTTTATAGCAAAACCATGTTAATGCTTTCCATATCTGAGTGTTTTAATATTATGCTACTAGTTAATGCTTAAAACAGTACAGCATAGTACAAGAGACTGTATAATGTTTTCTTAGTAGTAAATAAACTAGAAGAATGCAAATTATAAACGGCAGGATTTGAGAGTTTTAAAATTTCATGATCTATTACACATGCAATCTCTTTCCTTTCAAGATTATAAAGGTGTACTCTATGGAGTATGCAGTTTTCAAAGGTGTTCTTTATATTGTGAGCATAATTTTCAGCAGTCTGCATAAATCAGCAAATATGAGTATAAGTGACAAGTGAGTGCATCTAAAGCTACAGCAGTATTTTAAAAACTGTGTGGCAGGAGCTGCACAATTTATAAAGCACTACATATCTCTATCCCCAAAGAAGACAAACAAAAAAACAAATACTTTCTCTACCCATTTTATAAGAGCACATGCATATATTTTACGCCTGTAATAATTGTAATGTGCACATAACAAATCTGAGTTATATGTTGAGCTATGCATTGTATTAAATATGGAAAAAACAACAAGGGGACAACCTTATACCATGGAAAGATTTATTTAATTACAGAGCCCGACTCTGGCCGAGTTTCGCCAATTAAGGCTGCATCAGGGGATGACTTCTGATGTCAAACGAACCTACACAAATAGATTCTTTTGTCAAATTTCAATCTTGATCCTGCATATAATTATTTCCACTTCACAATCTGACAGCGTGTCACGCTCAAATTTATGTAGAACTAGGGCAAAAATAAATCGATGTATCTGTAATATTTTGCAATGTCTCAAAAGCAATGAGGCAGGTCCTCGTATCGCTAAAAAATTACCATTTATAAAATAACAACTTAAGGGCCGGATTTTAAAATACCTACATGCGCCAGGCCTATTTTCAAAGGCCCGGCCACATGCATAAACCCCTGGGACGCGTGTAAGTCCCGGGGTTGCTGAAAGGGGTAGTCCGGGGGTGGGGAGGGGAGGTCCATGGGCGGGGCTAGAGGCGCCCGACCAGTGGCCATTTGCTGCTATGTCGAGGGATCGCGGGCTGGCAGGGTGATGGCGCACGCAACCTGCACCTGCTCGAAGCACAAATGTGCCCTCTATTGTGCATGCCGACTCCCAAGTTTATAACATGCGCTCACCAATACGCACATGTTATAAAATCGCGTGTCCGTGTGCACCTGCCGGATAACACGTGTACATGGACATGTGCGTGCAAGCTTTTAAAATCTACCCCTAAGTGCACACTTCCAAACCCTGCCTGAGGATGCCACTAAACTGCCTCTTTTATCCGTAAACATTTATGTGCAACACAACAAGTATGCAAGTATTCGTGATGTTTCCAAAATAGCACATATGTATATATGCACTACTTACACGTGAATAGGCACGGAAACGTTTTGAAAATTAACCCCTCTTCATCTGTGTTGTGTTTCCTTTTTACTCGGTCCTTTCTCTTTCTCTCTCCCCTCACTCATTTCTTAGTCTTTTCTCCCCTCACCCACATGATCCAGCCTTCTCGCAGTGCCCTTTCCCTCTATCAATCCCTTCTTATCCCCCCATTGACCCCCTTTGAACTCAGTTGTCGCTAAAAACCTCCCTCAGCCTTAATTATGGCCTTCGCCCCAGTCTCAGATCTCTCCCCTCAACTACTCATTCCTTTATCTCAGCAGAATAAATCAACCCCCAACCTCAATTCCCTGTCAGCCTCAGGAGCCCCTCAGCAGTTCTCCCACCCTAAATTCAAATGTGTGTTTGTATGTGTGCATATCTTAGAAAATGTTACAGCAGATGATTTTACAGAGCAGAGAAGGGAGAAACCTAAAACCTGGGGCTTTGAGCTGCAGGTTGGCAGTACATTTACCTGGTTGCTTGGCAACCAGTTCAAAAGCTGATTGGTTGGCAAGAGACCTTATGATATCAGACTTTTTATAGGACGGAATGCAATAGACAGAAACTGACTTTTATTATATAGGATAAATATTTGTATTCTTTTATTCTTACAAAAGGAATTATGTTCAATATATGGCTGCACAAGGCACTAGAAAACTACAAAAGCTAAACTTTGATAGAAAATCATATTTTCGGTTGGCTCCTACGTACCACTGTAGCTTTTCACTATGTACTCCACTGCAGCTTATTTTATTTGTCTCAGATACAGTTGTACGTTTATCTGTAATTGTCTATCTAAATGAAAAAGCTGTTTTCCTTCCCAAACATTTGACATATTTCATCTAGCTTTAACACACTCTGCTGCACCTTGTCACATGACAAGCATGCCATTAAATTGTGATCTATAGTGAAATGTATAGCTTAGTTTGGGGTATTTCTTATCATTTCAGACGTGGGGCACACATTTTCTGGATAATGAAAGGAAGAGGTAAACTGACTATCAATGTGACAACTATAGATAAATGTGGGAATGATTCCTTAATCAAACATGACACAGAGGCTGCTAACGCCATATAGGTATAACCTTTCAAGGACAAGAGCACTCCGTAGGATGCATGAAGAATAACGAAGGGAGTCGGTTTATATACAAGTTGAAAGAGCAGATAGTATTGTAGTGGGGGAGAGAGGAGACGCAATGTACAGAGCAGCGCAGGGACATTACATAATTCCCATTGAATAGTTAATTAATATCAGTAGTGGGTCAGGAAACCACTGTCCATCTTCATGCCTGGGATGATGGTATCAAACTTCTCACTGAGCTCTAATTCAGTAGCTTCACACTCTGGAGTGTCCCTTTGAAGTTCCTGTGTTGGAGGATGGTAACCTTATGATCATTTACAGAGTGTCCTGGGAGATTGAGAAGCTCTCCTACAGGTTTATGGATGATGTGCTTTCTGATGACAGATTTGTGTCCATTTACTATTTATCATAGGGACTGATCTGTTTCTTCTGGGTAGACAGCAGAGGGGCTTTGCTCGCAGGTAATGCCATATATCACACTGGAGGAAGAGCAGGTAAATGAATCTCTGATGTTGTAATTGATGTTATCGAGTGCTGTAATAATGTTACCAGCGTGGATACAGAGGCAGAATTGTCATCTGGGTTTATGGTAGGGCCTTGCCCCCTGTATTACTGTTTCTGTTACGTGATCTCTGTTGCGTGTGCTGGCCGCGGCAGGCCCACGGCCAGGCCCTCTTACCCTCTGTTGCTTAATCCAGCGTCTGGCTGTGCCCTACGGTGGGCCTCTCCGTGTGGTCCGCGGAGAGATGCCGCCATCCAGCACCACGCCCCTTGCTAGGCGCATGTGTGTGCATCTCTGCTTCCTTTGAAAGGCCCGCAACAGGAACTTGGCCACAGCCCTGGATGATGACGTCGCTGAAGCTCCGGTATATAAGGCTGGGCTCAGCTCCTGTTAGTCGCCTTTGCAACACGTCTCCACACTGGTCACGTACTTCATTGCCTCCTGGTGATTCCTCCGTGTTCCTGTTCCCTTCAGGTTCCTGTTCCTGGTTTGTCTTCTTTGCGCCTGTGTTCCTGCTTCCCAGCTTTCCTTACGGATTGATCTTCTCCTGGACCCGACCTCTGCTTCGCCTGACCACGCTACTGATCATCTCCTAGTCCAGACCTCTGCTTCGCCTGACCACGCTACTGGTCATCTCCTAGTCCAGACCTCTGCTTCGTCTGACCACGCTACTGATCATCTCCTAGTCCAGACCTCTGTTTCGCCTGACCATGCTACTGATCATCTCCTAGTCCAGACCTCTGCTTCACCTGACCATGTTATTGCTTCTCTCCTAGACTTGACCTCAGCCTTGCCTTGCCATTGCTTCTTGATTGCCGCCTGCCCTGACTTCAGCCTGTTCTACGACGCTCCCATTGTCTACATCCTGGACTTGGCCTTTCAGACTTTGGCCTGTTCTTGCTTGGGCGCTCCCTGTCAGACTTTGGTTCCTATTGGTGCCGGGTCTCCGGGTCTCCGCCTCATCCAGTACAGACTCCTCAGTTCCGTTGTTGCTGCCTCTGCCTGACCTCTCCATCTTCTCATCGATGACTACATATATGTTAGAAATCTGGTGTTAGTTAGACTGTGAGTTCCTGAAGAGGGAGGAGTTAGCAATCTGTAATAAATCTGTTAAGAGAGCTGGGCGTAGATGGGAGGAGCAATCTGAATGAATGGCTCCTAAGAAGAAGGAGTCAGCTATCTTATAGTGTCTCAGATTCAGTTATATTCCACTTCTGTTAGGGTTCTGTTGGGAAAGCTCTGGGTTAGAGCTGGTAGTTAGCAATCTGTTATGAATCTGAGATAGTAGAGGAGAATCCCTGGGCCAGTGGCAGATAACCACGCCCCCGGGAGGATATCCCGAGAGGGACCACCGGCTAGGCTTGAGTATGGAGACAAACACAAATTAGTTCTTTTATTAAACAGGTTTTGGAAACCACCAGAGGTGGCAGTAGTGAGCTGATATGCCTGGCAGGGCTGTAGTCCCTCAGGCACTGGAACCGTGATCCAGGATGGCTGAGCTGTTGAGAAACTGTAGAAAGTGAATAGGTAGAGTAGACAAGGTTCATGAACAGAACTAGATGACAAAACTCACATAAGGTCTCAAGGAAGCTCAGGAGCTGGAAAGGTTTAGGCCCTCAAGGAGCGAGTACCTGGTCCCAGGGAAAGCTCTGAGAGAGCGATGGTAACTCACATTTGTTTGTAGCAGTGATAGCTTCCAGGCAGTAGAGAATCTTCAGAGTGTCCAGGAACATGGGCCCTCGAGGAGCGAGTACCGGTTCCTATCTGTGATCTGAAAGTAAAGAAAAGAGCGAGGCCCCCGAGGAGCGGGTACCTCTGGTAAGTCTGAGGAGGCAGAGTAGCTTGGAGGAAACGTAGCCGAATCTGTATCTGAATCCTCTCCTTGCTACTCAGTTAGATAGTGAATTAGAGACCTTTAAATATTGGTAGCTGATGACATCATCTCAGGGGGACGCCCCTGAGGTTCGCGCCCTTGCTGGTACTTCAATCAGAGCGCGCGCGCCCTAGGTCATCAGGCAACATGGCAGAACTGCAACGTCGAACCAGTCCGGGGACACTGCAGGGAGATGGCATGGAGACGCCACGGCAGCCATCAGACCTGGAGGCATGGAGACGGCATGGAGACGCCGGAGACGGCATGCAGACGCTGTCCATCAGACCTGGAGGGAATCGCCACAGAGGTAAAGAGGGCGGAGTGAGGGCTTTGAGCAGCAACGGACGCAACAATATAGAGGCCCACCTAACTCCAGCCGGCCCCGGTACCCAAAGGCTCAACCCACGGGGAATGAGGGCTGTTTCTGTTTGAGGTTTAGGAGCTGTTGCTTATCCCTGACATGGCTACCACTTGGGAGAGGCTGATGTCATTCTTGATATGTTTTAATGGTTTTAGATGACAACCAGAAATTGACTGTTATTTTATTTATAAGTTGTTCTTTGACATTTATCTGACCCTCTTGATCTGGGGTTTTTTTATTGAATGAATATTGTATAGGGTTGCCAACTGACCAGTATTAAATTGGCTTCACTAATTTTTGTCCGTCTAGACCAACAGCCAGCAAAGTTCAAAACCAGCAATAAATATGCTGGTTTTGAATTCCCCTCTGTTGATTGCTGGCTGTGATAAAGAACACTCAGCAGGCAGTAGGACCGCAGCAGATCCTAGGGTGGAAGCAGGAGCTGAATGCTGCATATATAGGCTTAACTCTGTTTTTTGTTTTGTTTTGTTTTTTTAATCCTGGAAATGTAACTTCTGGGTCAGAAGTAGAGTGAAGTTAACCTGGCTAGTGTTACTGTAAGGTGCTATGCCCCAATGTGGTTATGGACCTGGAGTTTCTGCTGTGGAGATCATCGAGTCAGATTTTGTGGATTCAACTTTTATAAGAACAATTCCTTTTTTATTTTTTTTAGCGTAACTTTTAGGAATACAACTTTTCATGCATCCATCTTGTTGCCAATGACCAAGATATGTGAAGAGACTTGAAAGTGGTCCTCTGCATTGATGTGGGTGGAGCCAAACTCATCTGGAAGACCACCCACTGGACTCCACTAGGGTTCCAAGGGAAAAAAGATCAAAACCTAGAAGACACAACTACCGAACAAAGAACTAAACCAGATCAGAATGTTCTGTACTAGTGGCAGGAGCAGAAGGAACTGTTTTGCAAAGACTGGAAAATTTGGGACCAAGGGGGAATGAAAAGTAGGTCCACCAGTCTGAAGAAACTCCTATTTTAAGGTGAGCATCCCTCATGGGACAGAATAATCCTCAGGAGTTACCTGGAAATCAGTTGGTCTACACAGAATTTATCCTGGCAAAAAGAGGCAGCGCTGGGTGCATTCCCTATTCAGTACTACCCCGGACAGAGTTAGACAAATTGCTGCCCTAAAGTTACTCCGATAACTTTATCCAAGTATATTCAGCAGCTCTGAAAATCTGGGTAAAATTAACCGGCTTAAATTATCCAGGTAGCTTAGTGGCTCAGTAGGTCTTTAAATATGGACTGAAAATGACCTTAGTGGTAGGTTTAACCTACGGCAGGTTTATTTATTTATTTACGGGTTTTTTATATACCGGGGCACGTAAGTAACATCACCTCGGTTTACATTCAAACATTAATTCAGCATAGAGCTTTACAATATAACATTATAACTGAAAGAATACAAATCCATATAAAACTTTGTATAATGAAGATAAATATCAGAATATGAGTGTCTGTGGGACTAACTAGAATGCAAAGCAAAGGACTCAGTTCAAGAATAGTAGGCTTTTTTGTATAACCAGGTTTTTAAGTTTTGTTTAAATTTTTTGTAGCAAAATTCTTGGTGTAATTCTGATGGCATAGTTTATTGTGTGCTTGAGTTTATTTTTATGCATTAACTATAAAAGATTAGGAAAACATTTGCATGCTGTTGCTTCTGCTGTTTATGATAATCAAGAAATGATCCTTTTGTTGAATACAAAGACTGCATCAGTGTACGGGTTACAGAGAACAAAAATGCATTAAATTACCTATTAAAAATTAAATTTAGAAGAGATATTCCAGTCATAGTATTGATCTTAAGTTGTATAAAATAATGGAGATTCTTGCTATATATAATAACATTTTCCTAATTATTTCTGTTACTCAACCCAATTTTCTTAGGGATTTCTAATTTTCCAGTGCAATTTTTTAAAATTTCTTACTCCCCATTATAATTTTCCTACTCATTTCCTCAGCATTTCATATTTCTTAGAACAAATGACATAGTAAATATCTTTGGAAGGATAGCCGTGTTAATCTGGTGTAGCAAAAATGACAAGAGGCAGGTGGCATATTATAGACTAACCAATTTATTGAGACATTTTAATTATATATTATAATTATATATTCCTTTGGCACATTTTTTCCTAGATTCTGCTTCTTCTATCTAGGGAATATATATATAAACTATGGAACCAAGGTACTAAAGTGCATGTTAAAATTGGCATTAGTGGCCTAGTCACTGAGATACTGAGATACTGAGCTTGTATGTGGGAAAATAGTTGAGAACAAAAATGTAGAGCGTGCACCAGTTGTTTATTGTGCATACTAAAAAAAAATCACATTTGTGTGCTGTCAAATTTAGTGCATATAGGAAATTTTGCAAATGTTCTGCTCTGTTTTTTGTTTTTATGTGTTCTGCCTTCCCCATCAGAGATATATGAAAAGAGGATTTGCTCAAGGCCTCGCTGTCTGCGCTATGTGCAGAGTGAAAAGATCTATTGGACCCAGGCATGGTTGATCGATTTTAGAAGAGGAAAGAAAGGAGTTATTCATGGGGTTCTAAGTGGATTATCTTGTATTTTTTTACGGTATTGGCTCTGGTACAGCACCTTCTCTGGACCTCGCACTAGCAGGATTTTGCCACCCCCAAAATCTTGATGCTCTAGGCAACTGCCTAGTTAACTTAATAGAAGCACCGACCCTGTCTGTCTGTCAGTCTCTGTACCTGATTTTATCCCTTTCTGTCTTAGGGTGTGCAAGAGAGGAGTTGGAATGCATACATATGATGTGGAGAGAGTAGTGCTTGGCAGAGGTTGAGTGAATGTGTGTGAGAATATTCAGAGTGTGGTTAGGAGGACAAGTGGAGAGGAGAATGTGAGGATTGAGAGGATTGAGAGGCGAAGCAGTGAAGAGATAAGGAGTGTGAGGAAGAGCAGGCAATTGTCCAGCCCTTCTTTTAAAAAGCCTCTTTTAGGGGATCATTTATCAAATCGTGTTATGGCGTTTTTGCATGCATTAAGATGTTTTTGCATGTGTTAAGTACCTTTAACGCATGCGAAAACCCATGCCATAGCACCATAACACATGTTGCGATGCAAAGCTGAAAAAGAGGAAGAGTTAGGGGTGAGAGTGGGCTGGGCTCACACTTTTGTGAAGCCCTATTGCATGGCTTTAATGCTGATTTTAGCTACACCTTTTTCATTAGTGTTAGGCTGTAAGAGAGTGAGAGATGGAGAGAGAGAGCACCTAGCCTTAATGCCCTCACACTAGATAGGTATTTATATCTCTATGGGAAGCCCAGCTAGTAACTTGAGGTGAGGTTTAGGTATTAGTGTATGGGCTAGGGGCCACTTTGACATTCAAAGTGAGACGTACAAACAGCACAGTGCTCTCTTGTGAAGATTTGAGGACCATCGGAGTGAGGAAACTCAGCCAAAAATGAGATTTGTGCAGTGTTCTCTCAACCTAGCTTGATGTAGAGAGTCCATCAATGGTCCACCCAGTGGTTGTATGCAGGAAATACAATTCTGAGTGAAAAGTTTAGCATTTAGCATAGGTATTAGTGCACTTTGCGATATATTGCCTGTTACGATAAAACACACCCCTTTTCCTATCACATGTGATATTTTTCGCATTTTCATAAATCCAGACCTTAGACCCTTACATGTTGGAGAATTTTAGACCTATTTCTAACTGCCTTTTCCTGGCCAAAATGATTGAGTGGGTGGTTCTGATTTAGACTCAGAAATTCCTTCAGGATTATAACATTTTAGATTTACATCAGTCAGATTTCAGGTGGTATTTGTTGCCCATTTGGATAATGTTTTGCAAGCTAGAAATGGGTTCTAATTGTTTGGATTTCTCTGCAGCTTTTGATTTCATAGATCATCACCTATTACTATAGATGCTTTTAGATCTTGGAATGTGAAAGACTATGCTCAATTGGTTTACCAATTTTCTGAAGGAATGTTTGCCACAGGTTGTGTTAGGAGATTTTTTTCTCCTCTTTTTCTGAATTAACATGTGGGGTCCCTCAGAGTTCATTGCTGTCACCAGTATTATTGAACATTTTTTTGAAGTCTCTGGGGTACATAATCAGCAATTTCAGTCTGGGTTTTCACATGTATGCTGATGGTGTTTGGTAATATGTATCCCTTGGGCTGACAACAAGGGGACTGAAGAGGTCATTATGGAGATGGGCCTTGGGAAATAGACTGTGATAAATCCTTATAAGAACAATGGCTTACTATAATGTAGTTTGGCTGCCGTGTTAGCCCACACGAATGCACAGAAATAAAGGTTAACAAATAAAAACAAAACCAAAAAATATATGTAAGGTGATGCCCTTTTTTTGGACTAACAATACATTTCTTAATTAGCTTTCAAGAGCTAGTACTTTCTTCTTCAAGTCAGAATTCAAGGAAGAAAAAGATGACTTTACCAGGAAATATAAAGTAGTGTGGTTACAATAAATGAAGCATAAAAGGCATTATAATAATAGGGTGAAGGGGAAGAGTGGGGGGGGGGGGGAACGATGACTGACATTTGATGGGTGATCAGAAGGTGACAGGCAATTATATTTTTATGGTTCATAATGTGATAGGAAGCCTATAAATTATATTGCCTGCACCGTATTATAATATCACTTAAGGCGATGGGGAAGAAGTTGCAGGCCTATGGGCCTCTATAAAAAACCTCAATTGTTCCAGCAGGAAAAAAAATGAAACATTCATTATCTCTCTGATAATACACTTACAGGGATATCAAAGTAAAAAAGTAACCTAAACTAGCAATTTCCCACCTGAAAGCTAGAAAACCTTTCCTCTTAACTTGAGTACCTTGAGAAAGATCAGGAAAAGTCCTGACAGACTGACCATAAAAAAAAGAAAACTTTTTGAAGTAATTATGTATTGCATTACTCAAGCTGCAGTTGAAATAAAGGAGACCAGCAGCATATTCCTATCTATAACGTCCATTGTAGAAATTTCCCAGAAAATTGGTCAGATTAGCTTGAATTTGCAAATTAGGTGTAACTCCCAAAGTTCTTTTAAGAAGAAAATAAGAGGTATTAATTGAAGGCATTTGCTCTGGTGTAAAACCTCGGGTCTCTTGAAAATACCTCTTGTTTCATATGGAATTTCCCCCATAACCCTGGGGAAATTCAGGAGATGTAGATTTAAATGCCTCACATTATTTTCTATTAACTCTATTCTTCTGGAAAGAGCATTCCAGTCCTGCCCAATGGTAGCATTAAATTCCTGAATACGTTTAACGGTATCTTCTACTTTGGAGATTTTATCATTTAGTTGCGTCCACTTGCTCCTGCATAGCAGAAACTTTTTGTTGGCAGTTTATTGAGAAAAGATCCATCTTTGTATTCAGTAACTTGAAAGAGTTCCCTAAATGTAGCCACTAAGTGCCAGACAGTCTCAAGAGGTGGAATAGAAAAGGACTCACTGCTCTTCATGGCCACAACCTCCCGAGGCAGAACAGCCAGAGGTGATCCCAATAACGGCTCCAAACTCAGCGGGCTAACCTTTGTTACTCCCAGATTCTTTTTTCTTTGCCCTCCTCTTGCTCTTTCTTTTGCTTGGATGTGGGGGGACAGCATTGAATTTGCTTTCTGATATATAGTTTATCTTTTATACTTTGGTGGTTCACTGTTATGGCTCCATGTGTGTGCTTCTTATGCAAACAATTTACTGTTTGTAATATTTGAAAAATGTATAAATAAATTATTTTAAAAAAATTATATTGCCTTCATCTTCTGATTACCCATTAAACCTCCCTCATCCCTTCCTTCACTCCTTCACGCTTATGCTATCATTGGAAAGTCTTTTATGATTCACTGATTGCAATGAGGAGCATACTCAACACCCAGGGCCTTGGGGATTTATTCTTCCCAAACCCTCTCTTCCTCCCATGGAAAATTCACCGTTTGGGTTCAAAGAGATTGAACTGTCTTGATAGAGACTTAGCCCTGGTATTGAGTGTGCGCCCTTTGATTCCTTCAAGGTCACTTGAGTTAGAGTTACATTTCTTTTAAGGAGGCTAGGCTAGCAGCCACATGGAACAGAGCTTTCTCCTGTTGTACATCTTTCCTTTGGAATAAACTCCCAAAGGAACTTCGGCGGGTTAGAGACTTTATGGCTTTCCGTAAGCAACTGAAGGACTGTTTTTTCTTAACTCGAACATTGACTTCTTTTTATTTTTTGATTGGTTTAATTGCTTGGTTTGCTTTTGATTCTTATTTAACATGTTATTTTGACTGATTTACCTAGGTTTCTTAGCTATATTTATTATTTTCCTAGCTACTGCAACTGGGTTTTATTTTTCTATATGTTTCTGCTTAGTTCTTTGATTGTTGTTTACAATTGCATTATTTCTCCCATCAATAAGCAAAGCTGAATTAGCCATCATACATGGGTGATGTCATCTGATGGCGAAAAATGGATCCATCTCTCTAGCTCAGTAGAGCATTTACTATTGAGCATGTGCGGGAGTTCCTGTGCTCGCATTGCCTTGTGAGCCCCTAAGTCTCTTTTTGTGTGCGCTACTGCACAGATATGTAACCTCTCGCTCTCTTTCATGAAATATGTTCGTTGTGTATAGTAGGGCCTTGTTTTTTTCTCATTTTTATTGCTGCCTAGGCAGCCCCTCAACAGCATGTTCAATGCTGCAAAAAATAAATAAGGAAGATTTTTTTGTTTTTTTCCCCCACAGGTCTTGTATCTGTATCCAGAAGACACTTTCTTGTTTCACAATCATTAAAGTTGAGTAGGAGCTCTTCAAACAAGGCTCCCTCTCCCTATAGCACTGGATTCCAAATCTGCCATAGTTTTGGGGTTGAGCAGAGAAGTAATATCACTGGAGAATATTCTTTTCCAGAAGTTTGTGGCTCCCAGTGCATTTGAATGCAGGAGAACCCAACCCATTGCTGTCAATATAGGAGTGTCCGGCACAGTCGACACAAGTACTGTGTATGGAGTATCCACTTCTGTCAATACAGGCATGTCCAGTGCCATCTAGGCAAACATTGATGCAAACTCCATCAATGCAGGAGCATCCTGGACCATCAACATAGAAGCATCAAGCACCAGCAACACAGGTACAGCCTCTGTTGGTGCAGGAGCACCCCAACATGACCAGTTTCTCTGCACCATCAGTACACCTGATACATTGGTTCCAACACCTTCACGCATCACCACCATTGGTGCACATGAAACATCTGCACTGTATCATCAGTGCACATGATGTATCTGCAACATTGGTGCACATGATGTATCTGCAACATAGGTGCATCTGTGCCATCAGTGTGTCTGCACATCTGCAGATTTGATGCCTCTGCTTTATTGATGCTTATGATGTGCCCTGCATTGTCTTGTTAAAGCCTCTAGCTATCAGCATAGAAGTTGTGACCTCTCAATCCAAGATTTCCTCTCTACATCTGGAAATGCCGGAGCCTATTTCATGAAGAGTTCTTTTGACAAACTCAAGTAGTCCAGTGGGCAACTCTTGCATGGAGCCTAGTATAGGCATTTCAATTTATTCATTTATTCATTCATTTAAAAAATCCTTTTAGACTGCCTATAGCAAATCAATTCTCTAGGTAGTGTACAAATATACATAGAGTACTATATCGGACATACAGATAAAAAAAACAATGAAATACTTAAAAAAACATAATAATAAAGGTGACTACTTGATTGTGCCACTAGATTATAAAAGGGTATTAAAAGCTTCTTGAAACAAAAATGTTTTCATCTGCTTTTGAAAAGATTATCTGGCAGTAAATGTGAATATTGCGCTAAAGCATTCCATATTGTGGGCCAATTACAGAGAATGCTGTTGCATATGTAGCAGCCAATTGGGCATGCTTAACAGTAGGAACAATTATCAACAGTTCATCTTGCAAGCGCAATTTTCGAAATGGACATAAGGTTTAATCTTTGAAACATTTAAAAACAAGGGTCAGTATTTTAAATTTTGTTCTTTGATATACTGGAAGCCAATGCAGTTGGACCAGAACAGGAGAAATATGATCCTTAAGTCTACTGCGAGTAATTAATTGGGTGGCAGTATTTTGCAATAATTGTAACACTCGATGTCTGCTCGAAGTCAAGATAATTTATTTCTCAAAAAGTGCATAGGTGCATCATAGTAGAAGGCTATTATTGATTCCTACCCTGGTGGGGCATTTCATTGCATGTGTTCGTGCAGGTCCCCAACTACATCGGCATTGCAAGATGACAAGTTTATTTCCAGAGGAGTCCCTTTCTTCCTCCAACATCAGCAAGATCTTCACCTCGCTTACTGTCTTCTTTGGGGTTTTGGTTCCCCCTAACCTTAGGTTCTAAAGTGTTCAACACTTGGAAATTTCCTCTTTTCACTGTCTAGAGAGGTCCAGAGCATCTTCTGTTTGGCGAGGAAGCTGTACTTCAAAGGGATTTACGGGTTTAAATGGCAGATATTTTTATCCTAATGACAGGCAGGCTCTCTGGGTCCCTTCACCTACCAAGGATCCACATTGGTACTTATTTCCCCTCTCACCATCGACTCTCAATACTTCATCAATGAGAGTGCACCTTAGTGCTATTGCTGTTTGCTTATTCCAAGTACAGAAAATACTGTTCTCGCCTCATTCTTGGGTATCACAATTTATAGAGGGTTTGATGGCATTTAAAATTTCCAGTTTCAAGACATCTTGTGTTATGGGACCTCAAGGTCATGCTGCCAGAGTTGACCTCTTGAAGTGTCTTAGTCACTATCTTTTTAACTAGACGGGTTGGCAAATATAATCCTTTCATAACAAGTGCACCACACCCACTGCTGCTCCTTGCAACCTTAGGCAAGTCACTTTATTTTCTTTTGCCTCAGGTATAAATTTAGATTGTAAGCCCTCTGGGGATAGGGAAATACCTATAGAACCTGAATGTATTCCACGTTGAAGTGTCGGTAAAGCAGAATATAAATCAAATTTAATAAAAATTCTCCTCCAGTGCATTGAGGACAGAAGGCCCTTAATTCACTGCTTTATGAGAGGGTCATGGCATATTACGTGACGAGAACTCTACTTCATTGTTGAGCTTCTCATCTGTCTGTGTTCTTTGATCCAATTGGTCTGGGAGTAGCAGTTACAATTTGTTCCTTGTCTAATTGCCTAGCAGGCTGTATTGCATGCTACCATGCATTGGATGGCCTTCCGATTAAAGATTTTGTCAAAGCTCATCAAGTCAGAGCCATGCACTACATTGCTCTACTGAGAACTGTCTCCATTGCCGTCATCTGCAAAGCTGCAACTTGGTCATCTGTAGGTCCTACTACTGTCTAGATAACCTATCCAGAGGAGACAATATTTTTGGAATAATAGCCTAGTGGTCAGAGCAATGGGCCCTGAACCAGGGAAACCAGGGTTAATTTCCCACTCAGGGATTACTAAAGGCAAATTACCTCTCCCTCCGGTAAAAATAAATGCGGTGAATAAGCTTTGCTGAGTTTCTGTAGTGTAGTGGTTATCACATTTGCCTACCACTTGACAGGTCCCTGGTTCAAAACCGGGCAGAAACACTCCCTACCTTTGAGCTTGGAACAGCTTTCCTAGGAGGAAAGGCTAAATAGGTTAGGGCTGTTCAGCTTGGAGAAGAAACAGTTGAGGGGGGATATGATAGAGGTCTTTAAAATCATGAGCGGTCTAGAATGGGTACATGTAATTGGTTATTTACTCTTTCGGATAATAGAAGGGCTAGGGGGCACTCCATGAAGTTAGCTAGTAGCACATTTAAAGGCTTTGAAAAAGGGGCGGGGTTGTGGGTGTGGTGCCAATCTGGGGGCGGTCCAGGGGCGGGACCGAGGCCTCCGGCACAACGGCTGAGCCGGGGGATGGCATGCCGGCAGCCGGCCGGCGCGAGCAAGATATGCCTGCCTAACTCCTTGAAATAAAGTAGGGGGAGGGATTTAGGTAGGGCTGGGGGGTGGGTTAGATAGGGGAAGGGAGGGGAAGTGGGGGGGGGAGCAGAAGAAAAGTTCCCCCTGAGGCCGCTCCGATTTTGGAGCGGCCTCGGAGGGAACGGGAAAAGCCATCGGGGCTCCCCTAGGGCTCGGCGCGCGCAAGGTGCACAATTGTGCACCACCTTGCATGTGCCGATCCTGGATTTTATAACATGCGCACGGTAGCGCGCGCATGTTATAAAATCAGGTGTACATTTGTGCCCACCGGGTAGCGTGCACAAATGTACCCCACGCGCGCTCGTTTAAAAATCTGCCCCTTAGTGTTTAGGTACTTGTCAGGTACTTGTAGCCTGGGTTGGCCACTGTTGGAAACAGGATGCTGGGCTTGATGGACCCTTGGTCCATCAAGCCCAGCATCCTGTGTGGCAATTTCTTATGTTCTTACAGCCTGTTGACCAATAATCTACTCTCAACAGGGGAGTTAGGTTGCTTAACTTAGCAAGAGTTCTGCTATGCAACAGTCACTTGGAACTCCCCATGTATCATGGCTAATTCAGCCCTGCTTGTTGACAGAGAAAGCAAGTTTGCTTACCATAAACAGTGTTCTCCATAGACAGCAGGATAATTTAGCCATCCTTAATACCCGCCTGCCTCCCTGGAGAGTTGACTGCCTAGCTAGATTTACTTCTAAAATCAACAGAGGTGTATAGGAACTCCTGTACATATTCAATAGTAAAAGCTATACTGAGCTAGAAAGATGAGTCCATTCAGTGCCATTGGAAGATGTCACCCATGTGCCATGGCTAATTCATCCTGCTGCCTATGGAGAAAAACATTTATGGTAAGCAAACTTGCTTTATTGTTTGTATTAATTATTTATTGTATTTATGAATAATATTGTTTGACTGCTTAGAATCTTGGCTAGACGTTGTGCTCATTTCCTTCATAAATGGAAATCAAAAGACAATTCAGTATGTGATTGTGGCCACCCAAATCAGACAGTGGATGACATTGCAAATAATTGCAATCTGTACACACTCATGGGCAGACTAGATTCTATAAATCATGCTGCTATGGAAAGTATCCAATGTCTTATAGATTTGACTCTATGCAGTTGATCAGGAATCGGGATGTGCAGCCTCAAAATTATTATGTTGGTTCATTTTTTTTGCTTTGGAAGAGTTTTCTTTTTATTTGGTTCTTTTAATTTTTTTATTCGGTTTGGTTCATTTGCCATATCAAACCTTATCTCCCCCCCCCCCCCCCCCCCCCAATATCTGCTAAAATAATTAAAAAAAATGTTGGTGTACTTAGTGCCTGATTCCCCTCCACCTATTCCCCAAGTTGTAAAAAATAAAAAAAAGTCATGGGTCAGAGCAGCCTCAGGCCCTCCTTCCCCCAAGGTTTAAAAATAAAGAGCGGCTATGACGGCCCAATGCCCCCCTTTCACTTATAAATGTGAAACGCTACTCCTCCACAAAGCCGGAAGGTATCTTCTACCCCAGTGGGAGGAGGAGAAGCTGTTACCTCCTTTTGTGGGGTGAATATCTAAGTGCCGGTCAAGCTGATAGATAAGAACATAAGAAGTGCCATGATGGGTCACACCATGGTCCATCGAGCTCAGCACTCTGTCTCCAACAGTGGCTAGTCTGAGTCACAACTACTTGGCATTTATTCACTGCATTTTCTTGTGAATTGGTCAGTGAATTAGCAGCTGACCAATCCCCATTCTGAACAGGCATTGATCTGTTTATTGATTGTCAGCATTTCCATTCCTTTCGTATGACTTTTAACATAAAGAACTACTCCACCCCTTTTCTGCCATCCCCATCCTCCCTAAATAGATTATAACCTGGCACAGCTCTATAATAGCAATGATATCCAAATCCACCTCCACCATTAGGGTTTGAAGATCTGGAATTTTGTTGCAAAGACCATGAACATTTCTCCTCATAGATTTTCAGCTGTTTCCCTTTGGCTTACTTACAATATATTCCATATAATCTTTCTTCTTTTTTCCTTTTGCTCCCGAGTAGACCAGAGAGTTCTTTGCTTTCCATATTTTCTCCACTGACTCCCTTTATTTGTTGAGGATGATAGCCCAAATCAATTAGCTTATGTCAGCTACCCTTCCTCCTCTAGTTTAAACTGCCAATGTGTGATCTGATTTTCTCTTTTAGGATCTTTTTTACAGAGTCAAAAGTCATCATTACACTATGGCTCCAATCCCCAATATATCTAAATGCTTCTTCTATGCCCCAGGTTTTGAACCATGTATAGAAATCAGCCGTATTACATAGCTTCTCTTCTCCTTTAACAAGAACAGGAAGTACCTGTGAAAAAGCTATTGTTCATGTCAGATGTCCAAGGTTATATCCTAAATTCTGCTTGCTCAAAAGCCTTTAAAAGAAAACTGCATTAAAGTAGCACTATAGATGTAAGAAACATGTTGTTTGTTTATTTATTGCAAAACTGTATTATATAGTATATTGTATTATCTGTTTTAAACCATTTAGGATTGACCTTTATTCAGGGAAAGTGATCAATAAATAATATAACATAATGTTTCAAAACTAGAATGGAAGAGTAGTCTCATGGTTAGAGCAATGAACTGAGAGCCAGGGAACCAGCATTCAAATCCCATTGCAGCTCCTTGTGACCTTGGATAAGTCATTTCATCTTCCATTGCTTCAGGTACAAACTTAGGCCTGGATTTACTAAGCTGTAAAAAATAGTATTTGTTGCATAGTTTTTAAACAAAATTCCACCCCCTGTGGAAATGACCTATTTGCATGCATAAAATTAACTAGTGCATGCAAAGCAACTAATTATTAGGCAATTTAATGCAAATAAAATAACAAGGCTGACGTAGAAAAAATTCAGTCCCATTATTTTATCGCTTTTCAGGGAGGTGTAGTTATTTTTTCCCCAGGGCCATTAAGCTGTGTTGTGAGGTGACAACACACCCCCTTAGCCTGACCCCTCCCCTTTAATGATATAATACCCCAGCCAAGCTCAGGCCCCTCCCATACCAATACCAGTTACAGGTCAACCTTGACCCCCAGGCCCCAAACAAAGCCTAAATCTCTGGGGTCTAGTGGGCCCCTCGAACTTTAAAAACAGGCCCTAGTGGTGTAGGGTGGCCACCGGACTCCCCTCCCACCCCCAGACTCTCCCTATCTATAGAAGAATAGGCTAGTGGGGTCCGGAGTACTCCCTAGCTACAGGCCCGGTCGACACAGTATTCCAAAATGGTGCCGATCAGCCATTGCCCTTCATGTGACTGTGAGAAATTGCAAGAGGTGCTTGCAAGACTGGGAGACTGGGCATACAAATGGTAGATGATCATTAATGTGAACATGTGCAAATGGAAGAGCAATCTAAATTATAGCTACACAATTCAAGATTCCACATTAGGAGTCATCACTCAGGAAACCTTGACTGAATTATATTGGTTAACTATCCACTATCACAACATTTTCAAAATTTCTATGATAGTAGAGACTTGACTACATGCCTTGGGCTAATACCCTTCTATGAGTTTATAATCTAACACACCACTCGGGTCTTCACAGCGAAGCCTTTTAGATGTTCCATCTGTTCGTCAGACCCGATTGGCTGGGACTAGAGAGTCTACATTCTCAGTGGCAGCACTGACAGCATGGAATTCACTCCCAGCTGATGGACTGCTCAAAGACTTTTAAGTCCATGTTAAAAACATTTCTATTTCAGCAAGCATTTGGCTGAACAGTCACCATTCCAGCTGATATAAGGCCTTTTCAGATTTTGTTTGACCATTGTTTGTTTTCTGTTCATTCAGTTATGAATGTTATTTTTTATTATGTCTGTTCACTTGTAAATCACTGCAGGCAATAAATAAATAAGCATCACCGTGGATAATATGTTAAAATTTTCTGCTCAATGTGAGGCGGTAGCCAAAACGCAAATAGAATGCTAGGAATTATTAGGATAGGAATGAAGAATAAAACAGAGGATATCATATTGCCTCTTGGTTGCACTATGTTGCCACCTTATCTTGAATATTGTGTGCACTCTTGTCACCATATATCAAAAAAGACATAGCAGAATTAGAAAAGGTACAGAGAAGGGTGACCAAAATGATAAAAGGGCTGGAATGATTCCCTTATGAGGAAAGGCTAAAGAAGTTAGGCTTCTTCAGCTTGGAAAATGTTATAATTTTGTAAGAATGTGAACCCTGGGCCGAGGTGAGAGATGTCTCCGCCCACAGGGAGGAGCCCTGTGAGCCTCATCATCGGTAGGCATGGTCTCAGTGGTATCAGACACAGCTGTGGAGCAGAGTCTTTATTAATAAAGAAGAAAAGCACAGCCCGCGGAGCGGGAGGTGCAGAAGTACAGTTCAGAGTGATGATAATTCCGATGAGAAGATCCGGTAGTGGCCCGCAGAACAGGGTACACCAGGAAGTCTCTCTGTAGTGAAGCTGTAGCTCAGACGAGTGGCTTCAGTAGTGGCCCGGAGAGTGGGGTATGCCGAAGAGATGTCTATGTTGCAGTGAAGAGATGGTAGTCTGAGGTGCAGGAACCCCAAGGGAATCCTGTAACGATGGTATAGTAAGGACCTGCAGCGCAGGGTATTCCGGAGTGACTCCAACTGGGGACGAAGCGGTAGTGGCCCGAGGCATGTGGTACACTGAAGCAGATCCCATAAGGAGGTTGGGTATAGATGAAGTCCGTAGCAGAACAGTACTCACAGTAGACAGTTCCAGGAGAGATCCCGGGGAGCGGGATCGAAGAAGTCCAAGGCAGAAGGCCCTCCGAGGAGTGGATAGCCGGAGACGAGAAAGGACCCCTGAGGCGCAGGTACCCAGAGCATCTCACGCCAAGTGCAGAGTCTGGAAGCAGAAGTCCAAGAATGGAGCGGAATTCAGCAACGAGGGAACTCCTTGCTAACTCGCAGAAGCGTAGGGCCAGTCAACTTAAGTACAGCAGATAGATGACATCATCCAGAGGGGATGCCCCCAAGGTTCCCACCATGACGTGTACAAAGGTGGCCCATGTGCGCATGACTATGTAACTCCTGATCCAAGATGGCGGTCGGCAGCCAAGGTGGTCGGTGGTGGTTGGCAGAGGCCGCCAATCTTCCAGGAAATGAGAAGGCAGAGAAGAGAGAGGTGAGCATTAGTGGTCGCAGCCGTCTGCAACCGACGGGCGTAACAAAAAAGAGATGGCTGAAGGGAGATATGATAAAGTTCTATAAATAATGAGCAAAATGGAACAGGTGAATGCAAATCAATTGTTTATTCTTTCAAAAAGTACAAAAACTAGGGGACATGCAATGAAGTTTGAAACAAATAGGAGAACATATTTTTTTCCTCACCAGAGGATGTGGTGAAAGCAATTAGTGTATCTGGGTTTAAAAAAGGTTTGGACAAGTTCCTAGAGAAAACATCCATAAACCATTATTAAGGTGGGACTTGGGGAAATCCTCTGCTTAACCTTGGGATAAGCAGCATGGAATCTGATTAACTTTTGGGATCCTGCCAGGTGCTTGCAACCTGGATTGGCCACTGTTGGAAATAGGATGCTGGGCTTGATAGACCTGTGATCTGATCCAGTAAGGCAAATCTTATGTTCTTATTATTCCAACTCAGATGTCATTTCTAGAATATCATCTGTTTCCAAGGTTTTGAAGGCATTTTATAGTGATATCATTAGAGAGGGATGTTTCTGTATCATAGTTCTGATCCTGCTAGAGCCAACTATTCTATTCCTGTTTTTTATAAATCCTTTAGAGCAGTGGGGGGCAGATTATCTGGAAGCTGTATAGTGGGGAGGGACTTTTTTATATTAGTCAATTCCTCTGTAAGCTGAGTTGATTTCTTTCTCAATGCTGATAGCTGCAGACAAATGGGCATGTTTTGAGCCTGCAGATGGGCTGATTTAGGATTAGAACACCACAGTTATTCACTGAATAAACGATATTGTGTCAATTAGTAAAGATATGGAAAAGTCCTTTATGATACCCCTTAATTTAATTAGTCGATATCTGAGCTACACCCTTGAAAATGATTTAAGAAAAGCAAGAATAGGGGTGTTTGGATGAGGAGAATGATTTTATTTATTTATTTATGTATTTATTTATTTATTTAAGGTTTTTATATACCAGCATTCATGATAAAATCACATCATGCTGGTTTACATTAAAACAGTGGTGCATAGAAAGAAAAAACAAACTAACTGTAGTGCGGAAGAAAGCAGTTACAAAAAACAGGGATGCTTAAACTGGGAGAGGAAGGAAAAAGAAAAGGTTAATAGCATTTTAAATATTTACAACGAACAGTTAAATGAGCTGGCTGTGTTATAGAACTTGAAGTTGAAGGACATTAGCTGGAGTCCGGGAAAGCTTGTTTGAAGAGCCAAGTCTCTGAGGTGGAAAGCAAACTAATTCAGAACCCTGCAGAAAGACTCCTTGCCCACCAGGCCCAAACTAATACAGCTTGCAGCCCTTCTCAACCACACAAAACCCAAAGATGGGTAACTACTAATAGGAAGTTAAGCAAGGAAAAATAGATTTTTTAGAGCAAAATTTTAAAACTGCAATGTATAGAGGCAGATTTAGGTTTAAAGTATCAATTTATGGAGCAATGCTTGTCACACTTAGCATTCCCTGATACTGTAGTTAAAACTTCTGGTTTTTAGTGCTCTGTTAAAGAATTGGACCACAGTAGCAGATTACAGCAGCAAAAAAAGACAATTTTATTATTCTATTGACCCAAAATGTGAAAAAATGTTGTTTTTTTTCAAGTACATACATAACTTGTTCAGTGATTCGTCATTTCCCTTTCTTTAATACATGGGCTTGGAAACTTGTTTCAAAATAGTTTATAATTTAAAAATGAATTCTCTTCAATTTTCAAACATCTTCTAAAGAATTTAAAAAATGGTTTGGAAACAATTTCAAATGCATTGTGGGAAAAGTTATAAAGGCTGTAAGACAAGTAATACATTTTTTGAAAATGCTTCATTTATCTCATCAATATGAATAGATCAGATAATTAACAGCCTGTATTGGCATATACACTATATGTCAGGACTAAAAATACACAGGATAAATGCAGTTATGCAGTGTGTACTTGTTTGAGGAAATGTGTCAGCTCAGATATTCAGTTACAGTCCAGGCTGATGTAAGAAATAAATTAATTTGAAAATGTATGGATGGAAGGACTTGGTGTATCCCTACCTAAGGTAACTAACATGTTTCTATAAGATTTCTGGATGGTTCCGGCTTTCCAGGGTGAGTTGGCAGTGTGTTCTAGAACAGTGGTCCCCAACCATGTCCTGGTGGCCCACCAGCCAGTCGGGTTTTCAGGATATCCACAATGAATATGCATGAGAGAAAATTTGCATGCAATGCCTCCATAACATGCAAATGTTCTCTCATGCATATTCATTGTGGATATCCTGAAAACCCGACTAGCTGGTGGGCCCCCAGGCAGGGTTGGGGACCACTGTTCTAGAGGGATTCTACTCCCTTAGAGTTCATTTAGAGGACAGAAAGTGCTGCTACTGCAGAGCTCCTGCAAACTGCAGGGCTGTATGCTTTGCAATTATCCTTCCTGGTACGGGAGGGAGAATATAGGGGGATGTGAGAGTTTGATTCTGTGAAGGATGAGGTAATGTAGGAGGTGCATTCCCTTTACAGAAAATTGGTTGAGGTTAGTAGATGCCCCCAGGCATCTGTTGTTGTCTTGTGAGTCCTGAGAAGAGTCAAGGCTTGTGAGGTGTTCAGAGATTTCTGAAGCCAGGAACAGGAAGAGATTCCATGCTGAGGAAAAGGGGTTTGGGTAGCCTACTAGAGGGAGGATATCCTATCCAATAAAGAGGGTAACATCCTTGTCTGGGAAAGCTCCAATATTTTGAACTATATTTTGAAATTATATTGTTGCATGTCCCGTCCACGCTCGGCCCGCGTCTGGGCCTACTCACTTCACGGCTCCCGGGTCGTCCTCCCCTGCTGCTGCAGCGAGCACAACCAGGCCCCGGCATCCTGCGGCGGCAGTCGCTGGGCCTTTCACTTCCAGCCAGGCTTCATGGCGGGGCTCGGCGTCCTCCGTGGCATCGGCCCCGCCCCTAGGCGTGCGCGCGCAGACCGCCCGGTCTCTTAAAGGGCCAGGGGTGGTTCCCAGCTCGTCGGCGCGCCCTGATTGAAAGCTGTAGAAAAGGAAGTGCCTGCCTGCCTGCACTTCTTTGCCTTGGCAATCGGGTCGATCACACTGATTTCTAGTTTGCCTCTGCATTTCCAGTCTTTATTTCAGTCTCATTCCAGCCTTGTTCCAGTCTTGTTTCAGTCCTGTTCCAGTCCTGTTCCAACGTCCTTCTGTTCCAGTGTCCTTCTGTTTCTATATTCTTCTGTTCCTTTGTCTCCCCAGGTAGTACCTCTTGGACTGTCTCCTCAGTACTGACCTCTGCCTGTTCTTGACTATGTTGATCGCCACCTGGATTTAACCTTTGCCTGTTTCACCAACCACGTCTGCACGCTGCCTGGAATCGACCTCTGCCTGATCTCTGACCACATCTGACTACTGCCTGGAACCTGACCCCTGCTTTGGCTGACTACCCACGGACTGACCACTGGTATTGACCCCTGCTTTGGCTGAGTATCCATGGACTGACCACTGGTATTGACCCCTGCTTTGGCTGAGTATCCATGGACTGAGCACTGGTATTGACCCCTGCTTTGGCTGACTATACTTCTTTGACTCTGGCCTTGATCCTTGCCATACATTCAGAACATAAGAACATAAGAAATTGCCATGCTGGGACAGACCAAGGGTCCATCAAGCCCAGCATCCTGTTTCCAACAGAGGCCAAAAACCAGGCCACAAGAACCTGGCAATTACCCAAACACTAAGAAGAACCCATTCTACTGATGCAATTAATAGCAGTGGCTATTCCCTAAGTATAATTGATTAATAGCCATTAATGGACTTCTCCTCCAAGAACTTATCCAAACCTTTTTTGAACCCAGCTACACTAACTGCACTAACTACCTTCTCTGGCAACCAATTCCAGACTCTTTTCTGGCCTTCTCTGGCACCCCGGACTTCTAGCCTGAACATCGACCGCGCACCCTTGATCGTGGTGGGTACACTTCTGAACTTTCTCTCAAGGAGATCCTGCGAAGCCCACCTAAGACCAGGCGGCCCGGGTAACCAAGGGCTCAACCTGAGGGAACCCCGGGTTGCTAGTGGCGAAGCTCCAGCGAGCCTCTGTCTCCTCTTGTGCTCCGCCTCCTGGTAGCAGGTGCTCTCTGGGTCCGACCAGGGAGTCTACCAATCCTGCACTAGGCCAAGGGTCTACCTTCCAGCACAACAGATATTGTCCCGTGGCCTTTGGGGCTGAAGCTATGGATGAGTGGGGTCCCTCCTGCTCAAGAAGAGTGAAATTTTACAGAGTTTTTGTTTATCTCCTGTCTGAGACTTAGTGACAGATTCTGCTGAGTTTTCTTTCTGCCTTTGGATTTTTCTAATAAACTTCAACCCTTGGACTTTGTTTTTTAGTAAGCCTTCCCTTGAGCCTCCCATAGATTGTTTGGTCCCCAGTTGGCGATCCCTGGTGGACTTTACCTGTTCCCAGGGATGCAGCAGTGGCCCTCACATCCCTCTGCAGCTCTAAAGGTGATCCCCAAGAAAAGGGGGTTTACATTAGTGAAATTATTGACGTCATAAATTCTCTAGAATGTGCTGAAAAGCGGTAGATATTTTACATAGTATGTTGGGTTTCATTAATACATCTATGAAAATGTTCTTTTTTTCCATGCAAGAAAAACTTGGCATTAAATTAAAAAGCAGCTTGTTATATAAACAAAAAGCCTTTTATCTGCCCTTCCTATCTGGTGTCCTTATCTGGTCCTTATCTGTTGTCCTTATCTGGTGTCCTCTGTAATCATGGTAAAACTGTTGCGGCTCCGGGTCGACCCCGGCCGCTCCACTTACCGCCGCGGGCTTCCGGGTCTTCTCGGCCCTCTTCGGGCCTCCGGGGGCTCTTGCCGCCACGCTTTCGGCGTCCCCACGCGGCGCCCAGGCCTGCCCCCGCTCCCACCGCGCAGCCTCTGCGCCGCTGGAGCAGCCGGCGTCTCGCCGCGGCTGGCTCCGCCCCCTAGGGGCACGCGCGCGTCTCGGCCCGAGATTTAAAGGGCCAGGCGCGGGAAACCTGCCTTCTTCCTCCAAGTGACGTCAGACGCTGCAGGGCTACTTAAGCCCTGCAGTCCCTCTCCTCAGGGCCTTGCAACGAGGTTCCCAGGCTTGCTCCTGTCTTCTGTTGCTGCGTTCGTGCTGTCTTGTCTCCTAATTGGCTCCTGACTCGGATTGGCTTACGGATCTTCTTGGCTCCTGACCCCGGACTGGTATTTGGTATCCTCTGGCTTCTGACCCCGGACCGGCTTACGTTGATTCTCTGGCTCCTGACCTCGGACTGGCTGACGGCGATCCATTGGTTCCTGACTCTGGACTGGCGAGCAACGACCCTTCGGCACTCAACCTTGGACCACAGCTGACCAGGCCCCCGCGGGCCCTCCTAAGTCCCAGCGGCCGGGTCCCTACGGGCTCCTCCTGGGGGGACTCCGGCTTCCAGGGTGAATCTCCTAAGTCCCAGCGGCCGAACTCCTACGAGCTCCTCTCGGGGGAGGATCGGCTTCCAGGGCGAAGGTTCCCGCGACACAGTGCCAGCGCCTTCATCACCTCCGCCCTCGCCAGAGCTCTTGGTCGCATAGGGCTCCCAGAGTTCCACCTCCGGCCAGCCACTAGTCTGTCCTCTCCACCTCCCGGTCGGGGTCGCTGCTGCAAACACCTACAGCAGCTCCTCTTCAGGCTCCGATCGGCCCAAGGGTCCACGAATCCAACAGATTGCAAGGCCATGGACCCGGCGGACCTTGCCGGCCTAAAGGCCATTCCGGGCATTGCCCAGAAGCTGCAGCAACAGCAATCCTGCCTGGATACATTGATGTCTGCCGTCCAACGCCTGGCGGATCGTGTAGAAGGGACTTCTGCAGCTCACCCCGCAGCATCCACGTCTCAGAGCCACTCGAGTTCCCCTGTTCCGGTACAGATGCCAGCGCCTCCTAGGTACTCGGGGAATCCGAAGGCATGTCGGGGATTCCTTAATCACTGTTACATTCGTTTTGACCTCCTGGCTGCGCAGTTCACCACAGACCGGGCAAAGACGACGTACATTATTTCTCTGCTGGATGGGAAACCTTTGACTTGGGCTTCCTCCTTTTGGGAGCGCCAAGATTCCCGTTTAAATAACCTTGTGCAATTTGTCAAAGCATTCCGGAGGATCTTTGACGAACCATCCCGGGCCTCCACAGCCGCCTCAGAGATCCTCCAGCTGAAGCAAGGTAATCGCCCCCTAGAAGAATTTGCAATGGAATTCCAGACCCTGGCCACCGAGCTGGCCTGGGGCGAGGACAGCTTGCATGGGATCTTTCTGGAGGGTCTGTCTCCTCGGCTCCAGGATGAACTTGCGGCCCGAGATCTTCCGGACGATTTACAGGAACTCATCGAATTGGCTGGACGCGTGGACCGGCGTATCCAGCGCCGGTTCCAAGAGCGAAGGCCCGCCCAGGGGCTCTCCGCCCGTCGAACCACCCCGCCTCGAGTTCGGCCTTCACCACCTGCAGCCACAACTCCATCTACAGAGGAACCCATGCAGTTGGGCCGCAGCCCTCTATCTTCCGAGGAGCGCAGACGCCGCCGTACCCTAGGACTGTGTCTTTACTGCGGGGGCCAGGGGCATTTTCTGGCCCGTTGTACCGAGCGTCCGGGAAACGCCCGAACCTAGAGCTCAGCGGGGAGTTGACTCTAGGCAACATTTCTCCCAGCTCCCCGTGTACCGTTCCGGTACGACTTTGCCTTCCGGAGGGAGACTTTGACACCCTAGCCTTACTCAACTCTGGGTCCGGGGGGAATTTCGTCCTCCAGGAGCTGGTACAGCAGCTACAGCTCGAGGTCCGTCCGCAGGAACCGCCTGTGCGGGTTTCTTCCATTCAAGGGAACCCACTTCCTGGTATAATATCCACTCGCACCAGTCCTCTGAAGCTCCAGGTTGGAGTCCTCCACCAGGAGGAAATCTCGTTTCTTATTCTTGAAAAATCCATCCACCCAGTCATCCTGGGCTTACCCTGGCTTAGGGAACACTCCCCGGTGATTGATTGGAGGTCCCTTCAGATTACCTCCTGGAGTCCGGCGTGCCACCGTCATTGCCTTCCCGCACGTCCACTGCAACCCATCTCACTCTGCACGGCTCCGTTAACGGTCCCTCCACAGTACCATGCCTTCCAGGAAGGCATGGTACTGGAAAAGGCAGAGGTCCAAGGCATGGTCCAAGGCATGGTCCAAGGAAAAGGCAGAGTTGCTCCCGGAGCATCGACCCTTTGATTGCGCAATTAATTTACTACCAGGAGCCACACCGCCCCGTGGGAGAGTCTACCCTCTGTCTTTGCTGGAGACCCAAGCTATGTCAGCCTATATTAAGGAAAACTTGGACCGGGGTTTCATCAGACCATCTAAATCCCCGGCCGGGGCCAGGTTCTTCTTTGTAGGAAAGAAAGACGGGTCTCTCCGCCCCTGTATTGATTATCGGGGCTTGAATCAAATCACCCGCCGAGACCGTTACCCGTTGCCTCTGATTCCGGAACTTTTGGACCGCCTCCAAGGGGCTCGTGTCTTCACCAAATTAGACCTCAGAGGTGCTTACAATCTCGTTCGTATACGCCCCGGGGATGAGTGGAAAACCGCTTTTAACACCAGGGACGGCCATTACGAGTACCTTGTTATGCCGTTTGGGCTCTGTAACGCCCCAGCGGTATTCCAAAATCTTATGAACGAGGTCCTCCGCGACTTCTTATACACTTTCGTTATCGTATACCTGGATGACGTATTGATATATTCCCAGGATCTCAAGACACATCGGCAACACGTGCGGCAAGTCCTTCTGAAGCTAAGGGAGAACCACTTGTACGCTAAACTAGAGAAGTGCCAGTTCGAACAAGAGTCACTACCCTTCTTAGGATATATTGTATCTTCTACGGGCTTCCGAATGGATCCGGACAAGGTGAGCACCATCAAAGGCTGGCCGCAACCATCGGGAGTGAAAGGGCTTTAGCGGTTCTTAGGATTCGCTAATTTCTACCGCCAGTTTATCCCGCATTACTCCAGCCTGGTAGCTCCTTTGACGGCCCTCACACGGAAGGGTGCGGACGCACGAAACTGGTCTCCCGCTGCTACGCAGGCCTTCCAGGATCTCAAGGAGGCTTTTCTACAAGACACTTGTCTCTGGCATCCTGACCCTCAACGCCAATTTATAGTAGAGGTAGATGCTTCCGATGTCGCGGTAGGGGCAGTGTTGCTCCAAACCACTCCGACCGGCAAGACCTGGCCTTGCTCATACTTCTCCCGTAAGTTTTCACCTGCAGAAAAGAATTACGGGATTGGCGACAAGGAGCTGTTGGCCATAAAGTTAGCATTCGAGGAGTGGCGTCAGAGGTTGGAGGGAGCCCAACATCCGATCATAGTATATACCGACCATAAGAATCTGCAGTACTTGTCCCATGCTCAGAGACTCAATCCCCGACAGGCCCGCTGGTCCCTCTTTTTCAGTCGGTTCGACTTCTCGCTTCACTACCAACCCGCAGCCAAGAATGTCCGGGCGGATGCTCTCTCCCGCACCACAGAGGTTGATGATGCTACAGAGACCCCTCAGTACATATTGGATCCAGCTAAAGTCCTACTGGCAGCCACAGACTTAGGACCCGAAGGGAAGATGGTGGTTCCAGCTCGTTCACGGAGGAAGGTTCTGGCATGGGCACACGACTCCCTGACGGCTGGCCATCCTGGGGTTTCTCGAACCCTTGAATTACTCACTGAGTTTTATTGGTGGCCACGAGTGAAGGAGGACGTCCGGCACTACATTCAGTCCTGTCCCACATGCGCTCAGCAAAAACCGCCACTGGGGCGCCCGTGGGGGCTACTCCAGCCGCTCCCTATCCCCACAGAGCCATGGTCTCACCTATCCACAGACTTTGTGGTGGAGTTGCCTCCCTCCGAGGGGAAGACTGTAATTTGGGTCACTGTTGACCGCTTTTCTAAGATGGCACATTTCATCCCTCTTCCCAAGCTACCTACGGCTCCTGAGCTGGCTGACCTATTTGTCCAGCATATTTTCCGTTTACATGGACTACCCTCGCATATCGCTTCGGATCGCAGCCCTCAATTTACGGCCAAGTACTGGAGGGCATTATGCAAAAAGTTTGGGATACAGTTGGACTTTACCACGGCATTTCATCCCCAGGGAAACGGCCAAGGGGAGCGGACCAACCGGTCTTTGAAAACTTTCCTCCGAGCTTTTGTAGGTGAGCTCCAAGACGACTGGGTCTCTCTCCTTCCCTGGGCGGAATTTTCGTGCAATCGCCATAAGCACTCCGCTACACTTCAGTGCCCCTTTCGGCTAGTTTATGGGAGGATCCCAAGACCTCCACTACCATTACCGGTGCAAGTCGTCTCCCCCGCAGCGCAACTAACAGCTAGCCAGCTTCATCACCTTTGGACTGCCACTCAGGAGAAGCTGCGCAGGACTGCGGCTCGCTTCAAGGCGTACGCAGATCGGTCTCGACGGCCCGCTCCGGTGTTCTTACCTGGGACGAGGGTATGGCTAAGTACTAAGCACATTCAATTGCGGACTCCCTCCATGAGATTAGCGCCTCGTTACATCGGACCCTTCCCGGTGGCCGAACGTGTAGGCGCGGTATCCTATAGGTTGCGGCTGCCCTCCTCGCTTAGGATCCATGATGTCTTCCACGTGTCCCTCCTCAAGCCGCTGGTGCCCTCTCGATTTCGGGCTGCTCCGCCAGTGCCCTCCAACGTTTCCTCGGATCCAGATGTCATCTACACAGTAAAGGAGGTCCTGGATGTCCGGCGCCGTCGCCACCGCTGGGAGTACCTACTGTCCTGGGAGGGATACGGTCCGGAGGAGAATTCGTGGGAGCCTTCTTCCCACATCCTGGATAAGGACCTTCTTCGGCACTTCCACCTCCAGCATCCGGACAAACCACGGCCCCCCGGGAGGGGGCGTAAGGGAGGGGGTACTGTTGCGGCTCCGGGTCGACCCCGGCCGCTCCACTTACCGCCGCGGGCTTCCGGGTCTTCTCGGCCCTCTTCGGGCCTCCGGGGGCTCTTGCCGCCACGCTTTCGGCGTCCCCACGCGGCGCCCGGGCCTGCCCCCGCTCCCACCGCGCGGCCTCTGCGCCGCCGGAGCAGCCGGCGTCTCGCCGCGGCTGGCTCCGCCCCCTAGGGGCACGCGCGCGTCTCGGCCCGAGATTTAAAGGGCCAGGCGCGGGAAACCTGCCTTCTTCCTCCAAGTGACGTCAGACGCTGCAGGGCTACTTAAGCCCTGCAGTCCCTCTCCTCAGGGCCTTGCAACGAGGTTCCCAGGCTTGCTCCTGTCTTCTGTTGCTGCGTTCATGCTGTCTTGTCTCCTAATTGGCTCCTGACTCGGATTGGCTTACGGATCTTCTTGGCTCCTGACCCCGGACTGGTATTTGGTATCCTCTGGCTTCTGACCCCGGACCGGCTTACGTTGACCCCCTGGCTTCTGACCCCGGACCGGCTTACGTTGATTCTCTGGCTCCTGACCTCAGACTGGCTGATGGCGATCCATTGGTTCCTGACTCTGGACTGGCGAGCAACGACCCTTCGGCACTCAACCTTGGACCACAGCTGACCAGGCCCCCGCGGGCCCTCCTAAGTCCCAGCGGCCTGGTCCCTACGGGCTCCTCCTGGGGGGACTCCGGCTTCCAGGGTGAATCTCCTAAGTCCCAGCGGCCGAACTCCTACGAGCTCCTCTCGGGGGAGGATCGGCTTCCAGGGCGAAGGTTCCCGCGACACAGTGCCAGCGCCTTCATCACCTCCGCCCTCGCCAGAGCTCTTGGTCGCATAGGGCTCCCAGAGTTCCACCTCCGGCCAGCCACTAGTCTGTCCTCTCCGCCTCCCGGTCGGGGTCGCTGCTGCAAACACCTACAGCAGCTCCTCTTCAGGCTCCGATCGGCCCAAGGGTCCACGAATCCAACAAAAACCATCTTATCTCCCGGTGTCTGGAAATGATGTTGGATGTGTTTTGAGCATCTTCAATTATTTAGGGATTGAAGAAGGGAACAAGGGAATATGCTCTTGCTTTTTTCCAACCCCTGCAGAGATCAGCAAACTCAAGTCCAAAACCAAAATTCTTTTTTCAAACCCATAAAGTTCTAAATTTGGTGAAACTAGTTCTCTCATCGTTATTTTAAATAGTAGTTAACCTGAGGCACTTTTATCATCCAAGATGAACGCTAAACTTCATTTTTAAAGTGCTCCTAAATAGATTAGTATGATATGCTTTTGGAAGTGTTTTCTTTTACCAATATACAGTAACTGCTGCCAGAAAATCGCCTTGTATTGAATAGGGATGTGAATCGTTTTAGGACGATTAAAATTATCGTCCGATAATTTTAATATCGTCTTAAACCGTTATGGAACACAATACAATAGAGATTCTAACGATTTATCGTTATAAATCGTTAGAATCGTGAGCCGGCACACTAAAACCCCCTAAAACCCACCCCCGACCCTTTAAATTAAATCCCCCACCCTCCCGAACCCCCCCCAAATGAGTTAAATAACCTGCGGGTCCAGCGGCGGTCCGGAACGGCAGCGGTCCGGAACGGGCTCCTGCTCCTCAATCTTGTTGTCTTCAGCCGGCGCCATTTTCCAAAATGGCGGCGAAAAATGGCGGCGGCCATAGACGAACACGATTGGACGGCAGGAGGTCCTTCCGGACCCCCGCTGGACTTTTGGCAAGTCTCGTGGGGGTCAGGAGGCCCCCCACAAGCTGGCCAAAAGTTCCTGGAGGTCCAGCGGGGGTCAGGGAGCGATTTCCCGCCGCGAATCGTTTTCGTACGGAAAATGGCGCCGGCAGGAGATCGACTGCAGGAGGTTGTTCAGCGAGGCGCCGGAACCCTCGCTGAACGACCTCCTGCAGTCGATCTCCTGCCGGCGCCATTTTCCGTACGAAAACGATTCGCGGCGGCCCCCTACCTCACTGGCTTCGGCAACCCGCCGCGGGAACTCCGGGGGAAACCCCTGACCCGATGCCTACCGCTTCGGCGCGTGCTCCCACGCTGGCTGCCGGGTGGGGAGCCGTCCCTGATCCTCCCTCGCGGCTTCCAGCTGTATTTCCTCCACGGAGGAAATCCAAGATGGCCACCGCCATCTTTAGGCACGAGGCCGTGCCTCCTCATTAGCCTTAAAGGTACATGATCCCTTTAACCAGGTTTAGCTGTTCCCTATGAGCTAGAGCAGAGGAAGTATAAAAGGAGACTTCCTCTGCTCATTCCTTGACTTGGCAACGTCCTTCATTCGTCAGGTCTGCTTGCTTCGGTGATTCTTCCTTTGCTTTGGATCCTCATTCCTGCCTTGTCTTGGAGTTCCTGGTTCCTGACTTTGGATCGGCTATAGGTGATTCCTGGTATTGACTTTGGATTGGCTAGCGGTGATTCCTGGTATTGACTTCGGACTGGCAAGCGGTAATTCTCTGGTGTGTGACTTCGGACTGGCAAGTGGTGATCCCTCGGTATGTGACCTCGGACTGCTAAGCGACGACCCTCTGGCACTTGACTTTAGACTCCTTCTTGACCATCGTCTCCAAGGGCCCGCCTAAGTCCCAGCAGCCCGGGTCCCTACGGGCTCCTCCCGGGGGGACCGCGGGCTTCCAGGGGTGAAGCTCCAGTCAGCCCTTGCACCGAACTTCTTGACCTCTCAAAGGTCCACCTAAGTCCCAGCGGTCCGGGTCCCTATGGGCTCCTCCTAGGGGGACCGCGGACTTCCAGTAGCGAAGACACACTTCCTTTCTTCACCTCTTGACTCTTCATCTGCCTTCACAGTCGCCTCTGTCTCCTGTGCCGAGGGTCAGCTGGTCACTTCTTCTGTTCCTGCCTCGCCACCCGACGGGAGAACCTACGGACCACCATCCCAAGGTATTCCATCCTCCCGTCGGCCCAAGAGTTCACAAGCCTGAGCATAACATGTATCTGGCCTTTACCTGCATATTCTATATTTTATAAAAGTAAAAAATATTTGCTTCTTTTCACTTTTGCGTGCACATATATGCGCATAAAAAAGGGGAGGTCTAGGGGTGTTCTAAAGCAGAGCCAACCCTCACGTGTGTATTTTAAAAGATACATGCACTCATTTTATAGCTTTTTCATATATGTTATAATAAACATGTTTATTGTGTAGTACTAACTGGATGGCAGGTTTGGGGGAATTGGGAGAAGTTTAGGCTGAAGAACCAGGAAGGTCTCGATGACCTGGAGAAGAAATTGGCAAACTGGTCAATTTTATTTATGCTCACATGTTTTCAAATTAGCCGACTTATGAAAATATATACACGTATATTTTTTAAATAGATAGGAAAAGTGTGCACACTCAGTGCATTGTATGAGTTTCTGTATATGCATACATAATACATATGTTTGTTGCGGGGTAGAGATGGGCATATTTTATTTAAAAATGCATATATCAGATATTTACTTCTGTACATCTGCTCATGGCCATAACCATATATACTGCAGAGCACATTTGTTTTAAAGTTATCCTCCTTGTGTGGAAATCTTCAGGAAAGTTTTGTGTGCACCAAATAACAGGTGCAGCTTGTTTGGGGTACATTTGGTGAGCTAATTTGCAAAGCAAACTTATGCGTGTAAGTCCACTTTGAAATCTGGTATAACTTATGCGCATATTTGTGGGATGTTTAAAAATTACTCTCTAAGGCACCTATGCAATAAAATGTAACATGCATGTTAAGGGAGATTTGTGCACACTGAAAAAATAATGTCATGCAGTAAGGTCTCAATGTGCAAGGTTAAGATAGTCTGCCATCATATTAATGTGTAAGTACTAAAATTAGCATCTACCTGAATGAAAAAGAGGGGGTAGCATATGAAAAAGCAGCTTTACCAGGCCCACAGGAAATAGCTCTCCACTCTTACTGTTTTTGATGGGACTGGTAAAATCAGAAAAGTTAATACCTGCTTGGACCAGGTATTAAACTTTTATGAGGGCTGCTGCCTCAGGAAATTCCCCATGCTACCCAGCTCTGAGTGAGAGAACCCAATCCCTCCAACTACCCTCCACCACAACACAACCCTCATGTGCAAGCACCCCCCCCACCCTCTGTGATCCACCTGCCCTCCAGTGACAACAGAACACCACATCCCTGAATGATGTCACCTGCCCTCCAAGCCCCCTCTGAACCCATACCCTTCCCTAGCAGAAATCCCCAAGCCCCTGCCCCCACTAGAATGAAGGCTTACAATTCTGGAGGTTCCCACTGTTCACAGACAGGAGGGACATGAAAATCCTTTTGCTTTAAAACCGCAAGTTCAAAAGATTCCATCATATATCAAAGATTCCACACATTTTATTAATCTTTTAAGTGATTTTAAAAATTTAGATGATGATATTTTAATGGTAACAATGGACATAGAGTCCTTGTATACTAATATCCCACAGGACGCAGCATTGAACATTGTTTTGAAACAGATTTTAGAATTCAATTCACACTCAAGAATACCAAATCAATTTTTAATAGACCTAGCGGAGTTTCCTTTAAAGTATAATTTTTTCTCTTTTAATCAAAAATTTTTTAAACAGATTAAAGGCGTAGCCATGGGTTCTCCCATGGCTCCGTCCATTGCAAATCTATACGTAGCAAGGTTTGAAGAATTGTTTTTAAGAGAACATGAATATAAATCTAACATTTTATTTTGGAAACGCTACATAGATGACATTTTTGTGATATGGAAGGGCAGTTTGGAGTCATTACAGCTTTTTTATACTTGGCTCAACAATTTGGATTTTAATCTGCATTTTAGTCTTGTTTTTAGTCCTAATCAGATCTCATTTTTAGACATTTTAGTCTCTTTTAATAAAGGTTCTTTTTTTACTGATATTTTTAGAAAATCGACTGATACCAATAAATTATTACATTATGACAGTTGTCATAATAAATCACTCCAAAGAAATTTGCCTTTTTCACAATTTTTGAGACTCAGAAGAATATGTGGAGACGAGGAAACCTTTCTAAAAAGATCCAAAGAAATGTCTGATAGGTTTGTTCAAAAATGTTATCCAAAGAAGCACATCAATGCAGGTTTTTTAAGAGCATCTCATATGGAAAGAAGTACTCTACTACAATACCAGGAGAAAAAAGGCAATGAACGTATAGTATGCCCTCTCACATACACACATATGTCTTTTCAGGTCACCAATATTTTGAAAAAACATTGGTCAGTATTACAAATGTTACCTTGTTTTGAAGGCAAAAACCTTATGATTGCAAACAAGAGAGAGAAAAACATTAAGGAATATATTTCTCCGTCGGCTTTACCAGTTACACGTCCAAAAGATATAAGGCCACCTGGCCACCGTCCTTGTGGAAATTGCTCCATATGTGGTGTTAATTTAAAAACAGACACTCTGACTATTCCAGGTTGTAACAAACAATTCAAACTTCAAAATTTCACAAATTGTAAGAGCCAAGCTGTAGTCTATGTTGTTTTTTGTCCATGTAATAAGATCTATATTGGCAAAACCATCAGACAATTGAACAAAAGAATCATCGAACATAAGAGCAGCATAAATAGAAAAATAGAAACCAAACCATTAGTAGCACACTCCTTGGAGAAAAACCATAAATTTGAAGATTATAGATTTTGTGTACTACAACAAGTATTTTCAAATTGGAGAGGAGGTGATTTAGACGCTAGATTGCTACAACTAGAACAAAAATTCATATTTGATTTTAAAACTACAGCACCACATGGCTTAAATTTGGATATTGATTACTCTGTTTTTCTGTGATTTTAGTATTTATCACCATTTTTATTCATTATTTATTCTGTTTTACCTCTGCTTCATATTTTTTAGTATTTGACATTTTTATTATTCATTTTTATTGTTCTTAAAAGCTGGCATTTTATTGTTATTAAAATATTTGTTAGAGCACAATTCATCATCAATTATCATCTATTGATATCCTGTAGTCTCATACATTTTTATTACAATCCAACACAATTTATCATAAAATGATTCAAATTAATAACAGGTAGTGAATTGCCATAGTTGTTTTCCCATTACATTCTATTCAATCAGTCCTTGTTCTTTTCACTTGTTCATTCAATCTTTTTTCCTTTTATTCCACATTGTTTTATTTTATCTATTTTCATTTTTTCATTCATTATCCTTTCCCATTTTTCATTTTCATTCATTCATCTTTGCATCAAGTTTTTTATTTATTGATACATTTTGCAATTATTGATACATTTTGCTATCATTCAACATACATGGCAGTTCAGTTTACCTACTAGTTGTTTTCGCATGCGCCGCAATCAAGTTTCCTCCACATACGGGTATTCATCACCACGCCCCCTCCCTTTTGACAGACAGGTCATTTTGGCGCGCTTCAGCCTCTTTAAATAGCAGCCATGTCTTTTTTGTTTGTTTTGATTCGAGTTAACAAGGGAAAGCCACACTGCCGCCTGTGTTTGTTTTCACAACCACATCAAAAAGTAAGTTTGTGCACGTCTTTCAAATTACTTTTTAGCCTGCATATAATGATTTTTTAGGTTTAAAGTTTTACACTCGCTTCTTCAGAGCACTTTTATATTTATCTAAGTACTCACATTCACTGATAGCAGTATGAGTCGATGTAAAGAGCAGTCGCGGCATCTTTGCCTGTTTTGATTCGAGTTAGTAAGTAAAAGCCATACTGTTGTTTGTCCTCACAACCACATCAAAGAGTAAGTTTGTTTATGTTATCTAAATGATTTTACAGCTCTTTGTTTTGTTCCTACTTCCGCGTCTTTTTTGCAGCACTTTTATAGTTATTCAAGCACTCATAGTTACCGGCAGCAGTAGCATTCTGTGAGCTAATGTAATGTTTTTTATGATCTTCTTAAAACAACACATAGATGCTCTATTTTATCCTCTAGTCAATCAGCTTATATACATTCCGTATTTTGTAGCAATTTATTTATCATATGTAGAATTTAAAGCACACTTACCCATCTGCATATAACCTATATTCCTCACTTTATGTACTTATTTTTTCAAACCAGGAGCCGTTTCAAAAGTCATTCATCATAACCCTGCTAATTGTCTTGAATAATGTCAAATCAGCATTGTTTTATTTTGGTTCACATGTTTTACACGTACACATAGTTAAAAAAAATTTTTTCACAATATGTATTTAGAGTCAATATGTTTCTGCAATCTTAATTCGCCTATTCACGTAGGAAGTATGTTCTTTTTTAATTTTTCAATCTTTCCAAACAAGATTTCGGCACATTTGCAACTCTTGTGTTGTTTACGAAATAAGAAACTGAGGTACCGCTGTCATTGAGAGTTTAACCAGCCTTTCCAATAGTGAGTATATACTCCTATATTGAGTGCAGCTCTCATTTATTGATACATAACATCAACTTTTTTTTAAAAAATTCATCTTTCACACAAATTTTCTTGTCAGTGGAAATCACTTTAAGATATGGTGTAAATGTAATTTATTTTATTTTATTTATTTTATTTACTTTTCACTACCTGTTATAATTTTATTATTTTTTTAGTGCTCTATTTTTAATATGGTTAATTCTATCATGCCAGCTTTGATGTTTTTTGAAAGGTCTATAAATATTTTTTAGAATTTTTAAGATTCAATATTGTTTTTCAATGAATTTATACATTTAATTTACAGACCTTTTGTTGCACAGTCTTTTTTAAGACTTGGATTGTCATCATAACACGACTCAAGTAGAGGTAAAGACCAAAATTCAATTGTTGTTCTCTTTTTCACACTCACATGCTGTGTCATAATTAATATCTACACCACATTTTCATGTTACCATTCTAATTGTGTGTTTCAGTTATGTTCTTCTTATTATTTTTTATTATTTACAAGTATGTGTTATTGTATGTTGTAGCCCCTGATGTAGCCCCATTGTAAGAGGGCGAAACTCGGCCAGAGTTGGGCATTGTTCATATATTCGTGTTACCACCCAATAAAGGAAATCATTTGGACATCTGGCTGCTAATCCTGTTTTGTCGCCCTCCGTGGAGGAAATACAGCTGGAAGCCGCGAGGGAGGATCAGGGACGGCTCCCCACCCGGCAGCCAGCGTGGGAGCACGCGCCGAAGCGGTAGGCATCGGGTCAGGGGTTTCCCCCGGAGTTCCCGCGGCGGGTTGCCGAAGCCAGTGAGGTAGGGGGCCGCGCTCGTGGCCTTCCACAAGCGCGGAACACAACAATACACACATAAATGCTAATTTTTATGCACATAAAATTTTGAAAATTCATCCTATACTGTTAAATTTTACAAAGTATGCATGTAAGTCCAAACCCCTTCCTCAGCTCTGCTCGCAGCAATGTCTCTGTTCGTCCAAGTAAACTTTTGCACACATATAGATAAGTTTACCTACATATCAGGCAGTCAAAACCACTTCTACCTGTAAAATAGTGTTTTCCTACAGAAGTCCCTTTGAAAATCCGAAAATTTCCAAAATGAACTGTTTCAGATTTGTCCAGCCTGCCAGGTAGTTGTGAGGAAGGATTTCTTTCAATTCAAATATTTTCCCATTTAACCTACAACTATGGGATGTCAAGTGAGCAGGTAAATTAGAGCAAAATTTGTCCCAGCTTCTCAAAGACATTAGACTTGTGATTCTCTTGAATTTTTTGATCATATTACATAAGTTTGAATTCAATTCATTTCTTGCTCTTGAGATTGAATGAAACCATACCCTATAACCCCCATCTTCCCAGGGGTAGATATTCAATAAACCATCCAAGGTCGATATTCAGGAGTCATTTAGACTGATAACTGAAAAGTTATCGATCTAAATGGCTAAACTAGTGGCATTTCAGGGGTGGGTGGGAGGTGTTTCGGGGAGGAACGGAGTTAGCCACATCACTTAACTGGCTAAATCCGATATTAGTGCAGAGTGTTCAATAAATAAGACTCTTTTAAAGATCAGATGTCAGCTACAGTTAGTAGTGCTTTATAGGTCTTGGGATTTAGCCGGTTAACCTATGCAGCTAACTCTGGTCGTGCCGCTGACCTGTTCTAAAGTTAGCCGTATAAACATATCCAGCTTAATTTAAATTAGCCGTTTATATTCAGTAGTATGACCGCACCACTGAATATACTCTGCTAGTTAGCCGGATAACTAATTTATCCGGCTAACTAGCTGAGCCACTCAGAGGCTGAGGATTGCCCTCTCCGTTTATCTAGATTAGCTAGATAGCGTTATCTGGCTAACTTAGATGGGATATTCAGCAGCACGGCTATGCTGCTGAATATCCCCGGATAAATTGCTACTTAGCCAGATAACTATTTCCCAGCTAAGTTTAGACCTGCCATTGAGCAGGTCTAGGCTCAATATTGCTACTTAGATAACTTATCCAACTAAATAGCGCTGCCCTGTTACAGCCATTGCCCACTCCCAAGTTAGTTGGCTAAAAGCTTACTGGGTGATTCATCAAGCCGCATTAATGCTCTAACGTGTGTTATATCGCATGATATATGCAATATTTTGCATCTCCTCTTCTCTATTACAGTGTCCTTTGCATGTGATTTGCATGCATGAAAAATGCAAATGCATGCAAAGAGGGTCATTACTAGTCAATTTTAAGTAAATATTTTATCTCAGCCGACTGAGAAGATGATCAGCCACGATAAAATATCTGTACCTATTTGAAATGCGTTATATGTGTGCACAAGAGGCCCAGGACTCTAACGTGGGTCCCAAGGTTTCAGCTGCACATTTAAAACAACAGGAGAAAAATAACCCAAAAATCACTCTAAAGTCCAACATCATATCCCCCACCCACGACCCCCCTGAAGTCCAACATCAAATCCACCAAAATCCAACCTCAAACCTCCCAACACCTGCCCTGCCCAAAGTCCAACCTCATGTTCCCCACCTCCCAACCCCTCCCAGTCAGTCAATCAAGCCCTCCACCCCCCTCTTCCTTCCCCTCTACTTCCCCTCTGAACCCCCCCCCAGAACACCCCAGAATCTTTAAAGGGATCCCACATAGGGGCCTGGAATCATCCTTGCATCCATCCTGGTCGGCACCATTTTCCAAAATGGTGCCAACTTGAACTTGCCCCAGACATGTGACTGGGGAAAGGTCCGGGGACTGGACTCAGGTCTCTTGGCTTGATCGATTGACTGAGGGGTCGGGTCGGTGGCTTGAGGTTGGACTTTGAAGGGCAGGGAGTGGGGAATATGATGTTGGACTTCAGGGGGTTTTGATGTTGAATTTCAGGGGATGGGGGTATAGGTAATGGGGGCCGGGGACACAATTCACTTGTGTGCTTTGAGGAGGGGAGAAGGGGGTGCCGGGCTGTCACTGCGCAGTTTTATTTTTTACTTTTTAACATTTTAGGTGTGTCAGAGCCACCTTGACTGTCAGACCCGGATTGAAACAGGTGTCAGCATTGACCCCTGCTCAACCTCCTGGTTTGTAGCGGTCATTTTTTTGGGGGGCCAGCGGTCTTTTAAGGCAATGGCGCTCCTGTGAGTTTGGGGCCATTGTCGCATTAAAGGGATGCTTGCTGTGTTCTTGTGTGTTGCAGTGCCTGTCCACGACACAAAAGAACATGCCATACAGTCACAATGCTTTTTCGGGGGAGGGGCCCCACTATCGTGACAACACCACCCCCACTGTGATAGTGCGACCCCTTCTGTGATAAAACATCATGGCTTAGTGAATCTAGAGGTTAGCCAGTTAAGTGACTTAACCCGCTAAGTAGCAGCCACTGAACATAAGAACATGCCATACTGGGTCAGACCAAGGGTCCATCAAGCCCAGCATCCTGTTTCCAACAGTGGCCAATCCAGGCCATAAGAACCTGGCAAGTATCCAAAAACTAAGTCTATTCCATGTTACTGTTGCTAGTAATAGCAGTGGCTATTTTCTAAGTCAACTTAATTAATAGCAGGTAATGGACTTTTCCTCCAAAAACGTATCCAATCCTTTTGTAAACACAGCTACACTAACTGCATTAATCACATCCTCTGGCAACAAATTCCAGAGTTTAATTGTGCATTGAGTGAAAAAGAACTTTCTCCGATTAGTCTTAAAAGTGCCACATGTTAACCTCATGGAGTGCCTCCTAATCTTTCTATTATCTGAAAGAGTAAATAACCATTCACATCTACCCGTTCTAGACCTCTCATGATTTTAAACACCTCTATCATATCTCCCCTCAGCCATCTCTTCTCCAAGCTGAAAAGTCCTAACCTCTTTAGTCTTTCCTCATAGGGGAGCTGTTCCATTCCCCTTATCATTTTGGTCACCCTTCTCTGTACCTTCTCCATCGCAACTATATCTTTTTTGAGATGCGGCGACCAGAATTGTACACAGTATTCAAGGTGCGGTCTCACCATGGAGCGATACAGAGGCATTATGACATTTTCCATTTTATTCACCATTCCCTTTCTAATAATTCCCAACATTCTGTTTGCTTTCTTCACTGCCGCAGCACACTGAACCGACGATTTCAATGTGTTATCCACTATGACACCTAGATCTCATTCTTGGGTGGTAGCACCTAATATGGAACTTAACATTGTGTAACTATAGAATAGGTTATTTTTCCCTATATGCATCACCTTATCCACATTAAATTTCATCTGCCATTTGGATGCCCAATTTTCCAGTCTCACAAGGTCTTCCTTAAATTTATCACAATCTGCTTGTGATTTAACTACTCTGAACAATTTTGTATCATCTGCAAATTTGATTACCTCACTCATCATATTTCTTTCCAGATCATTTATAAATATATTGAAAAGTAAGGGTCCCAATACAGATCCTTGAGGCACGCCACTGCCCACTCCCTTCCACTGAGAAAATTGTCCATTTAATCCTACTCTCTGTTTCCTGTCTTTTAGCTAGTTTGTAATCCATGAAAGGACATCGCCACCTATCCCATGACTTTTTATCCTAGAAGCCTCTCATGAGGAACTTTGTGAAACGCCTTCTGAAAATTCAAGTACAGTACATTTATTTATTTATTTATTTATTTAAAATTTTTTATATACCGACATTCATCCAGGATATCACATCGGTTCACAGTGTAACGCAAATATACGCCATGCATGGCGCTTTACATGGAACAGATAAAACATGTTAACAAGGGAATAACGGGATAAGAGAACATGGGATAAATTGCATTAAATATTAAACAAGAATTGCAATTATATACATATGTACAATGTTGAGAGAACTGAGAGAAAAGGGATTTGGGAATATTAGGGGGGGAGGGGGGAGTGGAGAGCAGAGGGGGGAGAAGAGGGGAGAAGGGGGCGGAAAGAAGAAGGATGGGGCAAAAGCGGGGTACCGAAAGGGGGGCCGTGGAAAGGCAGAGTGGAGATTAGGTGTATGCTTTGGCAAATAGCCAGGTCTTAAGCTTCCGCTTGAAGGATTTCAGGCATTCCTCTTGCCGTAGTTCAACTGGCATTGTGTTCCAAAGGGTCGGCCCGGCGATGGATAGTGCACGGGCTCTTGTGGAGGTTAGTTTGTGGAGTTTGGGAGAGGGGATAGGCATGGTTGCGAGATGTGCATGTCTGGTAGGTTTATTGGACTGGTGTAAGCAGAAGGATTCATTGAACCAGTTCATTTCAGGATTGTATAAAGCCTTGTGGATGAGAGAGAGTGCCTTATATTGTAGACGGGATGCTATTGGGAGCCAATGTAGATCTACCGGTTCACCTTTATCTACATGTTTATTAACTCCTTCAAAAAAGTGAAGCAGATTTGTGAGGCAAGACTTGCCTTGGGTAAAGCCATGCTGACTTTGTTCCATTAAACCATGTCTTTCTATATGTTCCATGATTTTGATATTTAGAACACTTTCCACTATTTTTCCTGGCACTGAAGTCAGGCTAACCGGTCTATAGTTTCCCGGATCGCCCCTGGAGCCCTTTTTAAATATTAGGGTTACATTGGCCACCCTCCAGTCTTCAGGTATAATAGATGATTTTAATGATAGGTTACAAATTTTTACTAATAGGTCTGAAATTTCATTTTTTTAGTTCCTTCAGAACTCTGGGGTGTATACCATCCGGTCCAGGTGATTTACTACTCTTCAGTTTGTCAATCAGGCCTACCTCATCTTCTAGGTTCATCATGATTTGGTTCAGTCTATCTGAATCATTACCCATGAAAACTTCTCCAGTACGGGTTCCTCCCCAACATCCTCTTCAGAATATACAGTGGCCGCTACTTAGCTGGTTAAGTCCGACATAACCCGCTAAGTGCTGTTTCAATATCGGCCTCCCAGTTTATAGGAGTTTAAAATTACTTCAAACCAACTATATATTTTAGTTCACAAGAATCAATATTGATTCTTATAACTGCAGTAGTTGCTATCCTGACAATATATCTTACACTTTCTTTTTTTTTTTTTTTGCTATATTCTTCCTTGCTTCATGTGCACTAGGCTTTACTCAGAGTTTGGGTTAATGGCACACTAAGAGGGTAATTTTCAAAGGCATTTCTACAGGTAAAATAGTGCTTTACCCACTGAAGTAGCCTGGTTGATATGCCTGTAAACTTACATGTGTATAGCCTGTATGTGCATAAGTTTAGCCACAGTGAGCCGGGACATATCCAAGGATGGATCTGGGGAAGGGCTGCACTAAAGCGCATACTTCTGCATTTACAAAAGTATGCACATAAACTTTGAAAGAATTCTGTGCACAAATTGGCATGTATAATTGTTTATAAAAAGTGGTGGTGGGGTTTAATTTTCAAAGCAAAATTGCACCCTTATGGTCACTTTGAAATTTGGTGTAATCTGTGCATAGATTTCATTTAAATTTATGCGGGCAGTTACAAAATAAGCCCCTATCACAAGTCTTTATACATTCCACTGTAGGAGTATATGCACAGATGGAATGGCCTTAAGCCACAGGAGGGTGAATTCACATTTATTACAGAACTTTTATGAATATGGGCAAAAACAGGTCTGGCATATGTTTGCTAGTTTTGGCGGCGGGGAAAATTGCACTGCAGCTTTACAGAATGGCTCCAAGTTTTCTGGTTTCATAAAGTTCCAATGCAATTTAAAACTTACAAAAGTATAGATTACTGCAAAAAGGACATTTTTTTTCTTTACCTTTTCCATTAATGCCTTGTGCTGCACATAGGGTGTACATTTTCTTGTAATAATAATGGGGAAGACTAATAATATATCAGAAAAGCACTGCTTCTCCCATACCGCAGTTATGTAAGCTATGCCTGTAGCTCTCTAGTTAGTTATGAGTTAGCAAAGAAGAGAAATTATTTGCAGTGAACTGAGACAACTGTTTCTCTCCTCAGTTCATTGGCATTTGAGTCTAATTCAAATGACAAGACAGTTTTAATGAGTTTGGTGCCTTCAGCCCTGTCTGGCATACAGAGCAAACTAAATATCTGTTGTGCCTTTTTTTCCTGAGAGACACTAGTGCAGAGCGTTCAATAAATAAGACTCTTTTAAAGAGCAGGTGTCAGCTACAGTTAGTGCTGTAAAGCTCTGCTTTAGATAACTGAAGAAATTCACTTGAGAATAACAATATTGATTTTTAACTCATCTTTCCTGAGCTTAAAAGATGTTTCTGGGCTGCCCCCCCCCTAGCTCAGGTCACAGCTTTACAGAATGGGGTATGCAGCTTTTAACCCCCATCATTCGGGGCCTGTTGGAGTTTAGAGACTGTGAGAGAGATGGAGGCAGTAGCAAGACTGCTAGTAAGGAAAAGATCAGCAGTAGGGAGACCAGTAGAAGAAAAATGAAAACATTTTGTTCATGAAAAGTCATCTAGAATAAAATGACAGTTGCAAATACAACTGACGATTTCAGATTTAAGAACAGGAAAGAGAGCAAAAGTCAGATGATATCCAAACCCAAAACATGAGATATTGTTGTCAACAGGACAGAAATGGAAAAAAGAACAAGACAGAACAGAACCTGAAGAATACCCAAAATGGAAGAATGTGTGAAAGGGAAGCTTTTCTCAGAATTGGCTGATTTTGAATCAGTGAAATGTAGCTCTATAGGCATTCTCTCTCTCTCTCTCACCATAGTTAGTCATCACCCATCTAGCACTAGAAAACTTTCAGATAGCTCATCTTTTTTCTGTATATTTGTACAGATGTAGAGGGAAAAAATGATTCATATTTTTTTTTTCATTTTTTGGGCAGTTTCCCCTGGGTATTGTTTTATTTAATGTTTATTTCATTTTTATAGTTTACAGAAATAAAATAAACATTTCAAAATACCTGGAAAAAGAAAGTGCAATGAGGCCTCCCCATTCCCCCCTGTGCCCCATCTAACCCATCCCCCCAAAATTGTCAGTGTCAGGAACCTCATGGACTCCCCTCAACCCATCCATGGAGGATCATCTCGACATGGCCAAGCCTATTGGCCTAATGCCTAGGCCCAGGTCCAGGTCTGACACCAGGGCCCAACCCAGAAACCAGGTCTTATCTCTGGGGCCTCAGCCTAGATCCAGGTCTGATGCTGGGGCCCGACTGAGACCGGGTCCCAGTGCTGAGGCCTAGGCCAACATCATGGGCTGGCTTGACATTGGAGCCTGGCTCAGAGACTGGGTCCCATCACTGAGGCCAAGTCCCAACACTGGGTCCCATTCCGGAGGTTGGACCCCATCACTGGGCATCAGCATAGGTCCAGGCTCAATGCCAGGGTCTGGTTCGGAGGTTGGGTCCCAACACTGAGGCATTGGCCTAGGCCCAGGCCAGACATCTTCGGTCAACATCCTCTTCAAAATGGTGCCCTTCACTTGGAGGAAGAACTCGAGTGATGTCTCTCTGGTACCTTCCTCCTGAACAAAGGGTGCTATTTTGATATAGCACCATTCGGGCCTGGGCCTTTCCTGAGACTCTGGGGACAGAACTCAAACTCTGAGCCGGGCTTCAGCTTTGGGCCTTGGCCTAGGCCTGGGCCGAAGCCTCAGTGTTCAGATCTGGCCTCTGGGATGGATCTTAGTATTGAGTCTGGGCCTAGGCCAGGGCCCCAGCGACATGATCTGGGCTTTGAGCCGAGCCATGGAGACACAATATGGCCTCTGAGCTGGGCCATGGCAACATGACCCGGCCCCAGTGTTGGGCCTGGGCCTAAACCAAGGCCTTGGGACCCGGCCTCTGGGCTGGGCTTGAGTTTAAGCCTAAACTGAGGCCTTGGCATTAGGACCTGGTCTCTTGCCTAAGCTGGGCCAGCCAGCACCATTTTGGAAAATAGCTGCTGACAGGTCTCAGACCATCAGGTTGCTTCGGGCCCCCACTAGATCATCAGGGCAGATTTGCTAAGTCTGGGGGGCAGAGTGGGTGATGTTTGTGGAGGATGTAAAATAAACACAAATGTTGGTTTTTTTCTATTGTTTAGTTTTAAAAACTGCATGCACATCCTACATATATGTGTTTTCTGTCCTCTCAACTATTTCCAAATTATGCCTGCAGGAGTCTTCCCAAATGATCAGAATATTTACTCTTTCTTTGGATCTGTGCTCCTGTATGCTTTAATGCAAACATAGCATGGACCTTCCTCCACACTAATCTTTCAGCATGTGAGGCTCGGTATAAATCTGTGTAAGATGACAGAAGACTAGGCTCCACCCAGGATTGATTCTGTATTTGCCATGCCACAGGCTGGTCCAGTGGATCATCTTCAGGTCCAGATTCCAGTTGTCCAGATTTGTCACTTGCTGCCTATGACCCCGGTTGATCAGGTGTGGATGGTGGTAGAGATGGAGAGTCACTATGGGTAATAGACTCTCCAGCAGATGAAATCCCAGAACATGAGACTGGCACCGGGGTTTCCATTGCTATCTTGCAAAGTTCTCTGAATGTTCTAGGCCCCTTCACTATAAGATTGCACTTTGGGATCACTATGGTAAAATATTCGACAGCCTGGGTGGGGCTGACTGCCGTACTGCTTTCTCTTTTATCTCCACTGCTGCAGCATCTGGATGATCCAATCTGGCCAGATGATCTGGAACTAAAGGAGTATTCATCCATGGAGCGCCTCTTTGTTCCTGATCTGTGGCCTTTAGTTGGTGCCAAAGATTCAGCAGACCCACTGCGTTAAACCACTGGTCAGGCAGCTTCTAAACTATGGCACATTAGACCCCATCTTTGACCTAGGCTTTTAATACTGCTGGTGGTGTCTCCTGCTCCTCCTGCCTGGGTCTGCGTCTCAATCTGCTGTGCCCATGACAAGGGTAGTATTTGTTTTTCAGCAGCGATGGCTTCTTCAGTAAACAGGTCCCAAAGATAATGCTCCTGTATCTTTACTGATAGCTGGAGGGGCAATTGTTGTGGAGTGACACATTGGTTATCGGTTCTGGAGCTGCGTTCAACCTCCCCGAAACTAATAGCGCCCGCAACATGCAAATGCATGTTGATGGCCCTATTAGTTATTCCCACGCTATACAGAAAGTAAAATGTGCAGCCAAGCCGCACATTTTACTTTCAGAAATTAACACCTGCCCAAAGGCTGGCGTTAATTTCTGCCGGCGCCAGGGAAGTGTACAGAAAAGCAGAAAAAACTGCTTTTCTGTACACCGACTTAATATCACAGCGATATTAAGTCGGAAGCCCCAAAAGTAAAAAAAAAGTAAACATTTAAAAAAAAAAATTTAAAAATCGGCCCGCAGCCACGGGTCGGAAGACGGACACTCAATTATGCCGGCGTCCTTTTCTGAACCCGTGGCTGTCAGCGGGTTTGAGAACCGACGCCGGCAAAATTGAGCGTCGGCTGTCAAACCCGCTGACAGCCGCCGCTCCTGTCAAAAAAGAGGCGCTAGGGACGCGCTAGTGTCCCTAGCGCCTCTTTTTACCATGGGCCCTAATTTAAATACATTAAGTTACTGAATTGCGCGCACAAGAGAGTGGCCTGTGCGCGCGCCGGGAGAGCGGACGCTCGCCTGCTCTCCCGCGATTTTTACTGTATCGGCCTGAATGTTATCTAAGACATCAATGCTGCTAACACCATTGTAAATTCAAGGGGGGTAGCAGAAGAGAGATGAATAACTGAAGAGGGCTCCCCTTTATTATGTAAATATATGTGGAGCTATGTACAAGTAATTTTTAACGACATGAAGCAACATTAATTCAGTATTGTCTGGTTTTAGAGGATTGTTATTCTTTGCCAGCCAAAATGTGATTTAACACCAACAATAGCTTCATTCAATGTCCAAAAATCTTCTAAGTAAAAATTATATATTTTCTGATGCTCTTTGTACAATTCACATCACTCTCTTTTGGTGTGTTATGTTATTTTTGTATACCACCATTACATCTCTCGGAAGTAAAATCATTGTCTTGGGGAGTGCTGCAAGGGTCTGTTTTGGCACCCCTACTTTTTAATCTGCATTTGGCATCACTTGAAAAAGTAATACAAGACCAGGGCTACAACTGTTTTTTGTTTGCAGATGATTTATGAGTGGTTGTCTTTTTTGATTCCTGTCAGCCAAGAGAACGGGATAAATTTTAATATGTCTTGCTCAAACCATTTTGCAGCTTTAAGATCATAAGCTAAAAGTAATTCCTCAGAAATCTGAATCACTTTGGATCAGCAGAAAAATTAACTCAGTTAAAGTCTCATAAATGATAGGTATTAGCATTCTTCTAAAGGGTGTTATAACAATGTTGGATGTTAAACTGGATGCAGGGCTTACTATGTCCTACCATGTAGAAACATCGATTCATACTTCTGTAAGCCCCCTCTTAGTTTGAGAACCAAATTCAGGGGTCACACAATTCCCAGGGCTAACTCTTCAAATCCCAGACTCCTGATTTTTTTCTGCCATCTCACAAAAGCAGTAGCCACTGGGATGTCAGGGTTCCAGAGCTCTTAGTTTCAGTGGTTCAGTGTGTGTAGTGGTGGGGGGGGGGGGGGGGTTATTCCAAAACATAGTTGATTACTCTGAAACACATTTTGGTCACAGTTCTGCGGGTACTCACAAAGGAAATTGGTCTCAATAAGTTGAATCACTTGGAGAAACACAGCCAGCAGTCCAAGGGTGGTGTTTATCAAAAAACAGGTTTACTTCAACTTAAAAACAGAATCCATATCAAAATGGAAAAAATCAATAACTTCAAAGTTCCAAGGGCTGCAGTTCCTTTGTCCATAGTGCTCCTCGTCTTATCTTTTCTCCTCTGATCTGAATCAGTGCACAATATGCCCTCCCCTTGGGTGGAAAAATTCTCTTCTTTCATAATCATAAGGAAGAGGAAAAAATGGGAAAAAACATCCATGCTTCAAAACTGGGTACCAAAATTTCTTCTAAGCTAGTAGTCTCTGTCCCTACTATTTGGAGGGGTAGGAACATGGAAATCCAGCCCTTCCAGCAACAAAGTATATGGGCTCTTATGTTGGGAACTATTTAAAGTCACAACAATTCCCATTCTATTCTCAAAACTCTTCAATTGGTGAGCCTTGAGGCTTACCAGGAACTCCAGTTCCAAAAACACCTTCCTCAGCTCCAAACCCTCCACTGCTCAGTCAAGATGGCTCTCTTTGAGAGCTTCATTTGAGTGTCCAAGACTCATCCCAAAAATGGGATGACCCAAAGATAGGAGAGGATTCAAATATGCCAAAATTCTGAAAACAGCTGTAACAAGATGTTACGTGTCCCGTCCGTGGTAGGCCCATGCCCGAGCCTACTCACCCGGTAACCTAGATCCAGGTCCCAGACCAGCTTTGCTCATGGTGGTGGGCAGCCGCCACCGCCCTCGAGCACCTGCAGCCTCTTCTGCTGCTTCTGACTCCTCCGCGGCTTCCTCCTTGACCCAACGGGCCTCCCCGCGTGGGATGCAGGGAGACGCCACCGTCCAGCCTCCTCTGAGCCCTGGCTTAGGTGTGCGCATGACTCCCATCCTTTTAAAGGGGACGTGGTGGGAAAGTAGCCCGTGGCCCCAGATGATGACATCACTGGGCTTTGGTATATAAGGCAGGGCCCAGCCACTAGTTCCCTGCCTTGGCAACAGGTCTCCACGCTAGTTGTGTACTCGTTGCTTGATCCTGTCTACATTCCTGGTTCCTGATCCTGACTTCGTTCCTGGTTCCTGATCCTGACTCCGTTCCTGGTTCCTGTTCCTGATCCGTACCTGGTCCCTTCCTCGCCTTGTTGGATTGACCTCTGGCTTTGACCCACGCTATGTCTGGACCACGCTCAGGACTGACTTCTGGCTTTGACCCCTGCTATGCCTTTGACTACGCTTGGATTGACTTCTGGTTTTGACCCTTGCTCGTTTGACTACCCTTCCATGTCTGCCGCCTGCCCTGATGCTAGCCTGCTCTCTACTTCATCTCCTGGTATCTCCCTGGACTTGGCCATTCAGACTCCAGCCTACTATTACTTGGGCGCCACCTGTCTTCGTCTCTGGTTCCCTTTGGCGCTCAGGTCACCGGATCCCTGCCTCGTCCGGACCTGCTTCGGCCTTCCTACTACCTCTGCTGGTTCCTGGCCGACTACCACCTCATCTACTGGGACTCGTCTGACGGAGGCCCACCTAAGACCAGCCGGCCCCGGCACCCAAGGGCTCAACCTGCGGGGAATGTGGGCTGGTATTGGCGAAGCTCCAGTCGGCCTCCGTCCCTCAGCCAGCTCCGCTTCCCGACTGTGGGGACCCATAGGGCTTGCCCTGTGGGTCGCGTCAACCCCATCTCGGGCCAAGGGTCCATCTCCGGCGCAAAACAAGAGAAAAGTATATAGAGGGTTACAAAGCCATCATCACGTTCTCTGCCAGGCAAATAAAAAAAAGATTTTGGATCAAAAGATTGCTGCAGGTGTTTTTTCTCTGGATATTCACAACACATGATATGGCAAATAGATCTTCAGATTAAAGAAATGGAGATGACATTATTTGAATTGCCCACTTGAAGGAAACCCATGTCCAGCATACCTTCAAATTGAAAGGCATTAAACATATACACATTTTACGACAACAGCAGCAAAACATACTAGTTTCTCTGGGTGAAGAGCAACATAGCATTTACTTATTCTTCCCAAATAATGAAGCATTACCCAGTTCTCCTGGGGGCAGAAGCAAACAAGAATGACAATAACCACCCTCCCAACAAATCTGGAGGAAGACATCTCCAGTCAAGTCACACAGGGCCTCTTCCACACAAAGGTGTAGGGAACACATGGGCACATTTGGGCCCCTTCCACCAAAATCCATATAGGGAGAACCATTGATAAGGAGGCTACAGTCCCACCAGTAGATCCTCCCATACCAGCCGTGGCAGGGAACCATTACAAAAAACTTCAGACCACAATTATCTCCAGGTGGCAGAAATGCTCCTGCAACCATGGAAATGAGACAGTGTAAAAACTTCCCTATAAACTATTCCTGGTGCACCTTAAAGTTACCAGACACCACCCGTGCGTGTTCACGGGGAGGATGCTGCGAAGAAAACTCCTCAGTTGAAGGCACCTGGAGCTCCCTGGGTGAGGGAACAGGACAAAGTCCTTGAAGCACATCCAGGAAAAAAGAACTGAAACTGCTGCACCATAAATTTCAACCCAACAACCATTTAAGTAAGGCACATCTGTCATAAAATCAGAGGAAAGCTGGGTGTAAAAAATTCAGTGCAAAAATCATTTGTTAGATGTGGATGACAACCAAATCCAAGAGAACCATATATTTTTTTAGTTTTAAATAATTTTTCCAATGTTTGTAGATTTTTACCTTTTTCTTAAGTAATACTCTTACATACCATCTGTAAGATTATCATATTTCATAAACACAACAGTAACCCACCATCTGTGAACCTTCTCCCCAATATTAGACGTAGAGGGGTAGATATTAAGAATCCATTTAAATGGATAAACTCACAAATTATCCTCCTAAATGGCTATGTGGCATATTCAGTCACTTATCCGGCTAAATGATAGCCAGATAGCTCTGGGTAGGGGCTGAGATATCTGTCTAACCTAGCCGAATATTGATTATATCTGGCTAGGTTAGACGGACAACTTTAGACTTGTTTCTAAGCAGGTCTAACGTTATCCGCTCATATGTGGCCGGATAACTTGCAACTTAAACAGATATGTTTAAAAGATATCCAGTTAAGTAGTGCTGACAGCCAAGTTAAAAAAAAAAAAAGTTGTGGCCTGTAGCCCAATTCTTCTCCCTCCCCCTTCTCCCAAATTTCACATATGGCCCGTTGGGCCATGCACTCCCTTCTAAAATATTTTTTATTGCTACAGTCGGCAGATTGCTGCCACTTCACCGTCTCCCCGTCCCGACCCATTCTCATTTCAAAACTGGTATTACTCCAGAAGTCCATTACCTGCTATTAGGTTCACTTAGAGAATAGCCACTGCCATTAGCAATGGTTACATGGAATAGACTTAGTTTTTGGGTACTTGCCAGGTTCTTATGGCCTGGATTGGCCACTGTTGGAAACAGGATGCTGGGCTTGATGGACCCTTGGTCTGACCCAGTATGGCATTTTCTTATGTTCTTATGTTCTTATGTTCATTCTCCCACTCACTCCCTCCCACCTACCTGCAGTTGCAAGGGTGGTCCGAACACCCCACCCCTAGACACCCTCATCGCATCCCCGACAGTAAAAAGAAAAACCAAAAAAAAAACCCACCCCTGCCAGGAGTGATGTCTCGACTCACCTGCTCATGGCGATTCAGCACTATGTCTGCCTGAAGCAGAGCTGGAAGCATAATCTACCCGCAGTTTATGCTTCCTGTGTTAGAAGAGTAAGCACCTTCAAGATCATTCTTTTGCTGGTTCAATAAAACAAAACATTCTACCCACTTAAACCCAAAATCATGGACTCAGAAGAACTTAGCTCTTTATGCTCTTTTCTTCTTTGAATTTATAGCTATGAACCATTCAACTTGTAACGTTGCATATCATCTCCAATGCTGTGTTGCTAAATTTCAAACACCCGGCATTACCCGACATAGGCCCATGTTTTGGCAAAACATTTACCTGCCTCAGGGGTCACAATATCTTCATGCATTTCATTACCGGTATAACACTCAACAAAATAAAATACGCATACATTTATCCAAAAACATATTTGCGTATCTTAAAGATATGCAGATGTAATGTTGAACACAGCCGGATAAGTAGCATTTTAACACTTATCTGCCTAGCTTACTTAGCCGGATAAGTAGCAGTTTTTCAGACTTATCCGGTTAAGTGGAAGTAAATCAAAATATATCTGGATAAGTGGCACAAATCTGCTCTATGCATGTAGTTGTGCCCCTACATTTAATCATTTACATGAAATTTAACTTGTGAGTTTTTCTTAGCAATTGTCGGCTTTTACATGCTTAATTCTTCAAATTTTGTAAAATGAGCACAAGAAGGAAATTACCTCTTTTACCAAATAGTTCCCCAGTTTGCCCGGTCTATCTACAGCTTGGAAACACCCTCCTTGTACTTCAGCCTGAAGTCCCCCCATGTGGCCCAGACTCCTCACCCAGTCATTTTTTCACTTTTAAGATGTTTATGATCACTTATACCTGATATTGCGCAGCAGTAAATATACACAAGTAAAAGGCTTATGCATGTCACTTTGGCAGGTTATAAAATAGCATCTTATGTGCGTAAATGTTGGTCCCCACTTTGGAATGCCCTTAATATGCCCCTTTTTTTATGTGCACTCTGTTGCACGCACATATATGTGCTTACTTTGGCGCTTTTAAAATACGAAGTGTGCACAATTGGCCCATATACTCATGTACAAAATAGCAGAAGTCTGTTCTTTGCTGAATGAGATTCAGCAGAAGTGAGAAGCAGGAAATCTTATCCTGCCTACTCCCCTGAAATGTTTGCTGCCCTAGGCAGCCTATTGACAAATCCAGGGCTGTATAAGGACCTTTTTATACAAGCAACTCTTTCAAAATTCACCTATTAGATTTTAAGCCCCTTTGGGCAGGGATCCACCAACTATATCAGATTTTGTAACTTGCCTTGGGCTTGGATTTGGAAAGGTGAGTAATTAAAACTAAAATCCAAATCCAAACTCAATTCCAGCTAACAGATTGCAGGAGATTGACACCAGCACCATGCACCCCATCTATGCCATGCAGGAGCACCCATGTCAGAGGGCCCCAGATCACAAGTGCAAAGGTTGCTGAGGGACATCCAAGCTTGATAGGAAGAGGCTACCTCCAAGCCATTCATCCTAGTTCCCCTCCAGTATCTTCTATGAGTGATTTAGAGCTCACCTTCTGCTGCCTTGTCTCTGCTGCAAAATATACAACGTTAGAAAATTGTCCTCTGTGAACCTTTTGCTTGGTAAATCATTCGTGTAAATAAATGCTGAATTATTTTTTTAAGTGTTCACGTGTATGTTGGTGGCTCTCCCGTAATTCCTGCTGTTCCAACAGCCCCATCTCCACCATCTGTAGCTGAGCCCTTTCAATAGCATGCAGGCTAAAGGTTAACACCTAGTTCAAGGCAGGTGTTGCACATGATAAATAGAACATGTGCAAGAGCATACTGTGCTGTTTATCATGCACTAGCTTCTTCAGACCAATTTAGCATGCATGCTAAAACGTTAATGCGTAGTATGCCCAGGCCCAGTGCTAGCGGATGTGCATCCCATGCAACGGCACACCTAGGGGTGCAGCAGCAGCAGCAGGCTGCAGAGTCAGTATCAGCCAGTGTGGGGCCTGCAGGCAGTGGTCAGTATATTCAGTCTGATCACAGTGGTGGGCCAAGAAGAATGGGAGGATTAAGCGGGTAATGGGCTGCTGTCCTTGGAGCTGATACCATCTTCTTAAGAAGAGTGCCTAGTGCTGGGCCGCGAGCAATCCAGCAGATTAAAGCCATTCTCATAGAAGCAGAGCAGACATGGACCCCAGCAGCTATTTTTTCCCCTTGTTCCATGCTGCTGCTGCCAGAGATGCGCCAAATTTGCACAGCCTAGGTATGAGAGCAGCAGGAGTGGGCCATGGGCAGGGGCAGAGTGAGGCGAGGCTAAGTAAAGTCAAGTCTGGCTGCTGTCCACTTGGAGGGCAGGAGAGAAAAGGCAAAATGTGGCTGCTCGGTACTGCTGATGTCTGCAGGGGATGGGTTTGTTAGCGTATGGATCCTGCGGTGCCCACCGTTCTTCCTATCCACTGTTCTCGCAAGACAATACTTCCAGGACTGCAGGAGCATGCGGGTCAGGCCGCTCATTGGTGTGGAAATCCTTCGGTGGAGCTAGAAGGAAGGGCAGCTTTCACAGCAGAGTCAGGAGAGGATGTACTAGTGGAACCCATCCTGTGAATGAGCCAGCACACTCACCCTGATACCTGCCAAGTCTGGCCACAAACTCTGTTCCTCAGCAGTGGAACACTGCCAACTATCACGCAGCAGTAGGATGCCTCACCAAACCTCAGCTCCTTTAAAGGGCCCACGGTGGGAAGATCCCTGCGGTGCCCGTCAGTGACATCATTGTCTTCAGCCCTTATAAGGGCACGGCAGATGACCAGACTTTGCCTCAGCAATCGGTCGACTACAATCCTGCTGTAGTGTGAGTTGATGCGCTCTTCCTGTGCTCCGGATTCCTGCCTCGTCTCACCAGGCTAACCTGCCTTGCCCTTCCCTCCCAGCCTGCCTTGTCTCTCTAGCCCTACCTCATCCATTTAGCCCGGTCTGCCTGTGCTGTTGCCTTTGCCCTTATCTGTGTCTTCCATTGCTACCCTCGGACTATCTACTGGACCTGACCCATGCTTGACTTCTACTTATCCTTGCTTGCCACCTGCCTCTGACCATAGCCTGACACTGGATCTCTGTTCTCCACATCACCCTAGAGACTCTCACCTAAGACCTGCCAGTCCCCAGAACCTGAGGGCGCAGCCTGAGAGGAAAAGGGGCTTGTATAGGTGAAGCTCCTGACCAGACTCATTAAAGCCTAGGTCTGCCAGCTGTTAGTGAGGCCAGGGAAGAAAAACCAGATATTGATCCTTAAATAGACCAATAGGCAACATATGTGGAGGCACTCAGAAAAAAATAAACACATTAGAATAAACTCCAATACGAAAGCAAGAGCTGCCTAGAGATAGTGAAATAGCCCTGATGCAACTTCACTTTGTGCAGATTTGAACAGGCTCCTAAGAACAGTTGTTTCATAGATTAATTCACTTGCTTGATACTTTGAAACCATAAATGTACTCAACCCATATTCTATGATTTCTGCAAGCTTTGTACATGAGATCCCAATGGCTTGCATCAAGATCCTTGAATAAATCGCAAAGATTATTCAGATGAGATCACTGTAGTTCAACTTACTTTAATGTTATGTCTATCATGGGTGTCCCTTAATTATAGTTATGTAGTGTGGCAGGCTTATTATTAAAGCTGGAACTGTATCAACCCCAGATCTAAAAAGGACATAACAAGGATTAGTGCTTGCTGTAGTCATACAGGTTTCCAGGATTTCACTTTTGTAAAATATTTTTATGGACATAATTGCAAGTGAAAAACATTACTCTATTTATTGGTTTAAGTAGACATTATTGTACTAATGGTATGCCTTGTTTAAAAGTTGGGTAATGTGCATTTTGACACCAAAACATTTTTCAGTGATGCAATAATCAATATATCTCTCCTTCCTCCTTACTTGGGCCGTAAAGCATTATAATTAGGGCTTTTGGCTTGTTTTATCGATGTTTATCAGTTAAAACCTAAAATCAAACACATGAGACCTAAAGGGTCACAGCTGATCTTCTCAATTATGCACCCATAAATATTTTTTACCAGTCATTTTTCCTTCGCAATTAAAATAAGAGATAATATAATTGTCTCTATATATATGTCTCATGTTCAAGATAATCTAATCAAAAGCTGTAGCCAAAAACAACTCAACATCAGCTGATGTTTCATAGGCCAGTACTGCTTCAGGGGCTATCAGTAGTAAAGATTACATAGCTTGACTGGATGTCTGTGTCTCATCACAACTGGATATATATGTACATAGTTTAGTCCTTATTAATTGGCTACTTGCTTCTTCTTGGCTTGTCTCTTGTGTTCATTAAATGAAACATCTCTTGTCACTGTCCAACAATAGTTTGCAAGCATTGGTGGGTTCCATTTGCTCGGATACCATTTTTCCTTTGCTGCAATGTCCTGGTGAAATCACTTACGTTGTCTTTTCCTGCAGTGTGAGAATGCAAGATCATCTGAAGATGACCTTCTGCCCATACTGTAAGCTGGTCTATTTCCTGTGAAAATTGCTGGCTCTTGGTTCCTCCCTGGTGATTAATATAGGCCACCGTCACTGCATTATCCAACATCATGCAAACCACTTGATCCTGCAGCCTGTGGCTGAACTGCAAACACGCCAGTTGTACCACCCAGGATTCCAAGCGATTGATGTTCCAACGGGACTCTTCGGCATTCCAATGCCCTTGGGCCGTTAACTTCGGACAGTGAGCCCCCCAACCAAGGAGATTCGCATCTGTCATGAGTACCAACCAGGTTGGAGAGGACATGGCAACTCCCTTTCTCATATGATCCTTCTGCAATCATCACTGGAGGTGGGAGCAGATTTCCACCGGCAAGTGGAGCTGAACCGCATAGTCCTAAGACTGCAGGTTCCAATGAGATAGTAGAGAGTGCTGAAGAGGATGCAAATGCTCCCTTGCCCACAGCACCACTTCTAGGGTAGCTGCCATCAACCAAGCACCTGTAGGTAATACCACACCATCGGGCATATGGTGTTCACCAACTGACGCACTTGAGACATCAGTTTCTGGATCCGAACTTCCAGTAGGAAAACTCTGCCTGCTCAATGTCGAACCAGACCCCCAGATACTCCGATGACTGGGATGGCTGAAGATTGCTCCTGGTCAGGTTCACCACCCAACTGAACTCCTGCAATAAGGAGATCACCTTGTATGTCACCAGGCGGCTCTATTCCTGAGACTTGACTCAAATTAGACAGTTGTCCAAATATGGGTGAACCAGGCTCCCTTCTTTTTTGCAAGGCCACTGCTACTACCACCATAACCTTGGAAAATGTTCTGGGAGCGGTGGCTAGACCAAAGGGCAGCACCCAAAACTGATAATGGCGCCCCAACACCACAAAGCTTAGAAAGCTTTGGTGTTCCAGTTGGATGGGAATATGAAGGTAAGCCTCTGACAGATCCAAGGAGGTCAGAAATTCCCCCAACTGCACCACCATTATCACAGGTGTAAGGTTTCCATGTAAAAATGAGTCACTTTCAAATGATGGTTGACCTTCTTGAGATCCAGGATGGGATGAAAGGAGCCCTCCTTCTTGGGCACAACAAAATACATGGAATATCACCCCATACTTTCTTGAGACATGGGCACCAGAAAACAGTCCTCACCTTGAGGAGCCTTTCAATCGTGAACGCCTCTGACTGCTTCTTCTGCGAGGAGTGGCATGGGAACACCATGCACATGTCCTGAGGAATACTGTGCAGCACATATCCATCTCTTGTCACCTCCAGGACCCACTGGTAAGAACATAAGAACATAAGAAATTGCCATGCTGGGTCAGACCAAGGGTCCATCAAGCCCAGCATCCTGTTTCCAACAGAGGCCACAACCAGGCCACAAGAACCTGGCAATTACCCAAACACTAAGAAGATCCCATGCTACTGATGCAATTAATAGCAGTGGCTATTCCCTAAGTAAAATTGATTAATAGCCATTAATGGACTTCCCCTCCAAGAACTTATCCAAACCTTTTTTGAACCCAGCTACACTAACTGCACTAACCACATCCTCTTGCAACAAATTCCAGAGCTTTATTGTGCGTTGAGTGAAAAAGAATTTTCTCCGATTAGTCTTAAATGTGCTACCTGCTAACTTCATGGAATGCCCCCTAGTCCTTCTATTATTCGAAAGTGAAAATAACCGAGTCACATCTACTCATTCAAGACCTCTCATGATCTTAAAGACCTCTATCATATCCCCCCAACGTGATCTCGACCCACCTCAGATAGAAGCGAGAGAGACATCTCCCTATCTCTTGTCCGGAAGGTGGGTTGACAAACCTTCATTGGGAAGCTCAGGAAGGTCCACCACCCGAGCCTGCTCCTCTCTTTTGCTATCGGGGATGAAAGGACAGAGATCTACCAAAAGGCCAAGTCAACCCTCAGTAGGGACAAAAGTGTTTGGAACCCTGGGAATGACCCCTCATACCAAATGGGCACTGTAGCTGCTTCTTATCCTCCAGCAACTGAGGAACCAGAGACTCACCCCACTTACTGGCCAGTTTTTCCAACTCGCTACCAAACAAGAGTGAGCCTTTAAAGGGCATCTTAGTAAGATTAGCTTTGGAGGCTGCATCAGCTGACCAATTTTGCGACCATAGTTGAAACCTGGCCACTATCTCTAAAGCCACTCTTCTGGCCAAGGTACAGACCAAATCACATCCTGCATCTGCTAAAAAGGCGGCCACAGGTTCCATAACTGCTCTGGAATTCCCTCCAGAGTCATTAACCTCCTGAGAGAGAAGCAGACAAGATTGTGCCACTAGGGTGCAACAAGAAGCAATCTGTAAAGTCATCGCCATGGCCTTAAAGGCTTGCTTAAGAATAGCCTCAATCCTGTCATGTATATCCTTCAAGGCTGTTCCTCCCTCGTCAGGGATAGTCATCTGCTTAGAGATGGCACATACCAATTCATCCACTTTGAGATAACACAAACACTCTCTCACAGCTGGATCCAGGGGTACAGGCCTTCCAATGTCCAACCCCCTTTAAAATTTTTCTCTGGGTTGTCCCATTCCAGATCAATCAATTCCTGAATGTCATACATCAAGGGGAAAAACAAGAGTCTTTACGTAAGTAAACCAAAATGGTATTCTTCCTCAGCTCCGTCATGGCATCTATACAAGGGACACCCAGCTGTTTCAAAGTCTGGGAAATCAGGGCCAGCAGTTCATCTCTATGAAAGAACTGCAACATGGTTTGATATGGTTCCAATCCGGAGGAATTTCCCCATCTTCCAGGGAATCAGGATCAACCTCATCATCAGTGCCACCCGGATTCCTGTCGGAAACACCCACAGGGAGCCTAGGTTAGCTCAGGCACTTAAGCATAGGACTGGAAGAGGGAAGAGCCACCAGCTGAGGGTCCGACCAGACAGGCATAAGAGAAGTGGAGGACTGTGCCTGAAGAAAAGCTTGTAAGCCTTGAAAAAATTCCACAGAAGAAAAAGCAGCCAGGTCCAGACCAAGCCCAGAAGGAACTGGAGCTGGTCCCACAGACTTGCCCGTACCAGCAGAGGAGCCAGTCAAGGGAGAACCAAAGTCTGGCATCCCACCAGTCAAGGCTGTGACCAACCCATCATCAGAATGGGAGGAACCAGGCTTAGCAAAATCCAAGGAAGACAACTCTCCCTGAGCGTCTGAGCATCATGAACACAAGTTAGAAGTCAGGTCAGGCTGAGAAGCTCTAATATAACAGGCAACACAAATAGGAAAATGCTTAGGCTTCTTGCTTACTGGCACCATCGCAGTGGTAAATGTGCATCTGAATGGCTCCTGCTCAAAGGGGAATGCGCACAAAAAATAAGCGCATAGAAGAAAGTGCAGCAAGGTGCATGCACAATTTGTGCGCCAAGCTAAGCGTGTGAACAGTGTAAAATTTGTGCGCATAAAAAGCATGCCCAAAAACTGAGCACACAATGTGTGGGCAGAGCCAATGCACTGCGCACACCGACGGCTTGTAGAGGGTAGCAGAGCATGCACAGGAGGTGCAAAAAAAATGCTGCTGCGGCCTACCACACGCTGTGCAAGATAAAAGCCTAAGTGTGGGGCCTAGCCCACTGAGAGTCGCTCAACCTGCCAGTCTGCCTAATTCCCCAATCCTATCGGGAGCTATAAATATAGCAAAAATAGCGCCTGCAATAAAAAAAAGGGGGCATGGTTAGGGTAATTTTCCTGGTACCGCTTCGCATAGGTATTTCACCGCAACGTGTATTAAATTTATCGCACCCGTGTTATTTTCACATCACAAGCTGAGAAGTCCCTGGAGAGGCTTTTATCGCATTTTGGGCTACTGGAGAGAGAGAGAGAGAGTCTCTATAGAGGCTCACAAAATACCATTGTAAGAGGGGGCCCTAGTAACTTAGGGAGAGGTTTGTGGGGGCAATTTTACATGCACAATAATACGTACGAACAGCACAGTATGACTGTGCATGTTAAACTGCCCCCTAGAACCCAACTGACCCCACAAACCTCACCCTGAGTTTATAATGCCCCCTCTTACAGTGGTATAAAAAGTTAAAAAAATTAGTGGGCCTCCACAGAGGCTCTCTCTCTCCCCCCTCCCCTCCCAAAACGGGATTTGTAATAAATCCCATTTCGGCCGTAACGCACTGCTATTGCAGGCATTACACTCAGAAAAAAGGTGTAGTTATTTCCAGCGTTAAATCCTGAGATAGTGTGTGTTACGTTATCACATGCAATGTTAACCAGCCCTCATTTCCATTTACTCCGCTCAAACCTCTCCCATTTGAATAAAAATTTCAAATTTGCATCCGCATTTCACGATGTGGGGTTTATCACTTGCGTTGGGGCATTATTAAGGGTGTTAGGTCCCTAACACCCTGACACATTTTGATAAATGAGCCTCTTAGTATGGTAATTCTTATGTTATGTTTTTATTTAAAAGTAACCTATTGTAGTGTATTAAATTGCATGCCCTTTTCTATCAATCTTTTGGTAGTGGTGCCAAAACCATGCTTTGGGGGTGGTGGGTATCCGAAACACAATTGAAACAAAAACAGCACCAGTGCTCATGCAGTCAGCCTATGATCTGAGATATCATCTTTGTGCAACTGCCTCGTTAACCCTGCCCCACCCAGAATTGCCAGAATCGCATGTACAATAAAAAAAAGATGTTATCAGAAACACATGCATGTCATTTTTATTTTATCTTGTATGCACCATGTAAATCAAGAATTGCAGAGAGCTGAATTTGTGGTATATTTTTAGGTGTATACAATTGTATTTTATTAGAGATTGCAATAAAATTAAATATTGACATAAATTACGTAATTGTAAATAAGTTTTGCTATCAGAAACGACTGAGTTACTTTGACAACGCTTATTTCCTTGCTCGTATGTGCCAGATGAAAATCACAATTTATTTAAAATCCAGTTTCCAGTTTGAATTGCATTTGGTTGGAGCTTTATAAAACTCTTACATATGTTAGGATATAAGGTCTAAATAAATGTAAAGGATATACATAGAGATCTAGAAACTAATTAGATGAACCTACAAGAGTTCTGGGGCTTCATCAAATAAGTTTATATAGTTGACGTTTTTAAAATTCGAATGCAAACCCCCTTGAATAATTAAATCTCTATTGGAGTTCAAGTAGATTCTCCCACTTCATGGGGTCTATAGCATGTACATATAATATGGATTCCTGAAAATCAGTGGACGGCTTAGAATTGAGCAGATTTTCCCTGTATTCACTATGTAATTTTGGACAAATTTCTATAGCAAATCTAGTGAAAATTCTTAAAAAGTCTCTCAAACTCAAAAGCAAGCTGAAAGTCACAGATTGAGTTAAACCTCACATTTTCCATACTTTTCTAGTTAATAGTAATTTTTAGATCAAGCTACAGTTGTATGCAAAAGTTTAAGCACCCCTGGTTAGCTAGGAGAGTCAGCGAACTCCAAGCTCTCATCCACTATCCTCCATACATACAATTCTTCCATAACAGGGTGGCTCTCTGTATTCAACCAAAGTTTCTGACAAAGATAATCTCAGCTTTCCATATCCATCAATCCATTGTATTTCCTACCTTCTTTCCTAGGTCCCATGCACATGAAGGTAAAAAAGCCCTTAGCGTATTACAAGAAACTTAGACCTATATTCATCATTTTGCTATAAACTTCGATGAATAATGTCAATGATAAAAAAAAGGGGCATAGTTAGGGTAATTTTAGAGCTACCATAACACACACTATTTTACTGCTTCGCAAAGGTATTTTACCACAATGCACATTAAGGGGCGGATTTTCAGAGCCCTGCTCGCGTAAATCCGCCCAAAACCGGGCGGATTTACGCGAGCAGGGCCCTGCGCGCCGGTGAGCCTATTTTACATAGGCTCACCGGCGCGCGCAGAACCCCGGGACTCGCGTAAGTCCCGGGGTTTTCGGAGTGGGCGTGTCGGGAGGCGTGTCGGGGGGCGGGGCCGGAGCGCGCGGCGTTGCGGGGGCGTGTCGGCAGCGTTTTGGGGGCGGGTATGGGGGGCGTGGCTACGGCCCGGGGGCATGGCCGCGCCCTCCGTACCCGCCCCCAGGTCGCGGCCCGGCGCGCAGGAGGCCCGCTGGCGCGCGGGGATTTACGCCTCCCTCCGGGAGGCGTAAATCCCCCGACAAAGGTAGGATGGGGGTTTAGACAGGGCCGGGCGGGTGGGTTAGGTAGGGGAAGGGAGGGGAAGGTGAGGGGAGGGCAAAGGAAGGTTCCCTTCTAGGCCGCTCCGATTTCGGAGTGGCCTAGGAGGGAACGGGGGTAGGCTGCGCGGCTCGGCGCGCGCAGGCTATACGAAATCGATAGCCTTGCGCGTGCCGATCCAGGATTTTAGCCGATACGCGCGACTACGCGCATATCTACTAAAATCCAGCGTACTTTTGTTTGCGCCTGGAGCGCAAACAAAAGTAGGCTGTTCGCGCTCGTCTGAAAATCTACCCCTAAATTTATTGCACCTGCGATATTTTTACTTTGCAAGCTGAGAAGTGCCCAGACAGGCATTTCATGCTGCTCCTGGCGAGAGAGAGACTCTTTATAAGACTTTCATATAAGTAAAGTATTTATACCACTGTAGGAGGGTCAACTAGTAACTTATACCACTGTAGGAGGGTCAACTGGTAACTCAAGGTGAGGTTTGATACACTCTCTACCTAGATGTTATCAAGCTAGTTCAAGAATACATTGTACAAATCTCATCTTTGTGTACCTTTCCTCACTCTGAATCACATCAAATTGCACTGTGCTGTTCATACCTCTGACTATGCATGTAAAATTGCCCCCCAAATCCTAGACCACCATCAAAACACCTCGAGTTACTAGTTGACCCTCCTACAGTGGTATAAAATGTTGACTAATATCTGTGCCTCCCTAGAGAGGGTTTTTCTCTCTCTCTACTCCACTCTACTCCTCTCCCCTTTCTCTCTCTCTCCTGCCCCAAACAGGATCTGTGATATTTAACACAAATCTCAATTCAGGCATATTGTACAGCAGTTATTTCTGGTATTAAAACATGCAATAATGTGTGTTACGCTATCGCACACAACATTAAGTACCTCTCATTTTCATAAACTTTGCTCAAACTCCGCCCTTTTGACTAAATTTTCAAAATGTGCATACACATCTCGCGATGCATTATTTATCGCATGCGTTATGGCTATAAGGCCCTATCGCGATTTGATGAATGACCCCCTTAGTCAGCCACATTGTAAAACTGCCTTACTATTCATCTCACACAATCCCAACACGTTACGAGTAGTGGTCACCAAGCGTACCTTATCTAACTGACTGGCTGAGTGCAGGACTGCAAGTCACAGGTTCTAGAGAGGCTCATCACGTGAAAGCCATGGCTGCTTCTGTTACACATTCTCAAGTATCTATTGAAGATATCTGCAAAATTGCAACTTGGTCTTTTGTTCACACCTTTAAATCCTACTACTGTCTTGATAACCTTTCAAAGACTGACAGTAAATTTGGACAAGCAGTTTTGTAAAATCTGGTCTTGCTATTGCCAGCTCTCTACAGTGGGGAATGCATTGCTTACTAAGTAAACGCTTCACTACAACCCTTGGCTTGGAGCTTTGCACATGCAATGGCTAATTCAGCCTGCTTATCAACAGAAAAAAATAAGTTTCCATATCATAAATGGTGTTTTCTTAAATAGCAGGATGAATTAGCCATAGAATACACAACTGCCTCCCTGAGAGTCAACTACATAGCTAGATTAGGTCTGAGGAGACTCATGAGGCAACGCCAATGCAGAAACTCCTGCACATGCTCAATAGAGTTCAAAGCCATACTAGCTTGGAGAGACAAGTCTGTTCAGTGCCGTCAGATGTTGTCAAGCACATGTAATGGCTGATTCATCCTATCTATGGAAAACACTGTTTACAGTGAGCAAACTTTATTTACTTTGTTTTCCTTGTAATGTTTATTTGTGTTATCCAATGCTAAATTTGTCTTCTTTGAACCTTGTCAATTGAGGTTCTTTGTTAATTCTAAGAAATCTAGGAAATAAATACCAGGTCTCCTACTTTTAACATGAGGAAGTAAATTTGGGTCAGACAGCTCTTAATGTATTAGTTTTCTTCTTCCTTTTTTCCTTATTAGCCACACCCAGGCATTTCCTTGGTTCTTCCCAAATGATTTTGGTTCTGTTGTGAGTACATACAGAGGTAGATTTTAAAAGGGTTACGCACATAAGTTATGTGCGCAACCCTTTAAAACCCCACCTGCGTGCTGAGCCTATTTTGCATAGGCTCGGCAGCATGCGCAAGCCCCGGGACACGCGTAAGTCCCGGGGCTTTGCTAGGGGGGGCGTGTCGGGGGCGGCGCGATGTTCGGGGCGTTCCAGGGGGGCGTGTTTCTGGCCCGGGGCGTTTTGGGGGCGTGGCCGAGGCCTCCAAAATCGCTCCCGGGCCGGGGAATCGCGCGGCAGTGGCCGACCGGCGCACGCGAGTTACGCCTGCCTGGGTCAGGCGTAACTTTCGCGATAAAGATAAGCACGGCTACGCGTGTATCTTATAAAATCCGGCGTACTTTTGTTTGTGTCTGGTGCGCGAACAAAAGTACGCGCGGGCATACTTTTCTAAAATCTACCCCATAATATTTTTTCTTTTTAGTTTTTTTCTTAATATATCCTGGTTTGGTAACTATGTACTTTATCTTTGACAACTGTGCTTGTTTTTATTAATTTAAATGTAGAAATGTAAAAACAATCCCAACTGGTCAGATCTGTAAAACAGAGCCCACAGATCACTGCAAAAGACCTGCTGAAAAATGTAGCTGACACTGGAATATTTGTCCACAGGTGCGCAGTACAGTGTTGCTTACAGAACAGTGATCTGCATGGGAGAGTTATCATCACAAAAGTCCTTGTCTAAAGCATGCATACCAATATCTTAAGCCTGAAATCTTTTGGAACACAGGGCTTTGGACTGATGAAATGAAAATTGGAGTATTCGGCCACAATCACTAAAGATACATTTGGGGAATAAAGGGTGAAGCATTTGAAGAAAAGACACTTAATATAATTGAAAAAACAGATGGATACAAAAACAGCTCCTCGAATTGGGCAGCAGACAGATTAGCTATACAGGGACCATCATGGAGCACTATTTAGAGTATCAACAAGAATTTGGTGATCTTAAATGGGGCGTTATAAAACAAGTGCCAGTGTCCCCCAGAGGCAGTGATTGGCAGGCATATTTAAATTGTAGAAAGCAATTTTGGATTTATTGCCCGAATTCCTCTTCTGTGCGGGGTTTAAACCTACATATGGAATGGGATTCCATCATTTGAAAGAAGGTGCACAACTACGAGGGTATTCCCAGCTTGGGATTTGGGATTAACTAAACAAGATAAAAATGACAGTTCCCGATCATGTTTTTTCATCCTTTCTCTCCCTGTGTTAATATATGGCGATCAGCTGGTGAAGATTTTCATGGATCGTTGATGAAACAAATGCTGTAATTTGATACGTAAAAATGACTTGACCCTCGTTTTCAAACTTTGGCACCATACTCGGCAGAAACGCTGTCATAGACCAAAGGTTTCTGGATTCTAGCCATTTTATTTGAATTATCTTGTGCTGTTTCCAATTCAAAGGTTAAATATTTAAGATGACACTTTATATTTTCAGTGTGCCTATTTTTAACTGCAAAAAAAATTTTCCTTTCAAAAATAAGTAAGTTACGTTTATAGTGATTGATGAACTTCTAATGTATTAGCATACCATTTGCTTATTGCATCGGCAGTTAAGAAAAAGTTTGGCAAGCTCATTAAACTGTGCTCTAAATTTCAAGTGCACAGTTTTAACATTTTGCTTATTACATTGGGCCCAGAGTAATCACTGTTACATAATATTCAGTTAACATAATATCATCCTCACTTAGCTACTCATAAGGGGCACCACTAATAATAATAATCCTCATCTCCTGTCAGGGATTTAGGGAATGGCTAGAACTGATTGAAATAGGAATGAATTTCATCAGGGGGGGAGCAGGGCAAAGAGTGAGAGAGAAGATGAGACAATGAGCACAACAGGCAATAGAAGAAACCTAAAGGAAACTTGACTGGAGCAGCACTGAAGGTAGATTCTAATTTTAAGAAGCCCATTCCACCTGTTCCACTGAAATAACACAGAGACTTTAGGAAGGATGATGGCCCATGTGACTGGAAAGCTTATTGACTTTCAGATGCCAACCCATCCCCAGATTAGGGGGGAAGCCACAAGTCAGGGGAGGGGGAAGAGGCTGGGGCATGGACTGGTGAGCAAAATTTAAAGATTGGCTGGCTTGCCCACCAGCCTCTTCTTTTGGCTGTTTTCCAGCCCAGCCAGCTCCTCTGGTCTTGTTGCATTGTGGCAGGTGTGGGGTATCACTAGACAATCATGGTGTGGGTGCAGTGTTTTGCCACGTCCTGAGATGCACAGTGAGTGCAATGTGTAAATGCTGGCCAGGCAAAGAATAAAACATAAGGGAAAAAACACAGGACTGCTTCTATGACCAAGTCCATAAGCAAAGCACGCCAAGTATAAGGCTTAGGGATAACTGCACGGAGCAGCAGTTGTTACCCTTAAGGTGATTGTTGTGTGTGAAAGAGAGAGAGACTGGTCATGGAGGTGTCTGGTGTATGTGAGAGAAAGAGAGACCATTTAGGAGGTGACTGATGTGTGTGAGAGAAAGAGAAACTGGTCAAGGAAGTAACTGGTGTGTATGTGTGAGAGAAAGAGATTGGTCAGGGAGGTGATTGGTGTGTGTGAGAGAAAGAGAGACTAGTTAGGGAGGTTACTGGTGTGGGAGAGAAAGACTGGTCAGGGAGAGGACTGGTGTGTGAGAGAAAGAGATTGGTCAGAGAGGCGATTGGTGTGTGTGAGAGAGAGAGACTGGTCAGGGAGGTGACTGGTTTGTGTGAAAGAAAGAGATTGGTCAGGGAGATGACTGGTTTGTATGAGAGAAAGAGAGACTGGTCAAGGAGAGCACTGGTTTGTGTGAAAGAAAGAGACTGGTCAGGGAGGTAACTGGTATGTGTGAGAGAAAGAGATTGGTCAAGTAGCGTTGTTACTGTTTGTGTGTGTTCCATAATACAGGTGTAACTTTGTGCGCATTAGTTTGTGTGCATTATTGCAGATCCTGGGATATTTCTTTGTCCATTTCACCAGTTTTGCAGTGTATGCTTTTTTGGGGGTTTCCGTTTCAGTTTCTGTCTTCTTATTTGTAATTTGTGATCTTTCTGTACTTGGTGAAGGTCGCTTCTGTATGTGTGACTGAGGTGAGGCATTTGTATCAGTCTTATTTATTGTGTTTTCTCATTAGGACATGCATTGGTGGTAAATTGTTGTCTTTTCATAAGTAAGGCTATTATGCCTGGTAGGAGGGAGAGTTTATGTTGATATTATTGAGGTGACACCACAAATATCTTTTTTGTGTGGTGATTTGTTTGGGGAATGTCTTAATTCTGTGCTGCACCCATTGTTGAGGGCTTGGGGGGGGGGGGGGGGTCCTGTGGATGCAGAGTGCATGTTTACATTTAGCCTGTGATGATCATGTGTTCAGTGTGTCACGCATGTGAGAACGATCTGTCAGGTGTGTCCCAACCGAAAAAATTTTGAGAACCACTGATTTAATTGTTGTGGTAACTGACATATGCTGCCACATGTTATTGGCAAACAAAAGGAGTTTGTTTGCCAATAACTTGGTGGCAGAGTTGTCTAATAGAAAAAAAGAACAAGAAAATTGGGATCAGAGAGGGGAGGGGTGGATGGGCTAGAGTAATTAAAAGAGGCAATTACACTTGAAAAGGTTGAATCAGATTGCAAAAAACTGCAGGAAAAGTTTCACTTTAGACAAATCTCAGAAGAAAATGGAAACCCAATTTGTGGATTTCAAAATCACTAATTCTTTGATTAAAGGCAATGTTTTTCTTAGGAGGAGAGCACAAAATTTGGAAAACCTTGTTAAGATTAGGAATTTAATGATGATTAATTTTCTGAAAGTTGATTCTGTTCTCCCGATTGATTTATTCCATTGTGTTCTTTTTTTTTTTTTTTTCAGAAGTGTTGGGAAAAGCTAAAGATTTTCTGTCACCCATTGTTTATGCTTTCTATTTACCTAACTCTGAAGCACAGGGAAAGGTGATAAAGAATCTCAAGTTGTGAAATCTCTGAAGGTGTCAGCTCCTGTCAGTGTTAAGTATGTAGATTTATCTGTTGTTTCTAAGGGTTTCCTTCGGTTTTCAACATCTAAGACACTATTGATGGTAGATTTTGCACTCCAGTTACACTGGGATTTAGTTTTTAAAAAGTATTTTGTATGTAAACATAAACTGTAGAGGTAACTAAAGCAACTCAGACCAAGCAAGAAAAATGTATTGATTTTCATTAAGATTTGCAAGCATAAAGTTATTTATTTTATTTTATAAAAATTTATAGCCTACCATATTACCAATTTCTGTTCAAGACAGATAACAAAGAATTAAAATGGCAGATTACAACAATTAAAACAGTGAGACAGTAGCTTTCACACCGGTGCATGGCGCACATGTGCACTCGTGCATCGGCCCGCACCCAGGGATTGTGGCTATTTTATAATTTGCATGTGTATATGCACTGTTATAAAATAGTTTGGCCATGCGCATGTGTGCAACAAATTTTAAATGGGTGCGTGCATGAGCATGCAAATCCCAATTTTACCGCATGTATTGCGGAATTTTAAAAGAGGCGCGTGGCAATGCCATTCCCAGTTTTACCAGTTTTTCCCCAGTTTGCCCAGTTAAGAGAGAGTTCACCTTGGTTTGATAGCCTTCTCACCCCACAGTTAGCCCAGACCCTTAAAACCCCACAGATCTGCCTAGTTTTCTTTACATTTTAACTTACTCGGCATTATGGCAGAAGTAAAGGTATGCAGCGGGGGCCTCAATGGGCGCTGGGTCGCACAAATGATTTAGATACACATTTCAGATTCACGTCCAAAAATGCCCGTGCCCCTCACAGACCACACCCATCTCCCGCCCCTCTTTGAAAATGTTCTAGATCTTTTATAGATTTATTTATTTATTTATTTTATATACTGTCTTTCCATGTAAAGATCACAACAGTTTACAAAAGTAACATTCATAGTTATAGCTCAACAAATATAGGCTTGTTACAGAGGTAGTAGTCATAATCAGGCATTAACATCTATCAAATTAAATGCTCCAGTACATATTAACTAAAGATCTAGGAAATAAGGCAAGAAATACAGAAAATAAAAATAATATAACAAATTTCACATATTAGTCAGTATGTTAGTATCCCTTGTCTTTCTTATTATTGTAGTTCTTTACATTTTGATATTTTTAAGTTAGGTTATATGCATTTTTGAATAGCCATGTTTTTAGCTCACATTTAAATCTCTGTCTGGTATCAAACGTAACATCTCAGGTAGAGAATTCCAAAGTTTTGGATCCGCTATGGAAAACACATGATCTCTTACTTGCAACAGATGTGTACTCCATATTGTGGGAATGGTCAGTAGTCCTTTATTTTGCGAACTTAGTGTTCACTGATGTGTGTATGGTTGTAACGTCACGCCTATCATACTGGTATTATTGGAATGAATTATTATAAATATTAATTTTAATACTTTAAAATAGATTTGGGATTGTACTGGCAGCCAGTGCAGTGAAATCAGTTAGGGTGTAATGTGATCAGATTTTCTAGTTCCTTATAAAAGTCTTGCTGAGGCATTTTGTAATAATTGTAATGGTTTTAGGATACTTGCAGGAAGACTGAGTAGTAAGCAGGGCCGGCGGAAGCACTAGGCAAACTAGGCCTGGGCCTAGGGCACTGAGCATTAGGGGGCGCGGTATACTAAGGGGAGGTCAGGGGGAGCCAATGCCTCCAGATGCAGGGCCATAGGGGGGCATTGATGGCCGACATAGGCCCATGCCGCCGCCGGTGGACCTCATCTCACCAGCGGGTGAGCAGGGAACTACAGCAGTAAGATTGGCGAGGCCGTGGTGGAGCTTATCTCACCACGGCCCGAAGAAAAAGGTCACATTCAAACCTGCAGGTGCTCCTCCTCCTTCCTGCCTGCGCAGCCCTGGAAGAAAAACACCGGAGCCGCGTGGGCAGGAAGAAGGAGGAGCATCTGCTGCCTACAGAAGAAGAGCAGCGTTAATGGGCTGCCACATATCCCACATCGCAGTGGCCCGAGAAGAGGAGGAAACCCGGTAGCAGGGCTGCTGCAGATTCCACATTGCAGCGGCTCGAGAAGAGGAGGAGGCCTCGTAGCAGGGCCGCTGCGGATCCCACGTCACGGGCGGCCAGAGAAGATCAGGGCCCCCACAGAGCCCATCTTGCAGCAACCCGTGGAGGAGGAGGAGGAGGCCCAGAGGTGCGAGAGAGGCTGAGGGCCTGTAGAGTGTGTGTGGTGTATGAGAGTGTGTTGAGAGATTGTGTGTGTATGAGAGTGAGTTGAGAGATTATGTGTGGAGTGAGGACCTGAATGTTTGGAGAGACAGCATGTGAGAGCCTCTGTGTGAGAGGGACAGCATGTGACAGTGAGAGCCTGTGCTTGAGCAAGACAGCATGTGGGAGTGAGAGAGAGCCTGTGTGTGTGAGTGAGACAGCATGTGCACGAGAGAGACAGTGTGTATGTATGTATGAGAGAGAGTATGTGAGAGTGAGAGCTGTGGATGCGTGAGATTGCATGTGCGTGTGAGAACCTGTGTGTGTGTGTAAATGTGTGAGATGGTGTGTGAGAATGAGAACCTGATTGTGTGTTTGAGGGAAGAAGACAGATGGAGAGAAAAAAAAATAGAAAAAAAAAGACCCTGTAAAAGGAATTGGCAAAAAAACAGGAAAGGGAAGGTGGAAAAAAAAGCCTGTGACCAACCAATTAGAAAACTAAGATCAGACAGCAAAGGTAAAAAAAAAATATTACTTTTTAGCGATTGGCATATGTTATCTTTGGGAATGTGCAAGAGTAGCACTTTCTCTATGCCGATCGCGCAGTGTACAAGATCAGCATGGAGGAAGTGGAAGCCCGCAAATATTTAAAACTGCGGGGCCTGCACAGAGGAGGCAGCAGAACAGGCTTGAGTGCCAGTAGCAGCAATCAGCACCTCCCCAAATATCCACATGGCAGCAATGATAGCAGTAGCAGAGGAATGAGAGAGGCTCTGAGGTTGCTGGCAAAATAAAAAGAGGGGGGGTCTACCTTCAGTGTGTGAGTGTGTATGAATGGGAGTCTGCCTGGGGGTGTATGTGTGTGAATGCAAGGGTGCCTGCCTGAGGGTGCGTCTGTGTATGAGAATGAATGGGTGTCTTCCTGGGGTCTGTCTGTGTGAGAATAGGTGCCTGCCTGTGTGTGGTGTATGTATGTGAGAATGAATTGGTGCCTGTTTGGGGGGTCTGTGTGTGTGTGAGAATGAATGTGTGCATGCCTGGGAGGTGGGGAGGGAGCGATGTTAGAATGAATAGGAGTCTACCTGGGGGTGTATGTGTGTGAATGCATGGGTGCCTGCCTGAGTCTATATCTGTGCATGAGAATGAATGGGTGTCTTCCTGGGGTCTGTCTGTGTGAGAATAAGTGCATGCCTGTGTGTGATGTATGTGTGTGTGAGAATGAATTGGTGCCTGCCTGTCTGCCTGGGGGTCTCTGTGTGTGTGTGAGAATGAATGTGTGCATGCCTGGGGGGTGGGGAGGGAGTGATGTGAGAATGAATGGGAGCTGCCTGGGGGTCCGTGTGGGTGTATATGGGTGTGTGTGTGTGTGAGAGAGAGAGAATGACTGGGAGCTTACCTGGGTGTGTGTGTTTGTGTGTATGTGAGGGAGCCAATGAGAGCATGGGTGTGTATGAGAGAATCCAGGGGAGTGAGAGCTTATGTGTGGGTAGTGTGAAGGGGAGAGAGGATCTTAGAGCCTAAAAGTCTGTCAATGTCTGTGAGAGGGAGGGAGGTTATGGTGGGTATAAGAGCATGTATGTGTGTGTCTGTGACAGTGTATGTGTGAGAAAGAATGAACATGTAAGTATGTGAGAGAGAGGATAAAGTTTGTGCGCTCCCCTAACCTAATCCTCGACAATCTCAGGGTGACTGGAAATCAAGAGTTCCCAGGTGTGGATAGCAGGGGCTTTTTAAAATTCTTATTAGTTTTAATTACTGGGTGTTATTTGTTATGTACGCTCTTTTGAATATATATTATTGGTGCTTGGGAAATTCTATTTATCAGTAGTTTTAAAATATTCTTTTATTAGAATGGTTTTACTATTATAATTGATGCTTTATGTTTCTTGATTTTATTTGTTTTATGAGGAATGGTGGTTCTGTTTTCCATTGTTACACTCAGAATCTGGCTTCTTGGGGTTTCCATTTCATTTTGTCTAATTTGTAATCCTTTATTCTGTATTTGGTGAAGATCTGTCTCTGCTCTGTGCGTGTGACCATGATGAGAAATTCTACTAGCATATAGTGTCTGTATAGGGATCTACAGCAATCGGGGTTGTTTTGTTTCCTCGGTAGGTGGTGCATTGGTATTCTAGGACCCAGTGTAATATTTACAGTGCTGCTTTTTCACAGGTAGGGTTATTGTTGTTTGAGTCCTTGGTGATATTACTGTTATGTTACGATAGGTTTGCTGTATAGATTTTGAGTGTCTTTTTTAGTTCACAATGTGTCTGGCAGTAGAAGGTGTTTGTGCTGCTATTACTGTGAGGTGATACCAGAATTTGAAAATATTTTTTTGTTTAATGAGTTGTAAGGGAAACACCCAATCTTCATTGTTGGGTGAATTTCCATGGATGCACAGTGGGGTAGATTTTATAATTTTGTGCGAGCGCGTACTTTTGTTCGCGCACCAGGCGCGAACAAGAGTACGCGGGATTTCAATAGATATGCGCGTAGCTGCGTGTATCCATTAAAATCCGGGATTGGCGCACGCAAGGCTGCCAATTTTGGGCAGCCTGCGCGCGCCGAGCCACGCAGCCTGCCACCGTTCCCTCCGAGGCCGCTCCGAAATCGGAGCGGCCTCGGAGGGAACTTTCTTTCGCCCTCCCCTCATCTTCCCCTCCCTTCCCCTACCTAACCACCCCCCCCCCCCCCCCGGCCCTATCTAAACCCCCCCTACCTTTATCGCCGGATTTACGCCTGCCAGAGGCAGACGTAAATCTGCGCGCGCCATCACCCGACCTGGGGGCTGTTCCGGAGGGCGGGGCCACGCCCCCGGAACGCCCCCGAAACGTCGCATCACCCGTGCCACGCCCCCAAAACGCCACATCACGACCACCATGCCCCCCGACACGCCCCCCCCCAGCACGCCTCTCCATGCAAGCCCTGGGACTTACGCGAGTGAAACTAGCCAGCTTTTTAAAATTACGCAGAAGACCCTTTGATCTTTCTTATTAAGACTTTTTTTTATAGCCAATTGTAAAGCAGGGGGCCATGCTATGGAGGTGGGTGTGATGAAGAAATGTCATTTTGGCTCCCCCCCTCAAATTCTTCTGTCTAGAGATGCCACTGATTTTCTGTGGCCTTAAGCAATAGTACAAGAAGGATTGGGGGGGGGGGGGGGGGTGCTGGAGAGGCACACAAATGCATTAGCCCCCGGGCACCAGAGACCCTTGGTACACAACTGGGTGTGAGCCATATGGGGCCGCAAGCGGCGGCAAAGAGGAGTGACGATTTGGCGGGCTACGAGCAGCGCAAGTTGTGCGCGCAAGTTATAAAATCAGGGGTCGTCACCCCGTTCACTCCCAGTCTGCTCCGAAACTTCCCTTCCCCCTTCCCTTTCCAGCCCTTCCCCTAACCTTCCCCCCCCCCCCAGCCCTACTCTAAGCCCCCCAAAATTTCTTATCAAACCTTTTTTGCACGCCGGCAGCCTGCCAGTATGCGATCCTCCAACATAGCGGCAAATGGGCGCTGTGTCGGAGGCCTCTGGCCCCTTTTTGCAAGCCCCAGGACTTAGACGTGTCCCGGGGCTTTACGCGCGTCGACGAGCCTTTATAAAATAGGCTCGGCATGCGTAGAGCTTTTAAAATCCGCCCTTTATGTTTTACCTTTAGGAAGAGAGGAAGGGAGTGCCAGGGTCTTTGCTGGGCAGTTAATATTTTGGGGGAGTCAATGCTCTCTCAACTGGCGGCCCTGGGTTGAGACGGGGGTCAGCACTGACCCCTGCTCAACCTCCCCGTTTACACGCAACTTTTTATTTTTAGACCCAAGGCCCTTTAAGGCGATGGAGGTCCCATAGGTTTGGGGTCACCATCGCATTACAGGGATGCTCGCCTCGTTTTGTCCTGCGGCGTTTGACCATGAGATAAAAGAACATGCTATACAGCTGCAATGCTTTGTCGGGGGAAGGGCCCCACTATAGTAGCGACACCCTGCGCGATAGTGAGACCCCTTCTGTGATAAAACATGGTGGCTCGATGCATCTAGGGGTTAGACGATAACTTTCAAACCTGTGCACATTGACGCATGTGCGTCGTCACACGCCCAGATACACTACCATTTTATAACTTGCGTGGAAAATATGTACATACTCTTGACATTTATCAAATAGCATATTCGTGAGTACATGCTATTATGCACGGATATGCTATTTTTATGCATAAAACCCCTTTGAAAATTTACTCCTTAGAATACAGTTTTCAAATCTACACATGCAGTTTTACTGCAATTCCTCTGCCCACAGAAATTATAGAGATGAGGTCATGATTAATTTCTCTTTTAAAATTAGTTACAAGGTACCTGGGTATCTGCAGGCACTTAGGCAGGCAAGTGAAAATTGTTCCCTTAATTTTTCTTATAACTACTTGTTCCTTGGATCTGTCTTTTTTAGTATTTTATTTGTTGTTTTTAATATTTAGTGTTGTTTTTTTTCTACTGTGTGTGTGTGTGTATTTGTGTGGGTATGATATGGATTTTTCATGTTTTCTAATTTATTCTCATAAATATTGCATGTTCTGTTTTTCTGTCATTGAAACTTGTAAACAAAATCAGTATGCAAAAGATAGCCACATATAGCCTGGAAAAACAAGAATAAAACCTGGATTTATACTGGATACCTTGGAGCACAGGAAGTGAAAGACACTAAGAGAAATATATCTGAACAAAACACAGAGGGTGAAAGATAAGGCAGGCTACTAATTCCAGGATAATCCTAGGAGGTTGTAGAGATAAAATATGCATAAATAAAGGGGATTATTGAGGATGGAATTGCAGGAGTCAGTTTTAGAGATTACTAAAGCTTGGTTAGGATATTCACAAAATCAACATATTGATACAGACAAATGCAAGAGATACTGTGTGATCATTGATGACAGGTTTTTGCAAGAGTGCAAAAACGAGGCTGGAAAAATGGAATGAAATAAAAAATTATTGATAGAGAGTTTTAAGAGACCTAGAGGGAAAGATAAAAGAAAAAAGCTCAGGCTTTTCCAAATGATGGTTTGATATCTAAATGGCTACATCAGTGAGACAGGCTGAAGGATCAAGCAAGTGAATATTTATTATTTATATGGCACCACCAATGTATGCAGTCCTGTGAAAGAATCCATCTGGTCTCTACTTCACAGAAGGAAGCTTTCCATCACTCTAGTATAACTGCTGTGTTACACTGCCAAGCACATATTGAAGGAAAAGAAATAAGATTTGAATGTAATTGTTTTATAAATGGTATATGTTAAGTTAAAAGTTAAATTGAAGCATTGAGGGTTTAATTAACCTAAACTAAATTTAGCCTGTAGACGCTAAGTAGCAGAAAAATGCAAAAAAAGCAAATGTTTCAGAAGCCCAAAAAAAGAATATTCATTAAAAATAATAATAATAATAAGTCCTGTAACCCCACCACCACCACCCACCTTTACTGACGATCACCTTCAGCGGCTGCAGGGGTGGTGTAAGCCAGCCTGCAGCCCCTCAGATCCAGGATTCTTCCACACGGGGAATAGCACAAGAAAGCTATAAGGCCCAAAGGGAGTCACACACCCAGCAAAAAACCCCCACAGCCCACACTCCACACTCCTTGTTATTCCAAAGAAGACAGAATGTATTTAACACTACAAAAATCAAAGTCCAGTTAGAACTGAATAAAGATGGGAGAAAAGTAGTTCAGCAGCATAAGTCCAGAATTCGACTTCAAAAAAAGAACAGCTTCTCCCTTCCAATAACCAAAACCTTGTTCAGATGTACTCACAGTTCTCATGACTTCAGAACTAACCAATTTTCAGAGGCTTTCCCAGTCCAACCTCATCCAAGCCACTTACTCCCATAGGGTCCCAAATACAGCAGTGACAATTATTCTCCTCTTGCAAAATTCTCAGTCCCAAGCTGTGGTCTTCCCAAGGCAGGCTAAAAATATCCCTGTTGACTGAGGGATTTTTTTTTTTTATCTTCTTGTAAACCTTCCTTAGCTTCTTCAACACTTCCAGTCTCTCAGATCTTCTGAAACATCAGAACCAATGTAGCCCTCAACCAAGGCTGCAACCTCAACCTCAGTCAGGATTTCTGACTTGGGAGAGCCTCAGCCTACTCTCCTTTAACTGCTCCAACTTTTAACTCCTCCCTCGGGCTTGTGGAAACCCCTTAAAAGCCCTTTCTCCCAAACTTATCCCCTTTAGGGAAAGAACTCCTTTTCACTCATCGCCCTAAGCACACCTGCAGAACCTCCCATCTCCCATTGACCTGGACAGTGTCCCATGTTTATTTATTTATTTATTTATTTATTTATTTATTTAAAATGCTTATATTCTGCCTATAGTGACTCTGTCATGTTAGGCGGATTACATTCTAAAACATAAAACAAAAAAACCCCATTAAAACAGGACTAACAAACGATTAAAATTTCCATTATAGATATTCTAGATCTGCTAGCTACGCCATAAACTGCTGAAAAGCTTCCTTATAACAGCAGTGTTTTCAACAAGTTGCAGAAAGCCGCCGACAGGTCAAGGAGAATTAGTAAAAAAGATTGTCCTTTGTCCAAGCCCATGATGAGGTGGTCTGTTAGCGATAGGAGTAGGGATTCATTGCTTAATGCCTTGCGGAACCCGTATTGGGTGGGGTGCAGTATATTGTGATCTTTGAGGTAATCAGAGAGTTGCAGATTGACTAGTTTTTCCATAATCTTGGCTACAAATGGAAGGTTGGAAATAGGGCGGAAGTTGTTTGGATTGTTAGGATCCAAATCCGGTTTCTTTAGGAGAGGTTTAAGAGAAGCAAGTTTTAGGGTGTCTGGGAAGATTCCCTGTGTTAAAGAACAGTTTATGATATCCGCCAGTGGTTTGAAGGTGGTTTCAGGTATTAGCAGGAGAAGTTTTGATGGGATTTGGTCGAAGGGATGGGAGGAAGGTTTCATTTTCTTTAGTAGAGATTGAATCTCTAGGGCGGTGGTAGGTTCGAACGATTCCAGAGAGATTCTTTTATTTAGGAGGTGGTAGGAGCTAATAGGAGAGGTGGGGCTAGGGGGCAAGAGGGTTAAGAGATTGGAGATTTTGCTTTGGAAGAACAGAGCCAGTTCATCGGCTTTGGATTGTGCTTGGTCGAAAGGGATAGAGGGTGTGTTAGGTAGTGTTAGTTCAGATACGTAGGAAAAAAGGGCTTTTTACATTCAAACTCCCCATCTCTCAAAAAGTGCAGGACCCTGCACCACCCCTCACCCCCCTCCAGAAATCCCCCCCACACCTTCAATTGGATCCTTCTTTGGAACTGGGTGCACCCTCACACTTGGCCCAGTCCCGGACCTTACCCCAGTCACATGGCCGAGGCAAGGTCAGGTCTGTACCATTTTGTGTGCTGTGGAGAGGGTGAAGGGGAGACGGAAACATTGCCGCATGGTTCTTTTTTCACTTTTAAACATTTTGGGGTGTCGGAGCTGCCTTGACTAGTAGCCCTGGGTTGAGATGGGATCAGCACTGACCCCCGCTCAACCTCCCCATTTGACCATGAGTTTTTTTATTATACCACTTTAATTGTGCAGCAGGAGCCTTGGGACCTGCATTTGAGTCTCGGGCCTCCTGCTGCACATCTAACGCATTTCAAATAGCTGTAGATATTTTATTGTGGCTGACCACCTTCTCGGTTGGCCGAGATAAAATATTTACCTAAAAATAGACTAGTAATGACCTTCTTTGTATGCATGTGCATTATTAATGTATGCAAATCATATGCAAAGAGATCATTGTAATAGGGGAGGGTATCTTGGTGGCAGGATGCAAAATATTGCATATATCATATGCAATATATGAAATATATGCAATATATGCAATATAACTTGCATTAGAGCCCTAACGCGGCTTGATGAATCACCCAGTTCCTTATTTTGTCTTATCTCCTTTTTCAAATTAGCTTTAAAATTAGATTGATGATCAAATAGTAGAGACAAAAGCCTGTCCTCATTCTCTCAGACATTCTAGTCTGTCCCTGAATGTCAGATTTGAAATTCTTGGAACAGGAGTCTTTTTTTTCTCCTTCCTAGTAAGATATTGCTGTATGTGACATTTGTTTGCTTTGCAGGAATACTGCCTCACATACATAAGTGGCACCTGATGGTTTCTCTTGAGGAGACAGATGTTAAAATTTCTGACATTAGCTGCCTTGTTGGAGGCTCAGAGCTTTTTTCCTAATCCCATTGGTATCACCTTCTACCGATTAACTGTCATGTTTATAATTTCTCTGCTTTATCAACCTAAATAGAAAAGATACAGATGATAGGTCACATTTATTAGTTCAGATATAGCATGTGAGGTATTTATGTCTTCTAAAGGGACAGAAGATGAAAATGTAATGCATTGTGTTTCCCTTGTCTTGCAGCTAATGTTGTATCATTATATTTCTACGGGCTTACTGTACATTACAAACTTCATTTTACTTTCATTGCTAGGTGAGTTTAGAAATGGGTTTCAAACCAGTTTAAAATGGCAAAATGGACTGTTTTCACCTTTCAGTCTGAAATCACTGTGGGGAAAGTTGGGCAAAGTTTGTATTGCATGCAGACTACTTTTCTTTATTCTGACTGCAGTGCCTGCTCCACATTACAGGTTTTCTATTGTATGTAAACAGAAATGTTTCCATGTAGAACATAAAATGACTTTTCAAAATTATATAAGGTACTATACATACCAGCTGCACTACAGCTATAAGCTGCAGTATGTTTTGGTAGCTTGTATATTTTTATTTATTTAATTTTATTTATATTCTGCTTTTCACACTTTTTTTTTTTCAGCGCTTCAAAGTGGATTACATTCAGGTACTGTAGGTATTTCCTATCCCCAGAGGGCTTACAATCTAAGGCCTAGATTTATCAAAATGTACTAAATACCGCATGCGATAGAAAAAGGGGCGTGTTTTATGGTAATAGGCAGTTTATCAATGCGAAGAGCTAAGTCATCGCAAATTGCGAAAACATTTTCGCACTTTGAGATAAGTGCCAGAATGTGGTATTTCCTACATACAACCACTGGGGGGACCAATTTTACTATGAGAGAGGGAGAGAGAGAGAGAGAGATGGGGTCAGCACTGACCCCTGCTCAACTTCCCCATTTGCCCATGAGTTGCTTATTTTCTGCTACTCTCTGGACTCTCTACCTGGGTAACATCAAGCTAGGTTGAGAGAACATTGAAGAAATCTCATCTTTGGGTGAGTTTCCTCACTCCGAGGGTCATCAAATCTTCACAAGAGAGCACTGTTCTGTTCGTATGTCTCACTGTGAACGTCAAAGTGGCCCCTAACCCCCTACACTAATACCTAAACCTCATCTCGAGTTACTAGGTGGGCCTCCCATAGAGATATAAATAGCTATCTAGGGTGAGGGCATTATGGCTAGGCTGGCTCTCTCTCATTCTCTCTCTCTCACACACACACAGCCTGGATAGCTAGGCTGGTGCTCTGGGAGCTAAGGTGTAGCTAAAATCAGCATTGCAATAAGACTTAGCAAAACAGTTAACCCAGCCCACTCCCATCCCTAACTTCTCCTCTTATCAGATTTGCATCACACCATACATTATGGTGCTATTGCATGCAATAAGCCCTTAACACATGCAAAAACACCTTATAGCATTTTGATAAATGACCTTATAAGTTTGTATCTGAGGCAATGGAGGGTAAAGTGACTTGCCCAAGGTCACAAGGAGCAACAGCAGGACTTGAACACTGGTCTCCTACTTAGCCCACTACTCTCAGCATAAGGCTACTCCTCCACTTCAGAATACTCACAACTGTTTCAGGAATGATGGGTACAATATGCCAAGCCATGCCAAACTTACCATTATGAAGCTTTCAAATGTTCAGCATAAAATCTGTCAGTGCATTTGACTAAATTTTCAAAGGATTTAGGAGGGTAAGTGTGCATAAATAGCTTGTATTCACGTACATGTTATTTTATAAACATCAAAAGTATGTGCATATTTTTGGTTTTGTGTACACATTTACCTGCACAAAAGAGGGGCAGTCTCGAAGCATTCTGATGTGAGGTCAAGATGTACACACAGAAGTTGCTATTTTATAGCAGATTTACATGAATACATTAGGCAATTCATTAATGTAATTTTACACCTGCTAATTAATTAGGGAAATCAATATCAGATTTGTCTTTTGTCTGTTATTTTTGGGTGGGAGGTCTGGGTGAACTGAAGGAGTTCGGGGCGAAGTACTAAGAGAGTCTCTATGAACTGGAGACTCGAGGGGATGTATTGGCAGAGCTATTAGCAAACTGATGATTTCAAGTACTTATTTTAAACATGTATAAATCAGGGTTTTATGCATATATGTTATATTTTTTCACACATAAAATATATGCACATATATTTATAAAATAGATAAAGAACATGTTTTCATTGCATTGCAAAATATTTATGCGTACTGCAACATATGGGGCGGATTTTAAAAGGGTTACGCGTGTAATCCTTTTAAATCCCTTTTGCGCGTGCCAAGCCTATTTTGCATAGGCTCGGTGATGTGCGCATGCCCCGGGACGTGCGTATGTCCCGGGGCTCGAAAAAATGGGCGGGGAGTGGGCGGTCCAGGGCAAGGCAGGGGCGCGGCCAGAGGCCTGTGAAGGCCCGCTAGGCAACTTAAATAATAAAGGTGGGGGGGGGGGGGGGGGGGGGGGGGGGGGGGGGGATTTAGGTAGGGCTGGGGGGCGGGTTAGATAGGGGAAGGGAGGGGAAGATGGGGGGGCGGAAGGAAAGTTCCCTCCGAGGGAGGGAATGGGAAAAGCCATCGGGGCTCCCCTAGGGCTCGGCACTTGCAAGGTGCACAAGTGTGCACCCCCTTGCTTGCATCGACCCCGGATTTTATAACATGCGCGCGGCTGCACGGGCAAGTTATAAAATCGGGCGTAGATACGAAAACCTGGCCCTGTGCGCGTATGTTAGGGGTGGATGTACACATATTTTATAATCTGCGTGGACCAATACGCACAGATTATAAATATAAAATACTATAGTAGATTTCTGCACATCCATATGCACGTGCATATGGGTCTGGGCAGAATTGCTTTAAAGTTATACTTTTTTTATACAACATGACTGGTAAAATAAAATAGGAATGTTCACACCAGCCTCCTATGTGTTGTGTAGTTACCATACTTGGAGGCCAATGCATTAAAGTGCACCCAGCCTAGCACACAGGTTAATGAGTGATTCGATACGCATTTTGGACATGCATCCGTAACCTCTTATGCAATAAGGGGATCAGTGCCTCCAAAAGGCGTATCCAAAGAAAAGCGTAGCTAATAGCACTCATCACATGTAAAGGCCACGATACAAAAAATCACTGTGCGCCCAAGGAACACTTTTTAACCCGTTAAATTTTATGCCTGTCCTGGAGCAGGCATAAAGTCTTACCAGGCATCAAGGGATCTACTTAAAAACAAAAAATACTGCTTTTCTGTGGTTCCTCCTACCTAGGATCATCACGATACAAGTAGGAGGAACCATAGAAAGCAGCATCCTGGAAAAAGAAATATCTTGAGAGGAAAAAAAAAATTTGGGGGTGCACAATACACATGCATAAGATATACACTCCAGGCTGTATATATTGTGTCTGTAAATTCGCTGTCGCGGGATAAAATGGATGCTTGTACACTGAGCGTCTGTATTGGTATCCTGCACACAGCCATGTCTCCTGGGCACCCGATCTCAAGGACGCGCTAGGACAATTTATCCCTAGTGCGTCCGTTTTAGCACGCAGCTTATTTACATATTGTGCCGGGCGCCCAGGAGAGATGGATGTGTGTGCATTAAAAAATGGGCACTTGGTTTGGACGCACGCTTTTTATACACACTTTATTGCAACGGCCTGTTAGTGTGGCAACACTGTCAAGTACAGTTGTTTACATGCCTGGCTTCTGTGAAATAAAAAGTGCAATTTTGCTGTGCATTTCATCTAGTGCACAGTACATAATGAGGATAACTTTCAAAAAAAAGTCTGTTCAGCCCTATATACACATGTATATGGTCACATGGAGATCTACTACAATATTTTATAACCTACATGTATTAGGTATATACTTTTTTTTATAAAGACATAATGTACTTTTCAATTTCTTTTACTATTGTATTTTCTTATTTTTGTAAGCTGCTTAGATCTTACAAACATTTGTATAGGCGGTATAAAAAAAAAAGAAAGAAAGAAAGGTATGAGCAGATTATAAAATATGCATATATCGGGTTACATGCAAATACCTGCAATGCATTGAAAATGCATACCTTTATGACTGTACCAGTTCACCCAGTCCTTCTCTAGGTCTTCGAGACCTACTATAGTTCTTCACCCTGAACTCCCCCACAGTTCACCCAGACCTCCCACCCAATCAATAACGGACAAGTCTGATATCAATTGTACTAGATGATTAGCAGGTGTAAAATTGCACAAATAAGTTACCTAATGTATTTGCATAAATCTCTTATAGAATAGTAGCTTATGTGCGAACCTCTTGGCCCCACACTGGAACACCCCAGACCAACCCTGTTTTGCGCAGGTAAATGTGCACGCAAAACTGAAAATTCATGCATACTTTTGATGTTTACAAAGTAGCATGTATGCGAGAACAAGCTACTTACGCATGTATGTGCTAATTTTACACGTGTAATTCCTTTGAAAACCCCAGTATGTGGAGTTTAGTAATGCAGTGTCTAATGTTGTTCTATTGTTCGTCCTTAAGCCTTATTTCTTTGGAAGCTACATTTTATGTTATAGCCTGAATATAGTATGCTTTTCTCCTTAGACACAAAAACCCTTTACTACATCTGGCCCACAGTTTTGAATTTCAATGAATTGGGTGTTATAAGAACAATATCCAGTTTGCAGTCTCAGAGCTGTATTACATCAAGAGTCTCCTCTTTGTAAATATAGGACAATTGAATACAGCATGGTTCTCTGCAGATCTTATATCTTGGTTTTAATAGTCAGTAATGCTTTGTTAGATTATCAATAATGGTTGTAGGCTGCCTAATTGGACATCTTCACAGGCTGCTTAGTCACATTTCTTCAGTGTTTGACAACTTTAATAACCCAGAAATTTATAAATGTCTCTGCATCTTATTCTCAGCCAACCAGCTCTTTTTGTGAACATTCCAAAGGGCAGGCTAATCTTCATTTAATTTTCTCCTTAATGAATGTAAAATGCATTGCCATTTACATTTCAAATACACAACGTCTCAGGTGGGATCGCCTCCTTTCGCCTACCTTAGTTACGCCCCCCCCCCCCCCCCCCCTCACACACACACACACACTCTCTCTTTCTGTCCCAATTTTTTCTTGGCTTTGTAAGGAGACAACTTTGTCACAAAGAAGATCTTTTATTTGATGGATATGGCCAAAAAATATGTACATTGTATATAACAAGGGCGACCAAAATGATAAGGGGAATGGAACAGCTCCCCTATGAGGAAAGACTAAAGAGGTTAGGACTTTTCAGCTTGGAGAAGCGACGGCTGAGGGGGGGATATGATAGAGGTGTTTAAAATCATGAGAGGTCTAGAACGGGTAAATGTGAATTGGTTATTTACTCTTTCGGATAATAGAAAGACTAGGGGGCACTCCATGAAGTTAGCATGTGGCACATTTAAAACTAATTGGAGGAAGTTCTTCTTCACTCAACGCACAATTAAACTCTGGAATTTGTTGCCAGAGGATGTGGTTAGTAGGGTGTGAATCGTGTGATCGATCGTCTTAACGATCGATTTTGGCTGGGGGGGGGAGGGAAATCTTATCATCGTGTTTTTTTTTTGTTAAAAATCGTAAATCGGGGGAGGGCGGGAAAACCGGCACACCAAAAAAACCCTAAAACCCACCCCGAACCTTTAAAACAAATCCCCCACCCTCCCGAACCCCCACAAAATGTTTTAAATTACCTGGGGTCCAGTGGGGGGGTCCCGAAGCGATCTCCCTCTGTCTGGCCACGACTGCGTTGAGAGAAATGGCGCCAGTGGCCCTTTGCCCTTATCATGTGACAGGGCAAAGGTAGCGCCGGCGCCATTTTGGTTCCTGGTTCCCGACGTCACGCGTGCAGGAGATCGCCCCCGGACCCCTGCTGGACCCCAGGGACTTTTGGTCAGCTTGGGGGGGCCTCCTGACCCCCACAAGACTTGCCAAAAGTCCAGCGGAGGTCCGGGAGCGACCTCCTGCACGCGGGCCGTATTGCCAATCTTCAAAATGGCGCCGGCGCTACCTTTGCCCTCACTATGTCATACGGGCTCCCCCCTCTGCTATCTTGTCTTTTTTACTTGATATCACATCTTTTTACTCACCACATCCATCCCAGGATTGGAGCAAGGGTATTAGGTTCACTAGGCAAAACTTACAGGGGTAGATTTTAAAAAAGAGCGCGATCGTGTACTTTTGTTCGCGCAGCAGGCGCAAACAAAAGTACGCTGGATTTTATAAGATACGCACATAGCCGCACGTATCTTATAAAATCCTGGATCGGCGCGTGCAAGGCTGCCAATTTTGGGCAGCCTGCGCGCGCCGAACCGCGCAGCCTGCCTCCGTTCCCTCCGAGGCCGCTCCGAAATCGGAGCGGCCTCGGAGGGAACTTTCTTTCGCCCTCCCCTCACCTTCCCCTCCCTTCCCCTACCTAACCCACTCCCCCCCGGCCCTATCTAACCCCCCCCTTACCTTTGTCCCTCGATTTACGCCTGCTAGAAGCAGACGTAAATCTACGCGTGCCAGCGGACTGCTGGCGCGCCGTCATCCGACCCAGGGGCTGGTCCGGAGGCCTCGACCATGCCCCTGGGCCGGCGCCACGCCCCGGTCCCGCCCCCGAAATGCAGCGTCATTCGGCCCCGCCCCCAACACGCCCCCTTAAAAAACCCTGGGACTTAAGCGCGTCCCGGGGCTCTGTGCGCGCCGGCGGCCTATGCAAAATAGACGCGCCGGCGCGCGAGGGCCCTGTTCGCGTAAATCCGCCTGGGCATTTAAAATCCGCCCGACAGCCTTGAGTGACCCCTCTCCATATACAATTCAAAATTATGCAGTCATAATAGATTCAAAAGCAGTCTTCTGAGATAAAAATTTCACAACACGCATATTAAAGGGTCCTTATTCAGCCACGCAAAGCTCTGCTAGTTAGCCAGATATACTTAACAGGCTAAGTAGTGTTGTATATTTACCAGCACAGCTATGCTGCTGAATATACCCGATTATCTTAAAGTTAGCCAGATAAGTATATCCTGTTAACTTTAGGTCAGCACTATGACCCGACCAGAGTTTGCCAGATAAATTGGCTAATTCTGAATATCAAATTAGCCGGTTAACTTATCTGGCTAACTTGACTTCTCCTCTACCCATTCCCCACCCCTTACTTAGCCAGCTAAAAACTTAGCTGCTATGTCACTTATTTGGTTAAGTTGACCTGCAAACCGTAACCAATTATCAGCCAGTACTTATTCAGTTTAGTGCCGTTTTGCATATCTGCCTCTCCTTTTACACATACTGCCTTGGTGCAAACTAGAAAACCTTGAGAAAAAGACAGTTGGAACCCATATGATATTAGGCCTGTTGTAACATGTGTTAGGTGTTGCTTTGTCTGTTAGAAAGGCATGCATGGAGCTTCTACCAACTTGCTCTGGACTGGGTGTGCTACGATTCCTTCAGGCATTGGCTGGGCAGCCTGTGGTGTGGAGACCTGAAGCTGACGCAGACAGACTTTAAATCCAATGCATCATTTTTTTCTCTGTTTTGAGAATAGGAAAAAAGAGGAAAGGCAAGTTTCCAGCCAGTTTTGCTGCCTCAACACCGGTAAGGGGGCCTTTAGACAATCACGTGATTCACCCTACTGTTTGGGTAGAAGGCAATAGGCATTAGTGAGGAATGTACTGGTGAGGTCTCTTTAAGCTCTGGTGCTTCCACCCCCCCCCCCCCCCCCCCCCCCACTTCCTTGTTACCTTCAAGACAGGATAAACATTATGTTTCTGCTGATGGTGATTTAGGGGAAATTAGTTTGGGTGCATGTGATATTCCTAGAGATGTGAGAGTCCCTTTTGTAATTGAGCAAGTTCCATCTTGTACTCCTTCCTTTGAAAATTACAATCTTGTCATGGCTGCTGGAACTGGCATCGACTCAACAGTGTTATACCAGGTGTAGTCGTTACAGAGACTCTTATTACAGTCCCTATTCTTGAACCAGTTAAACATTCATCAATATTAGAGGATCTTACAATCAGTGGAAATGCATTGGAACCAGAAGAGATCACCTTGAAAATAACTGGAATGTAGTTACTAGGACAAAGACTGCATTAGGTCAAACTATTGTACAATTATGTACTTTAGGGGTAGTTTCTAAAATATCTGAAATTGATAATAGAGTCAGTGGTGATCAAAAACATTTCTCTGGAGTTTCTAGTACAATTAATAATATTCAGTCTTCTATGGTTGCTAACATGAATGATTGTATTTATATACATTCAAGGTTGGAACCGATTGAAAATAATTTAAGAGCTAATAATCTTCGTATTTTAAATGTTCCTAAAACAAGACTAATTTCAGCATTAGAATTGCTTAAGAAATATAGCAGTGAGATTTTGCATATCTCTGCAGAGAAAAACATTAATCTTTCAAGGTGTTTTTATGTACCTGAGAAATAGAGAGAAATTAGAGATGAAGGAACTATAGATGTGTCATTTGATAGTTCCAACATTGTTACTTTTTTACAAGACTCTAGAAAGATTATAATAAATAGAGCATTTTTGGTGATTACATTGGTTTCACTCTCAGATCGAGAACTAGTATTACAACAGTATTTTAAATATAAAATTATTTTTTTTGGGGGGGGGGGAAAGTACATATCTTTCCAGATATCTCTAGAGAGACAAAGATGTGTAGGAGATCCTTTCTGTTATTAAAATCTAAAGTTATATCCTAGGGGGGTATTTTATTTTTAAAAATTTCCTTGCAAATATCTAGTTAACCTTCAGGGATATAAATTCATTTTCATTGATCCGGTTTATCTGGAGACATATCTTGTGGATTAGACCTCCAATACTTAGGTAGTCTCAGAGTTAGGGCTATGTTGGGGGTAAACAATAGAGTTTGTTTGGTTTTTAATCTAGCATGTTGTAATTTAATTCATTTTCTTTAGTTCCTTTGGAACATTTCTTCTTGGCTCCAATATAATGTGGAAATTAAGAGAGTATCATGTCTAGCTATGTTATAATATTTATACTTTACTTTTGTATTACCTATTGAATTTGCTGAATTGTATTGTTTATCCCCTCTATGCTGGATATGTTATTCATTTTTTGTTTAATATGCCAATAAATATATATTTTTTTAAAAAAGAAAGGCATGCATGAACTGAATTACAATATATTAAACTCTCCCAAACCAAAACAACACTCAAACAGTAAAATCCTTCCTAAGAAAAGGCAACACTAAATATTACTCCAGATCCTATACATCAATACACCTCCAATTAGGAAAACAGAACATGACAGACTGCTATTGACCCCTACACAAAAACTATATACTAGTAGAATACCTCACCTCCATCACACATACAGAATACAGGCGGACCCTCACTAAATACAGAAAAAAGTGATCATAAAATATAAATAGAAACTTGCAGTTGAAAAATGCAACAAGCCAGACTCTATATATCATTTAAGAATGAAAAAACAGAAACATTACCATTCCTCATAAAACAAACAATATAACTATGAAATATAAAACATAATATTAAAACCATACAAATAAAAACAATAAATATTTCAAAACAGGTGACCAATAGAAAAAATACAATAATTAATAACTCATATTAATATTTTTAAAAAATTTTCAAACACCAATAAAATATTACAAAACAGCAGACACATCAAATCCAGGGCTAAAAAATATCCCATGCTCTCCATTCCTGGGAAATTTTGATTTCCAGTCACCCTGAGATTGTTGTGGATTGGTCGGGGAGAAGGAGGGTGCATACTGTATCCTCTCTCTCATATTGACACACTCCCTAACATATATGTTCATTTGTTTTCTCCCACACATGTTCACACTCATGCTGATTCACTCTTGCACACACATATGCAAAGGGTCTTTCACACACACTGGCTCTCTCATACATTCACAGGTTCTCTCACACTCACTGGCTTTCTCTCACTCTTACACACAAAGGGGTAGATTTTTAAAAAGAATGCGCGGGCGTCCATCTGCACACGCTACCCGGTGCACACATGGATGCACAATTTTATAACATGCACACACTGGTGCATGCATGTTATAAAATTGTGGGTGGCGCGCAAAGGGGGGCAGACATGGGCCAAAATCGCATGGTGACGCATCGTCCAGCTTCCCCAGTTCCCTCCCAGTCCATTCCTATTAAGGAGCAGACTGGGAGGGTACTTCCCTACCCTAACCTCCCTTCCTCTTCTCTTATCATACCCGCCCCTTATCCCTACCCAGGGAACCCCTAATTTTTTTTTTACCTTTTGCTCCTGCAAAGGTGCTGTAGCAAGTTGCCGGCACCCTGCCGGCATGCAATCCCCTGGCACAGTGGCAAATGGCCTCTGTACCGGGTGCCTTTAGCCCTGCCCCTCCCCTCCCCATCCCCCGGACCACCCCTCTGCCGAGACCCGGCTCTTGTATGCGTTACAAGGGTTACATGCACAGCCAGGCCCCTTTTAAAATGCACCCGTGCGCACAAGGCCCAGCTGCACGTAACCCCTGTATTTTACGCACGTGGGCCATTAAAAATCGGGCCGAAAAGTCCTATCATACACAAACACAGGCTCTATTACACTCTCTGGCTCTCTTTTTCTTACACTCAAACACACTGGCTCTCTCTCCCTTTCTCGTTCACACACATACACAAACAAGCTCTCACTGTCGCCCACTCTCTCATACATACACAAGCTCTTGCTCTTTCACTCATTATCACTCTCTCTGACACAAACAGGTTCTCTCACACTCCCTGGCTCTTTCTCCCTCTCTCACACAGAGGCTGTCTCACACTCACTGGCTTCCTTTCTCTCACTCTCACACAAACAGACTCTCTCTCCCTGTCTCTATCAAACACATACACATACAAACTCTCTCATACTCTCTGGCTCTCTTTCTCTCATTCTCACACACACAGGCTCTCTCTCTCCCTGTCTTTCTCACACAGGCTCTCTCTCACACACATACACACATAAGCTCTATCTCACTCACTGGCGCTCTCTCACATATACACACTCTAAAGCTGTCTCTCGCAAACACACACACAAAAGCAAACTCACTCTCTCATACACATACAAGTTCTCTCTCTCACTCACTGGCATTCTCTCCCTCTATCTCACATATACACACCAGCTCTCTCTCACCCATTGTCACTCTCTCCCTCTTTCACACACACAAACTATATCACTCTTTCCCTCTCACACACACACCTACGCTGTCTGTCATTCACTGGTTCTTTCTCCCTCTCTCATACGCACATACACAAGCTCTCTCTCACTCACTGGCACTCTCACACTCAGGCCTCTACTCAGCATACTGATGCCCTGCTGGGCCTTTCTTTATGCACTGCTGGCAGCAGGAGAAGGTGAATTGACGGCCCTGCTGGGCCTTTCCTTGTTTACCACTGATTGTAGCAGAGAAGGTGTTGACTTCACTGGCCCTTTCCTTGTTCACCGCAGGCAGGAGAAGAGGTGTCGTCAGAACCTGCTGGACCATTATTTGTTGTGTGGCGGGCGGGAGGTAGAGTGTTTTGGAAAAAATAAATAGGGCGAGAGAGCAAGGATTGGGGAGAGGGGGAGAGGCTATCACTGACCCTGGCCTCTGTTTATAGTAAACCAACCAATAAAGGGCATTTTTGGGAGCAGGTGAGAGGCTTGGCCCAGCAGGGCTGAGCCTTAGGAGCTCAGATGGGAGGGAGGAGAAGGGCTGCTTGGGGCTTTAGAACTGCAGTCCTTTTTTTTTTTTTTTACGCTTCAGCACTTAACCTATTAGAGTCGTTTGAATTTCGCCAGAATATCCAGTTATGTTTACCGTAATCCTGCTAATGTTAACTGGACAACTTAAATCAGGAATATTCAGTACAAATTATCTGGCTAACTGTAGCTAGACTTGTCCACTAAACATCCTACTGAATAGTGAATATGGACCTCCTTATTTTTTAGGTTCAATTCTGTTGCTAGAGCTACTTATTTACAACACACCATCATTATACTGTTTTATAATTTTTATCCAAATGTTCTATTATTGAATTTTCTTTTATTATAAACAATTCAATATAAATATGGCATTTCATATGATAGGTTATAAATTACATTATTTAGGAATTGGCCTTAAATTCTATGTAGACATTTCACTATATATAACTTTATTTTGTCTTTTTATGTTCCCCCAAACTGACAATATAAAAGATGAAAGCATATTTTGGGTGAAATGCTACAATTCATATCTGACTTCCATAGTTTTTCTTTTTTCTTTTATGTGTTTCAAAAAGATTTGTCATACCAGATTGTGACTGCTATAAGAAACATGATACTTTGCTTTTTTTTTTTATTTTTTGAGAAATAACTGTTCACAAGTTACTTTGGGGGTCATTCATCAAATTGTGATGGGCCCTAATGCACATGATAACTATGGCATCGCAAATATTATAATTATAGCAGAATGATGAATCTAGGGGTTTGTTAGCAATGATTTTTATTTTTTTGGGTCAGAAGATTTGTTCTGGATATGCTTGTTATAAAAGGGGATGACAGTACATTACATTCATTTAATTGCAAACTGTCACTAAGTATTAGTGACCAGTTTGGTAAAGAGCTTTCATAACCTGAGGCAAAAAATCCAGGGTGCTATACACCAATCAAATATCTTACTACTTGGTGTAATAATTACTCTCAATAAATATCTATCCCACTTGCTTTATGTATTTTACATACATAGATTTTATAGTCCCCAAGTTGCAGTATTATATCATAAAATAAATAGCATTTTTAATAACTTATAAAACACTCTGGAATATAGAAATTAGGGATGTGAATCGTTTTCCATATCGTCTTAACGATAGAAATCGTGTGGCAGGGCAAGAAAATCGTCTTAGGCACGATTTTTTAGTTAAAAAATCGTTAAAAATCGTTTTTTTCCGATTAGTGCGCACTAACTCGAGTTAGTGCGCACTAACGGGAGTTAGTGCGCACTAACTGGGAGTTAGTGCGCACTAACTGGGAGTTAGTGTGCACTAACTGAAAATGATACAATTTGACACTTTTCAGGTCAGTTAAGGTCAGTTTAGGAATGAATATGTATTCCTATTGGCTGCCCTCTTATTTATTCATGTTACCAAGTTTCCTACTGACAGTATATGGGGGATGGGAAATGAAAACAGTTGGTAGCTTGACAAAACAAGTAATGTGATCAGTCAATGTGACTAGAACTTGTGCCCTAACCCTGATACCAGGGGTATTGTGATCTTCCTGCACACAGTGCCCTATCCCTATTAATACCAGGAGTGTTGTGATCTTCCTGCACACAGTGCCCTATCCCTAATACCAGGGGTGTTGTGATCTTCCTGCACACAGTGCCCTATTCCTGATACTGGGGGTGTTGTGATCTTCCTGCACACAGTGCCCTATTCCTGATACCGGGGGTGTTGTGATCTTCTTGCACACATCCCGATATCAGGGATAGGGCACTGCATGCAGGAAGATCACAACACTCCTGGTATTAATAGGGATAGGGCACTGCATGCAGGAAGATCACAACACTCCTGGTATTAATAGGGATAGGGCACTGCATGCAGGAAGATCACAACACCCCTGGTATCAGGGATAGGGCACTGTGTGCAGGAAGATCACAATACCCCGGAGGAGTGAGGGTCAGGCAGCTCCCCCCTGTCTGTGAAGCCAGCCTCTCACTAGTAATGCAGGGAGGGAGCTGTCTCAGACTTCACCATCCACCCCCCCCCCCCCCCTCACCCACACACCATTCACTAGCTGGGACATGGGGGAAGTCAGGAGTGAGGGTCAGGCAGCTCCCCCCTGTCTGTGAAGCCAGCCTCTCACTAGTAATGCAGGGAGGGAGCTGTCTCAGACTTCACCATCCACCCCCCCCCCCTCACCCACACACCATTCACTAGCTGGGACATGGGGGAAGTCAGGAGTGAGGGACAGGCAGCTCCCCCCTGTCTGTGAAGCCAGCCTCTCACTAGTAATGCAGGGAGGGAGCTGTCTCAGACTTCACCATCCTCCCCCCCCCCCTCACCCACACACCATTCACTAGCTGGGACATGGGGGAAGTCAGGAGTGAGGGTCAGGCAGCTCCCCCCTGTCTGTGAAGCCAGCCTCTCACTAGTAATGCAGGGAGGGAGCTGTCTCAGACTTCACCATCCTCCCCCCCCCCCCCTCACCCACACACCATTCACTAGCTGGGACATGGGGGAAGTCAGGAGTGAGGGTCAGGCAGCTCCCCCCTGTCTGCAAAGCCAGCCTCTCACTAGTAATGCAGGGAGGGAGCTGTCTCAGACTTCACCATCCTCCCCCCCCCCCCCTCACCCACACACCATTCACTAGCTGGGACATGGGGGAAGTCAGGAGTGAGGGTCAGGCAGCTCCCCCCTGTCTGTGAAGCCAGCCTCTCACTAGTAATGCAGGGAGGGAGCTGTCTCAGACTTCACCATCCTCCCCCCCCCCCTCACCCACACACCATTCACTAGCTGGGACATGGGGGAAGTCAGGAGTGAGGGACAGGCAGCTCCCCCCTGTCTGTGAAGCCAGCCTCTCACTAGTAATGCAGGGAGGGAGCTGTCTCAGACTTCACCATCCTCCCCCCCCCCCCCCCCCCACCCACACACCATTCACTAGCTGGGACATGGGGGAAGTCAGGAGTGAGGGTCAGGCAGCTCCCCCCTGTCTGTGAAGCCAGCCTCTCACTAGTAATGCAGGGAGGGAGCTGTCTCAGACTTCACCATCCTCCCCCCCCCCTCACCCACACACCATTCACTAGCTGGGACATGGGGGAAGTCAGGAGTGAGGGTCAGGCAGCCCCCCCCTGTCTGTGAAGCCAGCCTCTCACTAGTAATGCAGGGAGGGAGCTGTCTCAGACTTCACCATCCTCCCCCCCCCCTCACCCACACACCATTCACTAGCTGGGACATGGGGGGAAGTCAGGAGTGAGGGTCAGGCAGCTCCCCCCTGTCTGTGAAGCCAGCCTCTCACTAGTAATGCAGGGAGGGAGCTGTCTCAGACTTCACCATCCTCCCCCCCCCCCCCCTCACCCACACACCATTCACTAGCTGGGACATGGGGGAAGTCAGGAGTGAGGGTCAGGCAGCTCCCCCCTGTCTGTGAAGCCAGCCTCTCACTAGTAATGCAGGGAGAGAGCTGTCTCAGACTTCACCATCCTCCCCCCCCCCCCCCCTCACCCACACACCATTCACTAGCTGGGACATGGGGGAAGTCAGGAGTGAGGGTCAGGCAGCTCCCCCCTGTCTGTGAAGCCAGCCTCTCACTAGTAATGCAGGGAGGGAGCTGTCTCAGACTTCACCATCCTCCCCCCCCCCCCTCACCCACACACCATTCACTAGCTGGGACATGGGGGAAGTCAGGAGTGAGGGTCAGGCAGCTCCCCCCTGTCTGTGAAGCCAGCCTCTCACTAGTAATGCAGGGAGGGAGCTGTCTCAGACTTCACCATCCTCCCCCCCCCCCCTCACCCACACACCATTCACTAGCTGGGACATGGGGGAAGTCAGGAGTGAGGGTCAGGCAGCTCCCCCCTGACTGTGAAGCCAGCCTCTCACTAGTAATGCAGGGAGGGAGCTGTCTCAGACTGGTATCAGGGTTAGGGCACTGTGTGCAGGAAGATCACAACACTCCTGGTATTAATAGGGATAGGGCACTGTAAGAGATGACTGTAGTAGATTGAATAAAGATCTGATGTTTCTGCTCTCCTCACACCAAACAAAAACAACACACAAGCAGAGAAGCCCTTCTTACAAAGCTGAGCTAGTGAGTTAAGTAGGAGGAAAAGTAAACATACTGGTGCCAGTGTGGCTACTTAAAAAATACACTTACCAACAATCAATTACATATATTTGAACTGTGTACAGTTCCAGCCAGGACCACCTTTCTAAAATGCACAGTGATTGGCAAATTCAACATGCACTAGCATTTCAGGTGCCTGCTAACAAAATAATAAACAAACAAGTTCTAGTCACGTGAGTGCTGATCATTACATTACTTTTTTTGTCAAGCTTCCAACTGTTTCCATTTCACATCCCCCCAACCATATTGGTAACATCAATAGATAAGAGCACAGCCAGCCAATAGGAATACATACATACATATTCATTCCTAAGTGACCTTTACTGACCTGGGAAGTGTGAACACTTTGTTTCATTTTCTGTTGGTGTTCGTTAGTTTCCAGTTCCATTTCCCATCCCCCCAACCATCACCTCAGTGGTAACCTTGGTAACATCAATAGATAAGAGGGCAGCCAGCCAATAGGAACACATATTCATTCCTAACTGACCTTCAGTGACCTGGAAAGTGTTTATTTGTATCATTTTCAGTTAGTGCGCACTAAATCGAGTTAGTGCGCACTAACGGGGAGTTAGTGCGCACTAACTCGAGTTAGTGCGCACTAACACGATTTAACGATTTTTAACGATAAATCGTTAGAATTTCTATTGTATCGTGTTCTATAACGATTTAAGACGATATAAACATTATCGGACGATAATTTTAATCGTTGAAAAACGATTCACATCCCTAATAGAAATGTAAAGTGCTACAGAAACAAATTAAACCTATATATACATATATACAGTATATAATTAGAAAGTTATATGACTAATTCTGATGAACAAGAAAGTCATTTCTGTTATAAACTCTTCTAAATAAAGAAAAAAAGTTTAACTTTTATATGTTGCTTTAAAACTTTGATCTGTTCCCACAGTCTTGTTGTGTGATTGAACTTTTTCTTGCTCACCCACACACTCATGGCAAATGTTGAAGTTCAGAATATTACAGAAATGGGAAAATGACAACAGCATGAATAATCTGTGTAATGGGAACACTAAGGCATAGAGGATCTTGTACTAACTCATATAATTTGTTTCACAAAAGGGGCTACACGTGGAAAAACACATGATAATGCCCCAAAATGCAAAAAAAAAAGTTGAAATTTTGGGGTTTTAACATGTTTTTCAGCTGGTTTTGGTTTTAAAATTTACTACGTAGTCTGCTGGACATGAAAGTTCACTTAAATTCATACATAATGAGCTGCTGCAATGCAACAACAGGCAATACAGTTCAGTAGCAGAAAACCAGTGAGTAAAAATATCTTTGCATTCTGGTTTTCATAAATAAAAACCAAAAACACCTCTTATCTGGCTGTCCCAGGAGCTAGTTTTTGTGTGAAAGTTTGCTACCCCACTGATTTGCATTTGTGTGAAGAGGCCACTAACCACTAACCACTACCTTCAGCCATGCCCCCATTTCAAGGCACCCTCCTGCTCTGTCACTGCACCCTCTCTCTCTAGCTTCTTTCTGCACTTTGCAGTCCTCCCCCTGCCCCATCCCCTCTACCTCACTTCTTCTCCCTCTATTTACCCCTCCGACAGTATTTCTCTGCTCTTCATATAGCCTCTAATTTTCCTGTCCTCTCATATGGAAATACACCTTCTCCAATGATATTGCCTGTAATTAACCTGTCACACCATAAGTGATACACGTTGAATGTTACTTGTAGCCTCCAATGTACATAAACTACTTCTTTTGTAAATTATTACTCAGGTCACTTGCTTGCCTCTTAAATTTTTGTAACCTGTCACGCCATAAGTGATACACGTTAAATGTGATTTGTAGCCTCCAATGTACATAAGCCACTTCTTTTGTAAATCATTTTTCAGGTCATTTGCTTCCCTCTTAATTCTATGTTCCCTGTACAAGTTCCCCCCATTTTTATCCTCCAATGTACATAAGCTACTTCTTTTGTAAATTATTATTCAGGTCATTCGCTTGCCTCTCAAATTTATGTTCCCTGTATAAGTTTCCCCTTTCCCCCTTATAGCTGTCAGTTTATATTCGCCAGTTCCCAGTTTATTGTAAAGCTTGTTGCTGTATTCTGTTTTATGTAAACCGTTGAGATGTTCACAATTACTGTCGGTATACAAAAATGCTTAAATAGATAAATAACCTGTGGGAAACCCTGCAGGTAGTATATTGGCCTTCTAGTTTCTAAAGTATTTCTGAGCATGAATGATCATACAAGCCATGGTTGCCAGAATTTAATGAAACAAGTATTAACTGCATGGCAATGACATCTTGAAAATATGTTGGATATAGAGTTCCCAATGATCATAACTGCTAAACATTCACCTAAAGAAAACTGGTTAAAATTAATGGATTACTAGAGCCATTCAGTGTCTTCTTGAAAATTGATTTTAGGACTACGAATAGGTTTGTATGGGATCTGTGACACTAACATTCTCCTGATTAGATAAATCAGAATCATTGTTTTTCATTATAATTTTATCTGACACATTCTTCTTTTTTTTATGTTAGATCAGCAGTTCAGAATCTGGGAGCAGATGTGTTTGAAAAAGTTTATGACTACCTTAGGACAGCAAGACAGCAAAATGCCAATGAGGATGAAATCAAGGAGCATCTGCAAAAATTAGTTTCCAAATCAAGTGACTGTTTTGAGGTAGATCAACTTATCTTCTTTGAGGAACTACTGCTGGCTTCATCGGAAAAGCGAATCCCAACATGATAGGTTCATTGGAGTGATTGAAACTGCAGTCGCTCGTGTAAAAAGCAGATGAGCTTGGGCTAGTATTTTAAATCAAGGACAGACACTTTGGTTGTGTTCTGAAAAACAAAGTCACAGATGATAGTCTTCTTTTAGCCTGCTGGGTTATTTTACTACTATTAGTAGTATATTTGTTTTATGTGTCACTTCTTATTTTTAATCGCTTTCTGTATTACTTTGGGAATACATGTAAAAATTGTCATTACAATAAAATTTCTTGAATTTGAATCTGTTCACTAAGAAGACAGTATTAAAGTACTTGAACATAGTATACCGTTATGTGATTTACAGTATGTGGAAATGTCTTACTACTTTTGTATATGGGGTTGATTTTAAAAGGGTGCACGCGGGCGAATATGTGCGCATGCTACCCGGCGCATACACATGTACACCCGATTTTATAACTTGCGTGTGCAGGCGCATGCAAGGTATAAAATCAGGGGTCGTCGCGCGCAAGGGGGTGCACAATAGAGATGTGAATCACAACTGGAATCGGTTCCGATTCCGGTTCCGATTCACATTGTTAATTTTTTTTTGTGCAGCCCGATCGCAGTTTTATCGGCTGCGCCCGAGCCGATAAACAAAAAAACCCACCCGACCCTTTAAAACTGTTCCCTTAGCTTTCCCCACCCTCCCGAACCCCCCCAAAACTTTTTACAAGTACCTGGTGGTCCAGTGGAAGTCCCGGGAGCGATCTCCCGCTCTCAGGGCCGTCGGCTGCCACTAATAAAAATGGCGCCGATGGCCCTTTGCCCTTACCATGTGACAGGGTATCCGTGCCATTGGCCAGGCCCTGTCACATGGTAGGAGTAATGGACGGCCGGCGCCATCTTTAAAAATGGCGTGGGCCATCCAGTGCTCCTACCATGTGACAGGGGCCGGCCAATGGCACGGATATCCTGTCACATGGTAAGGGCAAAGGGCCTTCGGCGCCATTTTGATTAGTGGCAGCCGACGGCCCAAGAGCGGGAGATGGCTCCCGGGACCCCATACTGGACCACCAGGTACTTGTAAAAGTTTTGGGGGGGTTGAGGAGGTTGGGGGAAGCTAAGGGAACAGTTTTAAAGGGTCGGGGTGGGTTTAGGGATTCTTTTGGTGTGCTGTTTTTCCCGCCCTCCCCCAAAATGATAAGAGAACCCCAGGAACAAAATCATGAGGTTCTCATATCGGGAGCCCCCGATTTCTGACGATTTTGAAAATATCATCCAATATTTTCAATCATACGGAGCCCAATTCACATCCCTAGTGCACAATTGTGCACCTTGCACGCGCTGAGCCGCGCTGCCTTCCCCTGTTCCCTTCCCCTTAGTCTGACCTTCCCACCCCTTCCCCAACATTTCCCCCCCCTAGCCCTACTCTAACCCCCCCCAAAAAGTTTTATCATACCTTTTGCACCTGTCTCCGAGCAGGTGCAAGTTAAGCACGCCAGCAGCCTGCCGGCATGCGATCCTCCAACACAGCAGCAATGGCCGCTATGTCGGAGGCCTCTGGCCCTGCCCCCAGATCACCCCGCCCACACCCCGCCCATTTAGTAAAGGTCCGGGACTTACACGCGTCTCGGGGCCTTTTGAAACTAGGCCAGGCGTGCGTAACCCTTTGAAAATCTGGCCCATAATGTTTAACAGCCATATACACCCTTAGAAGTTAAAATATAAAGGTGAATTTTAAAAGGCCATCGCGCACCAAAACCAGGAGATATGCGAATATGTTGGGCCAGTGTGCGCTGAGCGTATTTTAAAAGCCACCCACGTATATGTATATCTCCTGCTGCAGAAACATTCCAAAAAGGGGTGAAGTGCAGGCGTGGTCTGGGCATGACATGGGCGTTCCTGGATATCAACTTCAAATTAGCATGTAAATACTTACGCGCACAGGTATGCACAGGGTCCCGTGCTACATAACTTTACTTCTGCTATGGAGGATGTGTAAGTAATAAAATAAGGATAAATAGATAGATCAGCTGGGTTTTAAGGGGTAGGGCTAACGGTGGAGAATTAAAGCTCTAAATTAGGAGGGTATGGAAGTCCTATCCCTTGCTCGGGCGAACTGGGAATGAACTTGGAAAACTGGTAATGACATTGGCATGTGTGTCTATTAAAATCCCCCCACTTACGCTGTAGAAGCGGCGTTTGCGTGCATAGGTGCATGTCCACTTAAAATTGTGCGCACTTTTGCACATGTTCAGGCTATTTAATAGCATGCACACATATACGCACGTATGAAACGATGTTACCGATATCATCAGGCACCTCCATTACTAATAATAGGAACAGTTGCATATACAATTTACTATATGTGCCTATATGTGAACCGTTGTGACGGTATTCTACTAAATGACGGTATAGAAAAGATTTTAAATAAATAAATAAATAAATAAATACATGTTATAAAATAGCCGCATCCCCTGGTGCAGGCTGATGAATGCGCACACGTGCGCCTGCACGCCTGTTTAAAAGTTGCCGTCATAATGAATTGGCAGTACTGTAACATGCCTCACCTCCACCCCCACCAAGCCCTTTTGATAGCTTTCATGCAGCAGCTTCTGGATAGGGTTTTTCTGGAGGTCAAAGGAAAGCCTTTAATAGGGAAAAAAATACTGCTGTAATATAGTGCTGTTTGGAGTTCATCTATTAAAGATATTGTTGTGTATAACAGAACTTAGAGAACTGTATTATGAACTGTATTCTTTCCATATGTATCTGATATATTTCAGTGTTGGTACCCAATACCTAAAATTATACCATGTTTTATGAACTGAGGGTACAGTTATTTCACTAGAGCTGGAAGTGAGTATAACACATCAAATTCTTCAACTTATTATATAGTGCATTGTAAGAATGTAAGAATACTATCGTACGATGCTTATTTGCATTTTAATTGTACCTTAATAATAAGAATTGGTGACTTCAGCTACATTATTTTTCAGCTAAATAAGACAGGAGATTGATGGTGGAAGATAATGGGCCTGATTTTAAAAAGCATTTACATGTAAGTGGGCTTTTGATAATTTCTACAATATTGTATATGCCATAGAATTGTCCATAGGATAATCATGTGCAAGTGCACGTTATTAGGTGAATTTTCAAAGGAGTTATGCATGTAAATGTAACATACCGTTGCAGCAATTTTCAAACACCATTTACTTGAGTAAAATGCACTTTTATGAGTAAATCCTATGGACAATTCAATGGCATATATTGTAGCAATTTTAAAAGGCCCATTTACTCAAGTAAAGTGCATTTACATGGTAATTTAAAACATTTTGGGGGGGTTCGGGAGGGTGGGGGATTTGTTTTAAAGGTTCGGGGTGGGTTTTAGGGTTTTTTTGGTGTACCGGTTTTCCCGCCTTCCCCCCTCCCCCAATTTACGATTTTTTGACGATAAATCGGGGGAATTGTTATTGTATCGCGGCACTAACGATTTTTGACGATTTAAAATATATCTGACGATTGTTTTAAATCGTCAAAAAACGATTCACATCCCTAATATATACGTGTATATGTGTGCACTGCCAGATGCGCTGAAATTTTATATGCAAGTTATAAATTTGGTAGGGTGCGTGTATGTGTGCGCCTAATTTTAAGCTTGTACGCGCAGAGTAGTGTAATGTCAGCTTTGAGTCTTGTAAGTGAGGGAATTAAATAGCAGGTTGCATCCAGTCCAAGACCTGTTTCACCAGTTCATCCACTAGTTTGCCCAGTCTACAGCTAGTTCCTCCAGACCCCCCTGACTCTTTAGCCTGCACTCTCCTCAGTTAACCCAGACCTCTCAAGCCCTTAACACAGGGGTCGGGAACCCATGGCTCGCGAGCCAGATATGGCTCTTTTGAGGGCTGCATCTGGCTCGCAGACAAGTGTCGCCATACTTCGCGGTTCCCCGCTGACCCAGCTGCTCCCCGGTCCTCCGCCGCCCGGGCTTAAAATGCTGTCAGCCCGGGCGGAACGCGGCAGGACAGCTGGAGTCAGCGGGCACCGGCGTGCTCTCTTCTCCTCCCCCCCCCCCCGCGGCCCGGAAGAGGAAGTGGAGAGCATCGGGTGCCTGCGCGGGAAGAAGAGACCACACTAGCGTGGTCTCTTCTTCCGCGCAGGCACCCGATGCTCACCACTTCCTCTTCCGGGCCGCGGGGGGGAGGAGAAGAGAGCACGCCGACTGGAGTCATCCGGGTACCTGCGCGGGAGTCACCGGGTGTCAGCCGGGTGCCAGCGCTGGAGTCATCGCGCAGGCACCCGATGCTCTCCACTTCCTCTTCCGGGCCGCGGGAAGAAGAGAGCACGCCGGTGCTCTCTTCTTCCCGCGGCCCGGAAGAGGAAGTGGAGAGCATCTAGTGTCCGACGGGAAGAAGACTGCAGCGCGGCTCGGAGGAAAATGAAAATCTTCAACCGCGGCCGATGGGACTCCGCCTTCGCCTCCGCGAGGGCTGAAAATGAAGGAGGTTAGCGTTGGGAGGTGGCTGCTGCTGCCGCGAGTTCCCGGGGGGGGGGGGGGGGGGGAGAGGGAGAGTGAATGAGCGAGCAAGCATGTGTGTTTGAGATCCTGTGTGTGTGAGTGAGAGATTGCATGTATGTGAATGATTGAGAGCCTGTATATGTGAAAGAGAGTATGTCTGTGATTGAGATCCTGCCTGTGAGAGAGAGAGCATGAATGTAAGTTTACCATTGGGAACCTGTATGTGTAAGTTTGTAATTGAAAACCTGTTTGTTTGAAAGAGTATGTGTGTATGATTGAGATCCTTTGTGTGTGAGAGAGATCATGTGTATGTATGATTAAGAGCCTGTGTGTATAAGTAAGAGAGAGATCATGTGTGTCTGTGTCTGATTGACAGCTGGTTTAGGTGATGGAGCATGTGAGTATGTGATTGAGAGCCTGTGTTTAAATGAGAGAGAGAGACCATGTGTGTCTGTGTGATTGAGAGCTGATTTAGGTGAGGGAGCATGTGAGTATGTGATTGAGAGCCTGTGTTTAAATGAGAGAGAGAGACCATGTGTGTCTGTGTGTGATTGAGAGCTGATTTAGGTGAGGGAGCATGTGAGTATGTGATTGAGAGCCTGTGTGTAAATGAGAGAAAGAGAGGACATGTTTGTAAGCATGTGAATGAGAGTCTGTGTGTGAGAGAAAAAGACAGCATGTATTTATGTGATTGAAAGCCTGTGTGTGTGTAAGCGTGAAAAGATAGACAGCATGTGTGTAAATGTGTAATTAAGAGCCTATATAAGTGAGAGAGAAAAAACATTTGTATATGTGAGTGACTGAGAGCATGTATGTATAGGTGTGTCATTGAGAGCCAGTGTGAGAGAGAGCGCTGGTATGTGACTGAGAGAGGAGAAAGTTCCAAGCAAACCACCCCACCTCCTGCTAATTCAGAACAATCTCAGGACACCTGGATATCAAATGTTCCCAGGTATGCAGAGCAAAAAAATGTTTGTATCCTTATTATTTTTCATTACTGGATCTTTGTGTCTGCTATTTTGAAATATTTTGTTGGTATCTGGAAATGTTTTATATGAGTTTTTAATTATTGGATATTCCACTCATCAGCTGTTTCGAAATATGTTCTTTTTGTTAGTACAGTTTTACTGCTGATGATTTTATATTTCTTGATTTGTTTTATAAGGATGTGTGATGCTTCTTTTTTCCTTTGTTACACTGCATACAGAGACTCTGGCTTGTTGCAGTTTCCAATTCAGTTTTTGTCTGCATGCTTCTTGTTATGCGTTTTGGTCTCTTTATTCTATGTTAGGTGAGGGACAGCACGTGATTCAGGTTGAGGTTTTCTGCTGGCGTGTAGTTTCTGTGTAGGACTCTATAGCAGCCTGACTTGGTCCGTTTTCCTAATAGGAGATGTATTGGTGTCTTAAGGCCTGGTGTAATATTTTCAGAGACTTATTGTACTTTAAAAGTGTGATCTTACATAAAATGCACACATTTACTTGTATTTAGTTTTAAACATATTGTATGGCTCTCATGGAATTACATTTTAAAATATGTGGCGTTTATGGCTCTCTCAGCCAAAAAGGTTCCTGACCCCTGCCTTAACAGATGGCTAGAAATAGTTTTATTCAGATTTATACCTCATCCATAGCAGAAGTAACTTTGCGCTGCAATATACCTGGATGCATGCCCAGGTGCATAGGTACATGTGCGCATATCCCTGCCCCAGATTACCCATGTCCTGCCCACATTCTGCCCCTTTTTTCCACGATGCAATGTTCTCTCAACCTAGCTTGAACATCAAGCTAGGTTGAGAGAACATTGCACAAATCTCATCTTTGGGTGAATGTCCTCACTCCGAGGGTCATCAAATCTTCACTAGAGAGCACTGTTCTGTTCGTACGTCTCACTTTGAATGTCAAAGTAGCACCTTGCGGAAATTACCTATGTGATGCAGAAGCCTGGAAATTGCCTAACCATGCCCCCCCCCCCCCCCTTTTTTTTTTTATCATGGGCGCTATTTCCGCTATATTTATAGCATTTTGATAAAGCTAGGCCTCAGATAATTAACTTCTTTGTTCAGCTTTATATTATAATTCAATAGTGTCTCTCCCTCTTCTTTTTTTTTGCTCAAATAGGTTGTGCATCTCCCCACCTTATTTTCCCTGTAAGTGAAGAGAATTTTTAGCATTGTTTTTTATTTTCCTAATTTCATTTTGTGTACATTTTAATATATTATCTCTATTTTTTTTTCTGTACAAGGTTTGCTTATGTTAAATTTTGAAATGATTATAAATAAATATATTTTTTAAAAGATGACTCATATGGGATCATATGATATGGTAAGTCTAGCAGGATATGTGTGCTGTGAGTTCTTGGTGCCAACCCATAAAATTCCTTTATTCTTCAGACAATTTTTGGAGTTTATCTTTTTTGACCATTTTGAAAGGTAGCCTGGAGCATGTGGACAGGTTTGTTATGAAGAACATATGGGAAATGATTACAAGGGCCCTGAAAAAAGATAAAGATAAACTCAAAGCTACTGACACTAAAATGGATAAGCCACAAGAGAAACCAGCCACCAGCATTCTGAATGAGACGATGATTATCTCCTTGATCAAAGCTGTTGTGGAGGCTGTAAAAAGTAAGTCCGATACAATAGATACCCATATTACAGAGGTAAAAACTTTCTTGATTGACACTAGCAAGTAACAGGATGGAGCGGAGATGCGTCTCTCAAGACAAGAAAAAATTGAAACACTCGAGAAAATGGCATCTGCATGAGAAGCTAAACTTGAGGACTTGGAGACAGTGAGCTGATAACGGAGACAGTGAGCTGATAACCCTGCTAGAAAATTGATTAATATAAGAACTGAACCTTCTTGATCTTATCAGCAAAGTAACTGTCAAGTTGGCCCATAGGATGGGCCATAAAGCCAGCATCCAATCAAAATTGCATGTGATTTTGGCATGCTTTTTCAATTTTGCATATAAATCCATGATTTTGCAAGCTTACCGTAAATCCAAGGAGCTCAGCTTGAAATGTAACAAAATCCTAATTTTCCAAGATTTTTCAACCCAGGTTTTAAATCAACTCAGTGAATTTGCACCAATTTGTAGTGATCTGGTGAATAAGAATGTGCGCTTTATCCTGCAGTAGCCTGCTAAACTCATAAGGCTGGATTTACTAATGCCGCAAGGCATAGTGAATTCGGCAGTAATGGGGGGCGGGGGGGGGGGCGGTCCTGCGATAGCTGGCAGCGATCGCACCTCCTTGGTGCGATTACTGCGGCGTCGCGCCAAATAACTACACTATAAAAGGTGTAGTTAATCGGCACAAAACTGGCAGCGAAAACGCAGTGTACCTTTCGCTGTCAGTGAAGTCTTCACAGCGTCAGCCCTGGTGCTGCCCCGACTCCTCCTCTTCTGGGGCTGACGCCGCCCCGACTCCGCCCTGATCTTGGTATCGCACGTGGGGGACTTTTCACGTACGAAACATCCCTTATCGTGTGCGATCCACTTGGAAAATGACCCCCATATTGTGGCATGATGGCAAACTATAGCTATTGGAGACAATGTCAGTGGCCAGGGAGTTCTTGTGTGACAGTTAAATTTGTTGCTCTAAATGAATACACCAATTGTTGCAGTCGGACACTGCTGGTGAGATAGTGGACCCTTGGGCCGGCCTACCGAGAGTGACAGGGTAGGCCGGGAGGCGGAGCCACAGGCAGGAGGTGTTCACCCGGGAGGAGCCCGTAGGGCCCTGGGACCTTGGGACTTGGGAATACAGGCAGAAAGTCCAGGGACTGAGAAAGGCTAGACTGGGACCAGAGCAAACAGGTGGGAGTGGAAGTCCAAAGGTACCCGGGAAGCAGGGGACCGGCTGTACAGGGCCGAGGGCCAGCTGAAGACAAGGCAGCGGGCGGCAGCAGAGTTTGTAGCAAACCGGAGACTGAAGCAGGTAGTAGATTGAAGTGGAGTCGGTAGCAAACCGGAGACTGAAGCAGGTTGTAGACTGAAGCGGAGTCGGTAGCAAACCAGAGGCTGAAGCAGGCTGTAGGCTGAAGCGGAAGCAGACCGAGGTCAGAGGCTGGCTGCAGGCTGATGCAGAGTCAGAGGCAAACCGGAGTCAGAGGCAGGCAGCAGGCAGAAGCGGAGTCAGAGGCAAACCGGAGTTGGAGGCAGGCAGCAGGCTGAAGCAGAGTCAGAGGCAAACCGGAGTCAAAAGCAGGAAACGAGGAGATCACCAGGAACGCAACTAAGAACAACTATGGAGTTGCAAGGCGATGAGAGAGAGTTTGAGCGCCGGTTATATCGGGGCTTGGGCGTGACATCAGCAGCCCGGGCGGGGCCAGGCTTCCGGGAGTTGAGCACTCAAGACGGGCGTCCTCGCGCGCGAGACTGACGAGAAGCAGGCACGTAATGGCGGCCCCCATGTGGAGTGATAGAAGCCCCCGGGGTCCAGAGCGGGTGGAATGTGGCGATTCCTAAGGCGGAGGTAGGCAGGTTTGAGTCGTAGGTGGAGGGAAGCGGTGGAGACCGCAACACCAATCTGCTTCAATTGAACTAACTTTGGGGGTCATTTATCAAAGTGCTTTATGGTGTTTTTGCATGGTGCGATGCAAATTTGGAGGGGTTTGGGGTGGGATTTCTGGCCAAGTGAGTGCACAGTTTTAACTACACCTTTTCATTAAGTTGTGCAATATGGCTTTATTGCCCTTTGTGATGTTTTTGCAAATAGCATTTTCACTATGTGAGAGAGAGAGAGAGAGAGAGAGAGAGAGAGAGAGAGACTGACTAGCTATGAGCCCCTTATAATAGGTAGGTATTTATACCTCTATAGGAGGCCCACCTAGTTACTCAAGGTGAGGTTTAGGTAGCAGTGTAGGGGGGTTAGGGGCCACTTTGACATTCTGAGTGAGATGTAAGAACAGAACAATACACGCTTGTGAAGATTTGATGTCCTTCGGAGTGAGAAAACTCACCCAAAGATGCGATTTGTACAATGTTCTCTCAACCTAACTTGATGTTACCCAGGTAGAGAGTCCATGAAGCTAGGTTCATGATAAGAAATTTCCAGATTTTTTAAAAGAGCGCGGGAAAGAATATGAAAAATAAATGAAGCTCCTAAAAATAATTCTATTTTGTATTGGGAAGCAGCGAAGACAGTCTTAAGGGGAAGAATCATAAGCTATATGATTGCCAAAAAGAAAAAGCTAAGTGCTGATATTTTGCAATTAGACACTTGTTTGAAATCATGTAAATTGCAATTTTTGGATGGATCTACTCCAGAGTATAAGTAAAAGAAGATACAACTACAGCACTCCTCAAATGACCTATGTCACATGCTCGACATGCTGAGAAACATGGTTATAATTGTGCTACCTAAACAGGGTAGAGACATACTGAATCCGGGCTCTTATCGGCCCATCTCACTAATAAATCAAGATAATATAAAAATGTATGCGACAGTCCTTGCAAATGGGCTATGCAATGTGATGCCCAAATTAATATTACTAGGTCAAATGGGGATTGTTTATGGGTGGGTGGCGCTCTAGTGTTAATGTTTGTAAGCTGCTGGTTGCCTTAGAGAGATGTTTTCTTGGGCTAGTTGCAGAACCATTCATAGTGGGATTTGATGCCAAAAGGCTTTTAATGGGGTGTCCTGGGCTTTTGTGAAATATATGCTTCCCAGATATGGGTTTCAGGGGAGAATTTATGCGTATATTCATTTACTTTATTCTAATTCCCATTCATTCAAGTCTATGCTAAATGGCATGCTTTCAGATTTCATTACGCTTTTGAGAGGAACCAGGCAAAGGTGTCCATCCTCTCTCTTGTTGTTTATTCTCATTTTAGAGCCATTGATCCACAAGTTGGAAGGGACTACCACAGTCAGCAGCATAGATATGGGGCACGCATCAGGATAAACTCACTTATGCACAGATAATATATTAATGCTGCTTTCTAATGCAAAAGCATCATTTCCTGTAACACTGGACATTTTTGTTAAATAAGGTAGCTTTTCAGGGATCAAACTTAATTTCATTAAATCTTCAGTGTTGGATGTATCAAATAATTTAAACCAAAACTGGGAAAATTTCCCTTTGCAATGGGCAGAGGATACTATCAAATATTTAGGTATGCCCATAATATTAACCCCATAATTACATATTTTCGAACTAAACTAGAGAGTTAGTTTTTCCCAGTGTCTTTAAGGGGCAGAATTGCTTGGAAAAAAAAAAGATTTTAACTCCAAGGCTGTTATATGTTTTATTAGATGATGCCTGTAATTCTACTTGAGAAGGATATCAGACAGTTACATGGGTTGTGTAGAGTAGGTTGTTTTTTTTCTGGAAGAGAAAGAAGGCAAAGGTGTCCTTAAAGATTTAAGAAGTCCACTGACAGAGGAGAGGCTTACGTTTCCCTAACTTTAATTTTTGAAATCTAGTGTGCTGATTTTGGTCCTTAGGGGATGGTTGTTGGTCACATGTACAGTAATTATACAGACACATTTTGAACAGTGATTTGCTCTCCCTCTGATCCTTCAATTTGTATTACATGGCTGCTTGAAGTGAGTTCTGTACAAGAAAGACTCTCATCCTCTTTATTAATACGCTCTATGAAAGGGGCTTGGAAATCTCTTAGGAAGTTATTAAGTCTAACTATTGCACTTTCTCCTTTCCCACCTCTAATGGGGAAACCCTTATTTTCTGCTAGAAGATATACATCCTCAATTTATAACTCTGGCCAGTAAAGGCATAGATAACATCTCAGCTTTCTTGCTTGATAGTGAGCAGCAAACCCAGTCATTTACTTACTGTAAGGGCACACTTGGCATGAGTAATATAGACTTTTTATTTACCTCCAGGTCAGACATTATATCCATTCACTAAAGGTACCAAACTGCTTAGCACTCACCTCTTCTACTTTTAAAGCATTTAATACAGCTCTGTAAGAAGAACAGAAAGTTATTGCCTGCTCTCTACAAATTTCTACATTCTCACTCTTCTTATCAGTTGTTTTCTCTGCTAGCAGATGTGTGGAATAAAGACCTTGGGATGATGATTGAAGAAGATGCTCAGAGTTCATGTGTTCTTTTGATTACTCAAAGCGCTGAGAGTGTACCATCAAGAGAATTACAATTTCAAATTCTACAGAGAATTATCTCCCTGCCATTGCTGGCATTTAAGATGGGACGTGCCAGTGCTACAACCAGTGGCGATGTTATTCCATTGTTTATGGGATTGCTCATCAATCCAGAAACTATGGGATGCAGTTCTGTGGGAACTGACGAATACGACAAAGAAAGAGATTCCCTTAACACCAGCCGTTGGTATGCTGGGACATTTTCCTGGCATATTTTTATAAGCAAATTATTCTTAACGAAAGTTTGACTCATGGTTAAACGTTGCATATTAATTAAATGGCTAGGCAACAATCTCTCAGAAGAGAACAGGTGGAAAGATAAAATGTTTGAAATGGTGCATATGGCGTTTTGTATGGTTCTCTTAACTAGTTAAAAGGCAAGGGAAAGGTTTTATGATGTTGCCTTGGGAGACACAACAAAAACTACAGTTGCCAGATGCCTGATATAAATTGTTAGGCAAGGTATGATTTACCAACAGATATTGAATTTCTAAGATGTTCTGAATAATTTGATGAGGTGTCAGGCCTGGGGTCATTTATCATGGGAGAATTCTGTATTTTTGCTAGTTGTTATATGATGTTTTGCAGTCTGAAATGTTTGTAAATTGTATTTTAGTGTCTTATAGGGCGTGGGGGAGAAGAACTTAGGGGAGATTTCGATGAGGAAAAATACTGAACCTTGTATTGATTTGTACTCGCTTTATCTGTGTATTTTAATATGTAGTTTGTTAATAAAGATATTCCAAAAAGATGATACATATGTTAGACATTTATTAATGAAGAACAGAAAAGTTGTCTAACCAGTGCACTAGTTCATTTTATTCTTTCTCCATGTCTAAGCAGGATAAAATCAATCACACAAGTAGGTGATGGCGATGAGACAGAAAGAGCTCATAAAAAACAAGATTTTTCTGAGCATGCATGGGCCTTCTCATACAGCCCACATGAGTCTCGGCTGTCTTTGGGGCTGTTTTGTTCTCTTGCACACAGCCACTCAAATATTTTTATGCATGTAGTTCATTTACATTTATCTTCTCTGTTTTTAATCCTTTAGTTTTTCCTCTGTTTTTTGAATCTCAAAAAAGAAATAATTTAGATGGATTTTGAATTCAGTTTAGAACTGTGTTTGACTTGGCTTCTATTCTATCCACCATGGTGGGCTTCAAGAGATGCTCTCTATGCAAGGTGAAGATATTCAAAACAGATCATCCTGATTATGGCATCCCGAAATTGTGCTGCCTGTGCTCACTTGCCCCCAAGGCCAGAAGATACAGGAGCTATGCTCTTCAGGATTTCCTGCAGTCATCTCAGACATCAAAAGAAGAAGAGGAAACCTTCAAAAGCTGAAGGACATTGGCCTAAAACAAGGAAAACTGCATGTTTGGCATCATGATTTGGTGCAATCTCAGTGCAGACACTATTCTCTCTCCAGTAAAGAGGGAAGTAAGTCATGCTCTTCTGTGCCCAAGGATACTGGCGCCATATCACCACACATCTTCTACATAGATGTGTAGGGCAGGATGTAGAAAAGAGATTGGCATGGAGAAAAATGTAATCAGTTGAGTCTTTAGTGCAGATATTCTATAGGTGCCATCAGCTAGCAAAGTTAGGTGGAAACGTATTGATGGCGAAATTGTCTTGGAGCTATGACAAATTTGTGATGCAGAAAAGCCAAAACAGGCAAATTTAGATAAACTTTCACCAACAAAATTAAAGATTCCATTAGCTATGCCAATTCATCTGAGAATCAGATGGTTCTTCTATAGCAATATCTCAAACAAAAGAGGATCAAGATCCCTTTGTTGAAAATATATGGTTGTAATTCATGAAAAGGTATTTTTCAAACATGTCAAACTTGCTGTGTCCTCTTTCAATGGAATAATTATCTATTTTAAACACTATGAGGTCCATATTCACTAGGACGGTTAGAGGACAAGTTATTAAAGTAAGATAGATAGCTTGTCCCATATATTCAGTGAGAGAAACGTCCTGCTGAATATACCAGCCTAAATTTATCTGGTTACATATAGTCAGATAACAAAAAACCTAACTGGCTATATTTGGAAATAGCTGGGTAGATTTTTTAGTTATATGCTTTGTGTGGCCGGATAACACGCTACTTAACTGGATATCTTAAAAATATATTTGGCTAAATAGTGCTGTTATCTACTAAAGCAAAAATAAGTTGCCACATCCCCTCCTCCCTCCCCCCAAAGCATAATTAAGTTTATGCATTGTATTCTGGCCCTCCTGCCCCCTAAATCTTTTTAAATCTTAGAGATTCGCCCATTTTGGAAACCAGGGCCCCCATCCCAATGTTACCTTTAAAAGAGTCTCAGCCTACATCCACCCTCCCACCCACCCCCATCCCTCTGCTCTTCCCCATCCCCACTGATACCTTGTTCTTCATCGCCTGGAGCGAGGGTCCCACTGCCCTGCTCCCAGCACTTCCAGCTCTGCTCTGTAGTTTACGCTTCCCATGCCGCCTCTGTCAGAGCAGCGCCGGGAGCGGAGAAGAGGGACCCTTGCTCCTGGCGACGAAGAAAAAGGTTTCAGCAGGGACGGGGAGGAGCAGGGGGATGGGATGGGATTGGGGAGCCACAATTTTTCCTAGTGGGTGGGAGGGAGGGTGGATGTAGGCTGAGCTCCTTTTATAGGTAACATTGGGATGGGGGCCCGGCTTCCCAAATGGGCAAATCTCTATGATTTAAAAATGTTTAGGGGGCAGGGGGTTAGGATACAATGTATGTATTGACGTGTTTTAGGAGGAGAGGGAGGGAGGGAATGGGGCAACCTAGTTTGAATTTAGTAGTTGACAGTGCTATTAGTCAGATATGTTTTCAAGATATCCAGTTAAGTAGCATGTTACTTGGTCACACAAGGCCGTATAATGTCAATCCACTATTCTATCTTATCAGTGTAGGGATGAGATGAACCATACTTGAGTACAATCTCATGCCCATGACTTATTTTCTTCCAAAGAGATGAGAACTCTGGTAGACCATCCTGTTGTGTTATCTGATTCACAGGAAGGCTCAGAGGCATATTATGCCTTTTCTTGTTCCATTCAGATGAGGAGGGATACACAGGTCTTCTCCTCAGGCCTGTCACCTCAACATTCCAGGAATATATGCCCTCTTGGGGTCATGTCATATCCAGCTTTTGTAAAAAGAAGGCAAAAGAAATCCCCTTTCAATCTACATGAGGAGGCAGAACCCAGAGCAGATGTGATCATTTTGCTCAAATAAATTCAAGATCCAAAACAAGTAGTAGTAGTTTCAGAACACAATCTTCTTCAAGAAGTTCAAACAATAATATGGCCAATAATTTCATTTAACCGACTGGTATCAAGGAACTTAGACCTCAGATACGGAATGCAACCATCTCTGAGACACCTCAAGGTCCAGTTTCCCCATTAATCAGTAATAGCCGAGTCAGCATTAAAAAAGTAACATGCTCTAAACCACATTCCAGCACATTTCCTGGTAAAGATGCTAGAAAGTGTAGCATTAAAGGTGTTTCAAGCAGCCATGCTAAACTCCAGAATGCTCACAAAATACACATGATTCAGTACATGCATTCTTTCCTACAGAAGCCTCAAACCTTTGTGGAAGTGCTTCCAGTAGACAAAAAGAATCATTTCATGACAGTAATTCAATAAACGGAAGGTGGTAAGTCCATATCAGGTCAGCCTATGATGTCTATGACACTTCTTCGAGAACTTTGCCAGTAGCTATTGGAGTCAGAAAACTAACCTGGCTATATGCTTCAGGTCTCCATGATGATGTTCATGCCAAGCTTGCAGAAGCTCCATGCACAGATGACAGTATCTTTGGAGAAAAGGCAAAAAGAAACAGTGGATCTCATTAAGGATTACTATGCTACCCTTCTCACTCTCTCAATGGCTAGAACTGAGCAGTCCTCCAGGTCCAACAAAGGTCAGTATCGGCCTTACAGCCTTATCAGCCTTACAGAAGACAAAACTTCTATTCAAGAGAAGATAGTATCAGTATCCTTATCAGCTCTCTCATCTTCAACAGCAACATCAGAGGAGGCCACATACCAGGGGAAAACCCAGCTTAAGCCTTTACAACAAATGCAGGCCCAAGGCAAGACCACATATTTACTATAGTCACAAACTTTTTCCATACTAACTTAGTAAACCTTCCAACATGTAGTAACAGACTGGTGGGTACAAAAAAAATCATAAATTAAGGATATTGATTAAATTTCAAATCTACTCTCCTGAACAATCCTCCAATGAAGTGTTCACTGGATACCAAACAGCTTAGACTACTTCAACAAGAGCTGTCATCCCTTCTGATGGCTGATGCAGTAGAACCAGTCCCACTACAAAAAAACAAACTTGAGGTTCTATTGCACATATGTCCTGATTTCAAAAAAAGACAGGTGGTCTCTGACCCCTCATGGACCTTAGGAATCTCAACAAGTTACTAAAGAAAGAAGAATTCAGGATGAACTCTTTGGCTATCATTCTTCCTCAGAGAACAAGCATTGGCTTTCTTACCTGGATCTCAAAGACACTCACATTTTGATTTACAACACCCACAGGAAATGTCTTAAGTTTCACCAGAGCAAACAATCATGACCAATATTGTGTTCTCCCATTTGGTCTTTTAACAGCACCCAGAGTTTTCGCAAAATACTTTGCAGTGGTTTCTACTTAACTAAGAATGAATAATGTTTTTGTTTTTCCCAACCTAGACAAATTACTCATAATAGGCTTTCCCTTCAGAGAGCCTATTCCTTCATCCATCGTACCATGAGCATTATTTGATTCCTAGAATTTCTCATGAATTTCCCAAAATCCAACATGAATCTTTCTCATATAATAGACATCATAGGAGGCCATCTAGATACAACAAAGAGGAAAAGCATTTCTTCCTTTGTCAGAGGGCAGATACATTAACCAAATTAATATTACAGATCACAGGCCAGAGACAACTCTTTGCCCACCTCTTCGTGAATATATTAAGTCACATGGTAGCAAAGATTTATATCATCCCTTCACAAGTAACAAGCTCAGCATCAACTGAAATTTCAGTGGAATCACCATCTTCAACCACTAACTCAAAAAGTGAAGATATCCAACACTTTCATCAAATCTCTAACATAGTGATTGGACCAAGCATATCTGTCAAAAAGTCCATTTTTTCACCAACCACAAGTTCAGGAAATACTAGCAACAGACACTTTCATTTGCAGTATGTAGGCTCATTTAGAAAACCTCTGTTCTCATGGAACCTATTCACAAAAAGATAAATTGGTTCATTTAAATCTAGAATTGAAAGTGATTTTCAATGCTCTGAAAGTGTTCAATCTGTGTTTGAAGTAGTGTTGATCCAGGTGGCAATGTTTTATATTAACAAACAAGGAGGAACATGTTTGTATAAACTTTGCTTGAAAGCAGAAAAAATTTGGAAATGAACAATTTCCTAAGGGATTTTTCTCCTAGCTGTCTATCTTCTTGGAGACCAGAATTGGATAGCAGACAGATTAAGTCTCCAACTTCAACTATATGAGTGATCATTACACAATCAAATAGTGCAGGAACTTTTCCAACTTTGGAGCATTCCGCAAATGGACCACTTTGCAACTTCCCTCAGCAGCAAAGTTCCTATATACTGCTCCAGGAGACTAGCAAATGACAGAGCGACTGCAAATGCTTTCTCAATTACATGGAATCCAGGATGTCTTTGTGTTTCCCCCAATTTCCATTGATATCCACAACAATCAAAAAACTAGGACCAAAAAAGATGACAAAATGATTCTGATAGCCCCTCAAATTTGGAATCCATGACTACAATGCCTAGCTATTCCACAGCTAAGATTAAGGATATTTCTGACTCTCATCATGCAATACAACAGGAATCTTCTGCATCCCAACCTTCAGTCTTTAACTCTAATGTCATGAATGCTGAAAGCTAGTGTCATCCATGCAATTGCCTATGGAGGTGATGAGAATTCTCCTAGCTTCAAGAAAGGACTTTACCAGAAGGGTGTACAATTTTAAATGGAAAAGATTTATGACCTTGTGCTCATATTTTAGTCAGGATCACTTTCAACATCCTTTCTGTTTGTTACTTCTACTAACCCTTTCTAATTCAAGATTGAAAACTAATTCTGTCAGAGTTCGCCTCATTGCTATAACAGCATATCATGATATCTGATTTGGCGCTCCTATAACCCATCAACCTATAGTTGCCATATTCATGAAAGGCCTCACACATCCGAAATCTTCAATAAAAAACATTCTCCATTCCTTGGGATCTAAATTCAGTTCTTGCTCAGCTCATGAAACTTCTATTCAAATCATTGGCAATTATGGATCTAAAATTCCTTTCTTGGAAAGTCTTATTTTCTACAGAAATTACTTCATCTCGAAGAGTAAGTGAATTGCAAGCCCTAATCTTCTACTCTTCTTACACTCAATTTTTTCCAAAGTAGTTTTCAAAACTCATCTTAAATTTCCATCTAAAGTAGACTTGCAATTTCATTTAAATCAGTTCACCGTATTGCAAACATTTTCCCCAAGAATACATGTCCTTAATGACGAGCAGGCTCTTCATACATTGGACTGCAGAATAATTTCTCTATTCTATTTGGAAAGAATAAAATCCTATAGAAAATCCTCACAAAGTTTTGTTTCTTTCAATCCAGTTAAACAAGACGTTTGATTTACAAAGAGGATTCTTTCTATCTGGATATTTGATTGCATCATTTTTTGCTTTAATCAGTTAGGTCTACATTTTCAAAGTGATATAAAAATTCATCAGGGCAAGGCTAAAGCAGATTTCTCAGCACATCTTCAGTTTGCATCTATAAAAGATCACTGCGAAGCAGTTATGTAGTCTTCCATCCATACTTTTACTAGAAAATGCTTCCTCCAAGATAGCAATTTTGGTAAGGCAGTCCATAAAACCCTGAAGGTGACTTTTAAAAGCCTGGCACGCACCAAAATTAGGGAATATGTGAAGACGTTGGGCTTGCGTGCACTTACTGTATTTTAAAAAGTGCCCAAATACATGTGTAAATGCCCTGGTGTGCACAACTCAAAAGATTCTAAAAGGGGGTAGGGCACGGGCGTTTTGGGGTCTGGCCAAAAAATGTGCACATAAATATTTACGCGCCCCAGTGCGCTGAGATCCCCTGCCGTATCACTTTACTTCTGCTATGAATGACATGTAAGTTATAAAATAAAAGGTTCAAGCCATTTCTGAGGGGTTTAAGGGTCTGGGTTAATTGGTGGGAGTGTAGACTATCAAACCTGGGGCGGGGGAGAAGGGGGGGGGTTTGGAGGCTCTAGTTGTTAACTGGACAAACTGGTGGGCGTACTAGTAAACTGTGAATGGCGTGAGCGTGTGCCCCTTTTAAAATCCCTCGACTTACGTGTTAGAAGCGGGATTTGCACAGCTATGTACATGGCCACTTAAAATTAGGCCCACATGTGCATGTGGCCAGGTTATTTTATAAAACAGCCTCATCCCTGGGCCCAAGTATGTGCCTGCGCGCTGGTTTGAAAGTTAATGTCTTATTTAACTAATACTCTGTCCTCCAGTCTCATATACTAAAATACTAATCATGTGCAACCCTCGGCTTGGGAGTCCCCACTAGTGTGTCTGACTTTATTCTGCATGGCTATGGAGAGAACTAAGTTGCTCATTTGTAATAGGTGTTCTCCATAGTTTACAGAATAAATCAACCACACAATCCCTCCTGCCTCCATTTTAGAGTTAAAGATACGTTTTCTATAAAAAACTGAACAGACTCGTGCAATGGGCAGCTGCACAGGAAGCCGCTTGTGTAGCCAGAAAAACTTTCTCAGTTTTTCTGAGATCTGAGAGATATGTTCCGTCTCAGTGCTATCAAATGATGTCACCCACTTGTGTGGCTGATTTATCCTGCTACCTATGGAGAACACCTGCTAAGCAATTTGGCTTTATTGTAATATCTAGTTAGCTTCTTTAGACCGAGCATTTCTGCAGAAGAGTTGTGTTTTGATAGCTAAATTAGCCACTTCAAAGTTTGGTCTCAAGCCCTCCTGGTAGATTAATAACAAAAAATGCATGGTATCATGACCACCTGATAAAAACAGGGAGAACACTTTGCATTGAGGAGGGCTACTGCTGCTTACAAGACATTTTTCTCAGCATTATAATTTGTAGATTATTATAGCATGAGTATCATATTAATATCTATGTTATGTACATTATAACAGGAAGGATTTTTCTGTTAATGGGCGGTGCGGCGCTACTTGCACAGACACCACCAGTAACTGGGGTGCTCAAGCAAAGCTGGCCCACTGTTAGTACAGTCAGAAGGGGAAATATGCAGAGAGACAGTGAAGTTATCCAATCATGCAGTCCCTTGATACCGACCCAGATGAATCTGCAGACGGGTGCCAGACCATATGGGGGCCACACAGTGCTCTTCTTCTGGATGGAGAAAAAGGGGGTTGCTGGATCAAGCAGCGTTTGCACTGGCTGGCGAACTGTGAGGAATGGCTCAAGTCATTTACAGCTGTATTCCAGTTAGCCTCTGGGGTTCTGTGTGTGGGGGTGGGGGAGTTGACACTGACAGCAGTGAGGGTTAAACACAACAGTTGCATAATTTGGGTGGTCACTCCTTATGAGGGAGGACCTGGCGATCTTTAATGGGTCTCAATGGAGTTAGAACTGTATTCACATGCCTCACGGGAATTGGTTTCAGACTTCTGTGATAGAAAGCATGGTGCACTGCTACATGGCCAAATGAGTGGGTGGATTCGGAAGCTGCTGCTTTATCACCTTCCTATGTGACTTTACATGTGTGGGGCCACCAACTGAGCAATGGGAAGGTGATATTTTGGTGTGATACTATGGCTGTAGTTGAGGTGATGACTCACCTGTCTGCTACATGCTGTCTAATTTCCAAGTTGTTGTAAGACTACTTTTTTCATGTGTTTATACTTTAATGTCATGGCACATGCAAATCATGTTCCTGAAGTGAGATTACTGACTCTCTCTCTCTCTCATTACAAGTTTTCCGTATTCAGGAAGTTGGTCAGGAGCAGTTTTAATTGGAATCCCTGTCCCATATCACTTGTGGGTATGTGGAACTTGGCAGCATGGAGCTTGCTGCACAGATCTGCAGCCCTCTTTACCTGGCAGTCCTACGTTCCAGGATGTGAGTAATTGATGAGCTTCTCAGAGATACGAACTGGTAGCAGGACTCGTGCATGTTGCCAAAGGAGTTTATTAATGTTTCTTTGCTACACTGAGGGTGAGCCAACTAGCTGTTACCACTTGCAGGACAGAGTCTAGATCCTGCATCTCAGTCAAAAAATTATATCTATATATAAAGAGAGAGTAATCTAAGAGAGATCAAATGGGTATGGAAGCTTGCCACATTTACAGATGTCCTAGGCCTAGTCATATGCCCTGTTAGTAATGTGATTAAATAGTTGTCAGTATGGCCCAAGGGTAGGGAGCAGTTCATGGAGCACACATGGGGGAGATACCAATTCACAGAAGTGCTAAAGTACAGCCTTGCGATGGTTAAGTTGCATCCAGGCCTGTATGGTACACACATTTCAGAATCAGGGCAGCCTCCAGTGTGACAACCTTGAGTCTGTCAAGGGGCATATTTTAATGTACAGGAAAATGGCATTCTATTGCATACCCAGCTTATGTCTGACAGGTCCATGTTTGTTGTAGATTATTGAACATGCTTTATGCACTGACAGAAGACAAGTATTGCTTAGCAGTTATGGCACACAGCTGGACCAGGCAGCCCAAGAAGTGTGGATGTAAACGAGCTATGTCCACAGCAGGTCCTACACAATGGAACTCTTTACCTCCAGAACTCCGGTCGGAACAATGCCCGATCACTTTTAAAAAGAGACTAAAAACTTGGCTATTCGAACAAGCGTTTCATTTATACCAGTGACGTACCTCCTTCACCTTACTAGCCAGCAGGTTAAATATCTGACTATCGAATCAGGCTATTCATATAGTTTAGCATCCGAACTTTGCAGCCGATCAATCCAAGTTACTCAGTATACCTGGACCTTACATTAACTCCAGTATGTACATAGATCTTCAGCTAGAAAAACAATGTCTTATTTATTCTTCATTAATATAACTTTTTAGTTATCCCCTTTTATTTGATCCAAATTCTACGCCCTGTTCAATGTAATCACATTCTTACATGCTTGTTACAGTTATAATGTAAACCGAGATGATATGTAATTTTTACATGAATCCCGGTATATAAAAATGTTAAATAAATAAATAAATGTAATGTAACAGCCCAAGTGAATAGGCACTGGGCCAATATCGTTCCACTGTTGCATCTGCTGTTGGTTAGGTCAGCCCACCCAAGTGTAGTAGTTTGCCATCTGAGGGTAACGACCTTGGCAATTTGTCTGACTGGCAGTTATTGGACATAATTGAGAATGGCATTACTCTCCTTGCTTCTCTTCTGCCTGGAACACTCTAACTCTGGTCCAGAATCATCCCTCATCATTAGTGGACTGTTCTGCCATGTGTGGCTTTGCAAGATTAAAAGACAGGCAGGCAAGTGTGCAGGGGCAAAGCAAGGGTATTAGGCACCCTAGGCGAACCTTCTGCCTTGCACCTGCGCCCCCTCCCTCCCGGTCCAGGCCTTGCCTCTGGCTCTGACCTTATTCACTCAGTCAGGCCCCTCTCTTGCAAACCCTTAGGTATTTGTCTCATTCACGCACATACCCTTACACAGGCTCCCTCCCTCTCTCTTACTAACCCCATTGCTCTGTCATACACACACAATCCTGATAACTCACTCACACACAAAGAGAGGCGCTGCTCATGGCCTGCTGAGATTCTGCTTCTCTAGGCCATGAGCGGGGTATATTCTGCTTGTGGCCTGCTGAGTTTCTACTCCTCTCAGTCGTGAATGGGATGGGCTCTGCTTGCGGCCCCACATGGCTGCTCTTTGCCACCCTCTAATGGCTGGGACCCTAGACGACCGCCTAGTTCGCCTATTGGGACGCGCTGGCCCTGCAAGTGTGTCTTCAAACACAGCACATGGCACTTCAGGCACAAGTATTCAACTGTTGATTGTACAGATCTCTCAACTGAGAGTGACCATCTGTCTGACATGAATCAGGGACCTTTTCCTCAGCACTTTAGAGAAGTGGTTATAATGGTTATTCTTGTGAGAGAAGAACATGGATTTGGATCGATGGTCCTCTAGTGCATCATCATAGTCACAGCTTTTGGCAGGGATGGGCCAAGCAGTAAAAGACTACATAGGATCCCCGGAAGGGGTACCCAAGCCCAGAGGGGAAGAAGATGGGGAGGGTGTACTTTTGAGCAGTGTCATCTGCTAGAACAGCCAGAGTTGGCTGTCACCTAAGCACTAAGTTCCAATATGGCAGCAGGCCGGTTACTCCTGATGTGCTGGCAGCCCAATAAGCCCAGACCTATGCTTCACTCTAAATATGTTCACAGTTTTGCTTGCTTCAGGCAAACCATTGGGCCCAAGGACTTCACATATCCTTGGGTACTGCCATTCATATATAGATAAGTATGTAGCTTAGATTCCCTTGAGAGAGTGATTAATAAAGTTATAGCCATTATATTTCTACTCAAATAATTTTGTCTGGGCGTTTCCTGACTCTTTTGTGTGGTAAGACTTGCAAGAGGCCTGGTCAGGTCACACTTTCCTTGGAAAAGATTGTTATACCTGTGCACATTATTAAGCACTATATGATTTGTAGAAACATGTCAGCAGAAAAAGCCCATATGTCTCATCTAGTCTGCCCAGCCACCCAATTAATTTAGCATTATAATTCCCATCACTTCCTTGGACTCTCCTGTATTTAAATCATGCTTTCTTGAATTCAGATTCTGTTTTTGCTCGACTACCTCCACTGGGAGACTGTTCTATGCATCCACTACCCTCTCTGTACAGCAGTATTTCCTAAGATTACTCCTGAATCTACTCCCTTTCACTCTCATGCCATGACCTCGTGTTGTAGAGCATCCTTTCTGTTGAAAGAGTCTCACATCCTGTGCATAGAAACTTTTGAGATATTTAAATGTATCTATCGTATCACCCTTATCCTACCTTTCCTCTAGGTCAAATTTGGCCAGTTCCAGTCATTGAGAGTCACAAACAGGCCAGATGTTCAGGATATGCCCAATGAATATTAGGGATGTGCAATCGTTTTTCCCCAATTAGGCAATGTCAACGATATTGCCTAATTCGGAATGGTTTGGGAGAACCAAAAAACGATTTAATTTTTTCCGAAATTTCGTAAAAAATTCATTTTTGAATTGGTGCGCGCAAACGGGAGTTAGTGCGTGCTAACTCCCAATAGTGCGCGCTAATCTGAAAATCGGGGCCCCCGAAAAAAAAACCCCCGAACCACGGGAAATATGAAATTTCTGCGGGGGGCCCTGAAACGAAGCCCAACATGAAATTTTTACCCGAAGCACATCTCCAATGAATATCCATGAGATAGATTTGCATACAATGTAGGCAGTGCATGCAAATCTACTTCATGCATATTCATTGTGGATATCCTGAAAATCTGGCCTGATTGTGGCTCTCGAGGATCAGAGTTGACCACCTCTGCTGTATGGTGGACATGTACAGATCTTTAAATTTATCCTCATATGCTTTAGAACAAAGACCAGCCATTTTATGGAATGTTATATTTCAGAACTGCTACATTGGCAACATGTGTTCTTGTTTCCAGTAATTATTATACTTGTTCCAATATTAATGATAACTTGGATAATCAAAAATTATAACATTTTATTGACTATTCTGAATGCAAAAGACTGTGCAACCGTGTATACATGTTTAATTGGTATTATAGAATATTAACCAATAGTCTGGCAACCTATCAAATATTTATTAAATATACCTGAACGTCTTACTTGCGCCTGAATCCTCTACTGAAAATTTATAAAGAAAGGAGAAGAAAGCAAAGAGGTATAAAAATAAAAACCATGGCTGTCAGATCATCTCTGAATTATTATTTCTTTAATTTTGCTTTTACATTAGGTATTTTAACAAACATAAACAAGAGGACATTTTCAAAACCATTTCCTCAGCTAAAACTCTATTATCAAATTTGGAAATATCTTGATAATACATCTGGAAATTACAAATAAAAGATATTCTAATTCTAAAAAGATATGGACACGAGATTTTTTCCTTCTCTACTGTTCCTTGTGTATAGACTTTGTGGTTAGGCAATCACCTCCCTTTGATTCTGCAAAACAGTGCTTTAACCATGGAAACAGGCTTTTAGAAAACGTCCTTCCCTGTGTGCAGGGATACTTAAGCGTGTATTGCCTTTTATGCATGTAAGTTTACCCGCAGTGACAAAAGGTGTTGGGGGAAGGGTTTGCACTTACGTGCATACTTTTTGGATTTTCTAAATTGTACACATACATTTTCTTAGGAAAACTGCGGTCACAACTTATCAGGTGCAAGTGTGTGCAGGCAGTTTTTCAGAGATAATTTTCAAAGTGACAGTATGTGTATTTTTATCACTTTGAAACCTGGAACAAAGCCTGAGCGTGAAAAAGTATCCACAGACACGCTTTCACAGAGTCAGTCTTAAAATCCCTCCAATGTCCTGATTTTCACAGACATTGATGAGCAGAAAACCTGGTTTTATACATATCCAAAAGGCTCTTCCAAAATAGGCGCAGAGCTTTGTGCACATAAAAGTACTTGCTTGCATAACCTGATTATGTACGTACTTTTAGGCAAACTACAGAGATGCATTCCGGGGAAGAGTTGGAGCATATGCACATATAGGTGCATTTTAAAAGCCTGGCATGCGCCAAAACCGGGAGGTATGTGAGTATGACCGGCTGGTGCATGCCGAGCGGATTTTAAAAGCCGCCCGTGTAGGCATACAAGTGAGAAAGCTCAAAAAAGGGGCGGGGCGAGATCTGGGCAGGGAAGGGTGGGACATGGGTGGGACTTTAACGTGAAATGTGCGCGTAAGTATTTACATGCACAAGCACGCGCCAGCATCCCCTGCCATTACTGCTATGGATAGTGTGTAAGTAATAAAAAAAACTAAGCTAGTCAGCATGGTTATAAGGGTTGGGGGAAAGGGAGGCTGATATCCCTTAGCTGGGCAAACTGGGAAAACTAGTAATAGCGTCGGCACGCATCTCTTATAAAATTCCCCCACATTACGCAGTAGAGGCGGCATTTGCACACAGCTACACGCATCCATATAAAATTGTGCACATATGTACGCATGTTCAGCCTATTTTATACCATGCGCACATATACCGCGTACTTTGGTGCAAGCAGGCTTATCCGCATACATGTTCGCCCGCGCGCCAATATCAAACTTATTATCATAGACGGTAATTTTAAAACAAGCGCACGGGTGCCCATACGCACACATAAATGTGCTCCTTATTTTAAGCCATTACTCGAGCAGACGTACCTCGCAGAGCTTCTTTAGGGCTTTGTCAGCTTTAACGCATGTAGGTAAGCGGATTTTAAAACGTTTGCGCGACGGACATTCCCAGCTTTCCAATTAGGCCACCAGTTTGCCCAGTCAATCTCGAGGTCTTCCAGACTCCTCTGGTTCTTCATCCTGCACTCCCTGGCGCAACTTCTGCAGACTTACTCCTCATCAGCAGCAGCAGTAAATTTACACGGCTAACAGGCTGCTGCGCGCTGTGGCCTCTGGTTTAAAAGTCGGCTTTATGCATGTCCCTGTCGGCCCTGCCCCAGAATGTCCCATGTCCCTCCCCTTTTCCATCGCCTTTTTGTTTAGCTCGCGCATGCACACATACATGCCTAATTAGCAGCCTTTCAAATCCGCATTGCTCATGCGCAGTCCACCTGCATGCATTTATGGGCCATTTAGCATGAGCAATGCTTTTAAAATCTGGCTTGTCCTCTTTTATTTTAAAAAGTATGCATATAAATTAACCAGTATAAGTTACTCCCACTAAGTTACCGTAATCTATGTGTGTACCAGGCCAATTACCAAAGCATTTACAAAAAGCCAACTTATGTGCATTAGTTCACTTTGAAACTGCTAGCTGACACACACAGACTTTAGCCCTGCCCGCATAGTTATAAAATTACCCTTTAAGAGTTTACAGTACAGAAACAAAAAGTTAAAGTAAATTAAATAATAAAAGTAATCTTCATGAAAGTATAGGTCCTTAAAACGGAGGGAAGAGCAATAAGCCAAAAGAGAAAAAAACCCCCACCATACATCAAATCATAGAAAAAAAAAAAATAAAAGCAACTACAGAGACAACTCTCTCATACTCACATAACTAGAAGATAACAAAGTTGAAACTAACAAGCTACTTTACAGAATTATCCTAAATAAAATTGGAAAGATGGGTTGGATTTCAAAACAGATGTACATTTCTTATGAATTGAATCTGACATCTAGCTGGGTATTTCAGTTTGAAATCTGTCCCTGGACCCAACATATTTTTAAGAGAGAAAAAAAAAACTGTTTCTTCACTTATGTGGCATAGGAAACATCCATGAAAACTCAACTTTAGAGCTAAAAGGACAAGTTCAGTTTTTAAAGGGAAAGTTTTCATACCCAATTCTGGTCAGAATTAGTGTAAAAGTGACCATTAAGGCACATTTATCAGATATTTAAATTATTGAATCCTCTAAATATTGCGATATCTTTCCCATTGGATACATCAGACATAGAGGCCAAAGTATTAAAGTGTGGTCATCCCACAGGAATGGCCCAGTTCTGCAAGAAGATTTTCTTATTTATTTATTTATAGTCAATTGATATTCTGCCTTTTAACAACAATCTCCTCAAGGCGGATTGCAATTAATTTCAATCAGCAATTGCAATAGAAATTGAAATAAATGTTCAGAGATGATCAACTTCACAGTAAGGTAAATAATTTCAAGTCTTTGGTCAGATCCAGTGAGTTAGGCCAAGGAGAATAGGGATTCTGAGGGAAGATCTGGCTGAAAAGCCATGCCTTAGCAGAAGGTAAGGTAGCAAGGTCCAGGTTATTTATATAATATTCAGAAACCCCTAAAAACAACTATTCGGACAGAAAATCAAACATCAAAGAATAGTGACCATATTAACCTCGAACCACTTGAGAATGAAACAAACGTATCTTCCACATTTAAATGTCCAAAATAAAAATTTCAAGTTGATATCATACACGGTGAATATTATGAGCTATTGAATACTTGCTTAAGGTGGCAAGTATACTGCTCAAATGCAAACCAACAGCCCCAATCAACAGTTATTCACCAATTTTTAATCATCACTAGCGGCCCTTTTGATATGCCAATTCCACTTTGTGTGTCCATAAAGCTCAAACTGGACATCCAACTCTCAAGATATTCATTTAGGAATGTTCTTCATGGCAATTTCCACTTCATCACGCTACAATGTGGTAATGGAAATATCCTTTAGTTAGATAGCTTTACATTTTTATTTTGGACATTTAAAGGTTGAAAAGAAGATTTGTTTTCATTCTCAAGTGGTTAGAGTTTAATATGGTGACTGTTCCTTGATATCTTTCATTTATATAACTTACCCTAATTTTTAGCCTGATGTTCTTGTGATGCTGCTATCCATAGTGTGTTTGTAGATATTGCTTAAGTTTTATTTGATTTTAATCATCATTTTTACTGTTTTTATGTTTTAAGATTGTATATTCATGTTTTTGTTTCAAGTTTCACTGTGCATGTTTATCTGAAAGTGGCTGTGGGCCTCGGCATTAGTGTCCTATAAATGTAATAAATAAATACATAAACAATGACTTCACAAAGATTATTCTTGCAGTAAATTCTGAGTGAAATTGTGAACTTTTATCAACCCACTCCCCTCCTGAAGTCTAGTTCAATTTCATGTAAAATTCCCACTTGTAGTTTCCATGCATAACTTTGCTATTTCAAAATAGAAGAGCTGATTTGCACGATTCTTCAGCTCATTAGTGCTTTTGCATAATTTTTGCAAACAGCTTCACAAATGCAAAATTACATTTAGAAAAAATGTTAACTAATGTGTAGAACAATTCACAAACGCAATGTCATGTGCTATTTGTCATTTTTCCATGCGGTATCATATTTGTGAAGCTGTTTTACCTGTGGCTGTTGTTGGCAGTTTTTAAAGGGAAATATCCTGCATAGTTTCCCTTTGAAAATTAGCTACAAGGTCTGCAACTAAAAACTATAAGGCAGATTTTAAAAGCCTTGTGTGTGCAAAAATGGCCAGATATTGTATAAATTGGCTGCATGGGAGCTATGTGAATTTTAAATAGGTGGGAAGGGCGTGTGCCCAGAAAAGGGACAGGGCATGGATATTCCAGAGGTGGGGCTAGCACATCTGATGTGTGTAGCCTCTAAGTTTCTTCAGTTAGCATGTGTAACATATGTGTGCCACTTTGCTACAATTCCTAGTTAGGTGCAGGAGTCTGTGAACATGTGAGTGAGAGAGAGAGCGAGAGAAAAAAAATCCCTCTTTATGGGGCTCAGTCTGATACTCTATATATGGACCACTGTAAGGCAGTACTTTGATTCGGGGTGAGTTTTCAGGAGGTGGGATGGTTTGGGGGGGGTGATGTTACAAATTGATTTGTATAACTACTCCTCGTGTTAGAATTTTCATCACTTATAAGGTCAAAAATTCTTTAATGATGTCAATTTTACAATGGATATATATATATATATATATATATATATATATATATATATATAAAAGGGGGGCACTTTGATTCGGGGTGATTTTTCGGGAGATGAGTTGGGTTTATTGGGGTGGTGTTACAGACACATTCAGAGGTATCCATAGGAGAGAGAGAGTATCAGACTGAGCCCCATAAAGAGCTTGTCTCTCTATCTCTGTTGCGTCCATCTGTCTCAGACGGCTCTGCCCCGTATGCCTCACCTTGTTCTCGGCTCCTCCCACTTACCTTGGGAAAATGGCGACCGCCACGTCTGCAAGCCGCCCTCTCCGGCGTCCCCGGAACGGCTATGGCGTTGCCTCCCGCCATGTTCCTCCCAAGGCCCTATTAGGGTGCGCATGCGCACTACCCACGTCTTTATTCCAGCATTGGCTCGAACCTCGGGGGCGTCCCCCTCAAGTGACATCACGCCATCCGGGTATTTAGCCTGCCCAAACTTGCTAGCAAATTGAGTTAGCAACGGACTGATATCGGATTGGTCTCGGCCGGTCTGAGCTACTCTGCCGCTTCCGTGCTGCCGCTGGAAGCTCTCTCCCTGCCCTTCGGGGTATTGACTAACCTGGGTACCCGCTCCTCGGGGGCCCTCTGCTTTATTTCAGGTGCCTTACTGGGATCAGGTACTCACTCCTCGAGGGCCTGCTCTCCCAGCCTCGGTGCCAGTACCATCTTCTTCAACCTGGTGGAATCGCCAACCTACAGCTACCATCTAGTGAGTAACCTAACTCTCAGTCTGTCTCATCTACAGCATTGCCTTGCCTGGGAAACCAACACCAGAATTCCCCTATAACAACGTGGTGAGACAGGTTCCCTCTGCCGAGGGTCCCGGGACTGTTACCTCTGGATCACCTCACTGCTGCCACCTCTAGTGGCACACATCAAGCTGTATAATAAAAGAGCTAAAATCTGTGTTTGTGCGTCCTGAGTCTAGTCCAGTGCTGTGGTTCCCCAAGGGGCCCCTCCCCACGGACATGGTCATCTGCCACAGTACCCAAGTATTCACCCAAACACCGCTGAACCATAACACTCTCTCATATGTTCACAGACTCCTGCACCTAACCAGCTATAGCAAACTGGCACAAACACAAGCTATGTGCAGCCATGCATGAGTGAAGAGTATTTTATAACCTATGCACATAGGGGTAGATTTTAAAAGGAGCGTGCATGGCATACATGTGCGTGCACTACCTGGCACACACACGTGAATGCCCGATTTTATAGCATGCGCGCACGTGTTATAAAATCGGGGGTCGGCGGGCGCAAGGGGGTGCACAATTGTGCACCTTGCATGCACCGAGCTGCGCTGCCTTCCCCTGTTCCCTACCCCACCCTTTCCCCCCTACCTTTTCTTTTTTCTGTCTCTTATTACAAAACTTACTTCAGCGACTGCCAGCGCGCGATCCCAAGCACAGTGGCAAACGGCTGCTGTGCCTGGAGCCTCTGACCCTGCCCCGCCCCCTCCTTGCCCCTTTAGTAAAGCCCCGGGATTTACACGCGTCCCGGGGCTTTATGCGTGTCCCAGGGCCCAGCCCATAGGTTATAAAATAGCGCAGCTTATAGGTGCATGCATGACCCTTTTAAAATCCACCCTTATTCACTGGATTTTCAGCCATCCAGACTATTTGCTCCTGAAATGGGATGCAACCTTTAGTACATTAGTCCCAAAATGTGATAGAAGAAAGCCAGCAGAGTAGTTGTACAAAGATGATAGTCATTAGTCTCGAGAACAGGTATTTGAAGATATAAGTTCTAAGAGATATTCAGATCTTTTCCTCAGACAGTGCCATTTTCGGCTGTCAGTCAGCAATGTCAATGGAAATTGCCTAAGAAAGAGCTTTAATAGCTCTGAAAACTTGCATCTCGAAGTAGTCATTAGTCTTAAAAAAAAAAGTGCATCTGTCTTTTCTTTCACATTTTATTTTTTGCTAGACTATCAACCTGCTCCTTTTCTAATTTCTGAAATATCTCCATTTACTGCGTACATGTGAAACTGAAGAAAACTTTCTGCAAAAGATAGTAAAACTCAGTGACATTTTCCTGTTAAGCAAGTGCGAGAAAAAAACCCCCACCTTATCCCTAAGGATTACTCATCAGGAATCCAATTATCTCTGCTCACAACACCAGATCTACCAGCTATGCCTGACCCACCAGCTTGCTTGATTGAGTAAGAGACCTTAGTACTCCCAGAAGCTTGCATCTTAAAAAATATTTGTTAACATAATAAAGGTATCAGCTCTATCTAATGCTTTAATGGGTTTCCGTTTAACAAATGCTGTTGTTATGGATAATGAAATACTATCATCTTATACACTGTTTCATCATATTTGAACATGCTCTTCCATTTTAGTGTACTGCATCAGATGCACTGAAACGTACAACTCTAGAATAAACGGTAAGATCATTTATTTTATTTCACATTTGCTAGCTTGCTGTAAATGTGATTAATATTAATTTTGCTGTCTGTACTTCTCCCTAAGGATAGAGACATCATTCTTTCTGAATAGAACCTCCCAAATGCTAAAGTTTGTCAAATGCTTGTCTGAATCCTTACTGTATGTCCATTTAAGGACGAAACCTGAAGAAAAGGAATATGAAGGGGCCTCCCAAGGAATGGAAATTAGCACCTGCTTCCTACATATAGGGAGCTTACATGACAGAAAAAACCCAAACTGGCAAATGATCAAATATGCTTCTTCCAGTTACTGAATCCCCTCAGTCTGGGAGATGCAAGCTTTCTGTGTTTGAATTTGTTCTTAAATATGTACTATTTACTAGAGTAATGCAGTCAAACAAGCAACACAATTAAAATGCACTTTCTAATTAGCATTCTTTTTGAAAAAATATGGAGTACAGTTATTTTTACAGAATGACAGACTTTGGAAAGGAACTATTTATAATGTAACTTCTACATTTAGCATGACAATGAAATATATTTATTTTTAAACTATTCAGTGATAAAAAAAAAAAAAGGAATTGAACATTGCCATATCAACTTGGCAGAGTGCTAGAGGAAGTGCATAGGAGCATCCAGGAAATACCAGAAGAAAGTCGCGGAAACAGCCAGAGCAATTGGAGGAGGTAACAAGTGATGCAACAGCACATGAGGATGGTATAACACACGAGGATGAGAATAATGTAAGAATGCATTCCAGGAGAAAGATACAGGAGCAATTAAGGAGTGAGAGAAGAAAGGCATCAGTACAGTTAAGAAGATCCAGACAGGAGGGGCCAGAACAGCTAGAGGGTTTATGTTTAATCTGTTTATTGAACAATAAAGCTTAATAACACAACACACCTGGGCATGGGTTCCTGAATGCCCAAGGCATACATGTATGGAACATCAAAGAGTAAACACAGAATCCACATCCCCCCATACCTCCCATCCCTCCAATCTACCCCCAAAATTGTGAAAATGTCACACAGATGAGATCCAGCTATGGACTAATAAGTATTCAAAATCATAGTCCAAGCAAGGAAAAGAGTCAATATATGGTAGCCAAATGTCCAACTGTTTTTTGTTTTGCTTTGGGAAGGCTCCATTTTCCAATTAGCTAGAGGATTTAAGGATGCAGTGCAGGCTAGAGGATGAAAGCAGTGCAATGCAGGCCAGGAAACAGAATGAAGAGAAAAGTCAAGAAAGAGATCATAAGATTGATAAGCCTGTGGTTAAATTGCTGACTTATATGGAAATTGATATGTATGCTGAGGTTCAGGAGAGCAAAAGACTGCCTAAGATAATCCTGACACCCAAAATAAAAAGCATGATTAGTAAGATAAAGCCATAATATGAATAAAGGGGACCACCTATGGGTATCACAGAAATAAATTGGCTCCAATATTGCACGGTGAAAATTATTACTGAGAGAGCCCTACCAATAAGAACCCAAGGCAAGAAGCAAAGAACAATCATATCTGCTCCTCAGAAAAAAACATAGGGGACTATTTTCCAATTCGCATTATGGCATTTTCGCATGCAAAAAGCACCATAACACATGGTGCGATGCTAATTTTTAAAAGGGGAGGAGTTGTGGGCAGGATTTTTGTAAAAGCGGGTTGGCTTCGCAAAGTTCGAAGCCATAACGCATGATATCGCACAATTTTAATGCTGAAAATAACTACACCTTTTTCATTGGTGTTAAGCTGTGCGATATGCCCATAATGCAAGTTGCAAATTTTTCACAAATTGTGTTTTGGGCATTTTTAGGCTGGGGAAGGGCCTGCGATGTGGGGGAGGATTGGGGGGAAGGGCCTGAGATGGGGGGGGGGGGGGGGGGGGGGAGAGAGAGCCTCTGGGGTGGCATCATAGCAAGTAGCTATTTATATCTCTATAGGAGGCTCACCTAGTAACTCAAGGTGAGATTTAGGTAGTAATGTAGGGGTTAGGAGCCACTTTGACATGCAGAATGAGAAGTAAGAACAGAACAATATACTCTTGTAAAGATGTGATGTCCTTCAGAGTGAGGAAACTCACACAATGATGAGATTTGTACAAAGTGGCCCCTAACCCCTACACTACTACCTAAACCTCACCTTGAATTACTAGGTGGGCCTCCTATAGTAGCATAAATAGCTAACTACTACAAGGGCCTTACAGATTCTCTCTCTCCCTCTCTCTTTTGTAGGAAATGCAATAATTGTGGTATTAGTGCAAAAAGATTGAGAATGCTGCATGAACAAAATCTTAAATTTATATACTCCAATACTAAACTGAAAATAGCAGCAGAATCACAAAAGTAGCAGATGGACAGTTGCTCAAGTCATTTTTAGGTATCAAAATTTGACAATATTAGTCCTTTGTTAAAAGAACTACACTGAGTTCTGGTAAGAAATAGGATTATTTTTTTAAATTATTTTTCTCACATATAGAACAATGAATGGATGAGTCCTATGGTACCTAAACAATTGAATAGTTCCTTTAGCAAACTTCCAGATCCTTGAGATCGTCACAATTAGAGCTATACAAACTGTCCACTCTTCGAGAAATGTGGCTAGAGCCCACTAGATGGGCATCTTTTCAGTACTAAGCGCCATTACATTGGAACTTGCATCCTTAGATTTAAAGATGGAGAGAAATTATCTGAAATTTAAGAAACTGATTAAGGCTTGGTTATTTTCTAAGGTCTTTAATGACTAAGTTTAAATTTTTAATCTGGGATGTCATTTATCAATCTTATTGTATTTTATTTTACTGTTATTATAAAGAGGGATGATCATTTTAGGGTTATTGTTTTTACTAATAATTTATATTGGTATTTTAGCCAGGTTTAGATTTTATATATGTTATTATTTATTTGTACACTGTTTTGATTGTTATTCAAAAAATTGAACTATTAAATAAATGTGCCATTGCCATGAAGAAAATAGTGAAGATATCAGAATAAAATTTTAGACATAACCCAAAGCAATTCTGTAGGGAACTGGGAAACACAATTAGTGCAAAAACACCACCATTGGCCAGCCAATCTTCCAATGCCCAGGACCCTGGAGGCTTCCTGGAGGCAGGCTTTACAGGTACAGCAAAGGACACCCACTGTTGACTCCTTCCATCGGGGGCCTATAAGAAGCGGCGCAGAGTGGTGAGAGTTGGGCCAGCCAATCTTCCAACGCCCAGGATCCCGGAAGCTTCCTGGAGGCAGGCGCTGCAGGCACATCAAAGGACACCTGCTATTGGCTTCTTCCATCAAGGGCTTATAAGAAACAGTGCAGAGACGCGCCCCTTATGCCGTTTTATTCCTTCTACCTTTACTGGTTTGATGGGGAAGAAAAGAAGAGGCAAGCCTTCAGTACCTTCATTTACCCCAACCTCAACACGTGGACCTATGGACTTACATGTTCAAAGGGCTAATTCAACACTGCAAGTAAATCTGAGTACCGAATTAGCTCAGACCTCCCTATCACCAGAAGCGTGAGCTCCACTGCCAAGGGCTTTAATCTCACCAGGTATGTTAGTGGAGGATGCCAGTACTAACATACCTGCTTCTGGTATTTGAGTGTGTGTAACACTCTTCAAGTAGTGCAGGGTGACATGATTACTGAAATTCACCCTATCACTGCATGGCAACTGCAGCGGTTAGACCTGTATGCATTGTCCCGGTTCCTGTTAAAGTTTGATCGTCATCTGAGAGAACTGAGATGAGTTCTTCTGCTGAGCCAGCCGAGATTTCCTTGAGGGACATTTGTGTTGGGGTTTGTGGGTATGTGGGTCCTGGGCCGAGGTGAGAGTGGATACTGCCTACGGGGAGGAGCCCCGTGAGCCTCACCTTCGGGAGGTGAGGACTCAGCTGCAGAGTGCATGGAACAGCAGGTACTGGAGAGAGACCAGAGATAGTGAGCTGAGAGGACAGAAGGAGCTAGAGAGGATGGCCCCAGGGGTTGGAGCCATGGAGCGTCAGCACAGGGAGCTGATGTCAGGTATAGCTCGGAAGTCCTTGAGTCTCTATAGAGCAATAGAGTGACACTGCTTGCGGAGTGGGGAGTGTATCATGAAAGTCACACAGACACAGAGGTGCCACGAGGTCTGTGAAGTGGGATATACCCAAAGAGGAGTCCTCTGTAGAGATGATACGGCAATGGTCCACAGAGCGAGGTACATAGATGAGGGTTCCTTGGTAGAGATGATACAGCAATGGTCCGCAGAGCGGGGTACACCGATGAGGGTTCCTCAGTAGAGATGTAACTGTAGTGGTCCGCGAAGCGGAGTACTCACTGTAGAAGTAACGAAGGTTCCAAAGGAAGCCCCAGGGAATGGGGCAGGCAGCAGTCCTAGGCACAAGGCCCTCCGAGGAGCGGATAGCCAGAGACGAGGAAAGGGCCCCCGAGAAGCGGGTACCCGGGATGTCTCACGCCGAGGAAGCAGGAGCTGGAACGGGAAGTCCGTAGTGAGCGAAGCGGATTCAGCAATGAGGGAACTCGTTGCCAAGTCATAGGTAGACAGGGCCAGCCGGCTTAAGAGTCCACGATGAATGACATCATCCGGGGGGACGCCCCCAAGGTTCCCGCCATGACGTGTATAAGACAGGCCCAAGAGCGCGCGTGCTTAAGGAACTCTGAAGGCAAGATGGCAGTCGGTAGCGTCCACGCCATCCCGGGAGGCCCGAGAACAGGGGTAGGCAGGCCGGCGATGTCTGGCGGAGGTCACAAGACTACCCACCGGAGTTAGTGCAGAGAGGCATGAGGTGAGCAACAGCAGTCGCAGTCATCTGCGACCGACGGGCGTAACAGTTTGGAAAACAATTTCTAGGATAGAGTCCACTCTGTCCAATAGTATGAATCAGCTATGTGAGTATTCAGCTGAAGCAACTTCTAAATTACTTGATCTAGAGACCAGAACAGTTACCTTAGAGACTAATGTTAATGCATTTTCTGGGGCAGTTATTAATTTACATTCTTCTATGGCTGCAGGTATTAAAGATAATGAGCCAGATTTTCAAAGGGATACACGCCTACCCCCCGAAAACCTGGCTGAAGTACCCTCTGCGCGCGCCGAGCCTATGTTGAGTAGGCTCAGCGGCATGCGCAATCCCCGGGACGCGCGTAAGTCCCGGGGCTTTCCTGGGGGGGGGGGGGGGGGCGTGTCACGGTGGCGTGTCACGGCGGCGCGTCATTTGGGGGCGGGGCCGCGGTCATGGTTCTGGCCCGGGAGTGTTTTGGGGGCATGGCCGAGGCCTCCGAAATGGCTCCCAGGCCTGGGAATCGCGCGCCAGCGGCCCCTGCTTTGGGCAGACGAAACTTGTACAGCAAAGGTACAGGGGATTTAGATAGGGCTGGGGGGGGTGGGTTAGGTAGGGGAAGGGAGGGGAAGATGGGGGGAGGCGGAAGGAAAGTTCCTTCCGAGGCCGCTCCAATTTCAGAGCGGCCTCGGAGGGAATGGAGGCAGGCTGCGCGGCTCGGCGCGCGCAGGCTGCCGATTTTGCACAGCCTTGCGCGCGCCGATCCCGGATTTTAACAGATACGCACATATCTATTAAAATCCCACGTACTCTTGTTTGGGCCTGGTGCGTGAACAAAAGTACGCATGTGCGCAAATTTGTAAAATCTACCCCAATTTGTTTATCTATCATGAATATGTTGCATTCCTGTGGCAACATCTGCAGAGTACCTTTGCCTTTGCTCATAAAAAAATGAAAGTGCCTGCCAGAGGTAGAAAAGCCTATTCTGATCTCAGGACTTCCTCTAAAGAGTACAAAACTAGTGATAGTGTTTTATTACAAAGGCAAAGGAGAATACATTTTTATATAGTTGTAAAGGTCCATTTCTGGTTGTGAACAAAGCTTCACCTGTTGCATATCATATCCAAATTAAGAAAGGCTCTGAAAGTTAAGATATTTTTAAATGGGTCCACATTAATCAGTTTCGACCTTGTCATCCTAGTAAGTTTTTTTTTCCAAGATGGATATTAATCAAAGCACAGTCTAGTTTGCTTTTCTTTTACAGATGGAGAATTTAAAACCATGAAGGTCCTTTTCCTGATGCTGCAACTGATGGGAACCCGGGTGAGTCTGGCTGAATTTCTTACCTAAAGTTAGCTGAGTAACTTCCTGATTTTCCGTGTTGTTGAATATGGACCTCTAAACATATTTATTTATTTAGTTGATTTATAGGATTGATTTTCCACAATCTCCCATTGATCGAGGTGGATTGCAAAAATAAAAACATCCATAAATTAAAAGAAATATCAATAGATAATTAAAAGAAAAACAGTCACACAAGGCTGCCAAATAAATTAAAACAAACATACATCACCATATGCCAACTCAGAGCAGCAAATACAACAACAGGAATGACAATGTAAATGCCTAACCCTTAACTGAAAGCCTCACAAAAAAAAAGATAGGTTTTCAACTCTCTTTTTTTTTAACTGTTTTGCATCTGTGAGTAGATGATGATGTTCAGGTAGCGAGTTGCATAATACAAATATATCTGAGAAATTGCAAGTCATAAAAGTATCCTGTCACTGGAGGACAGACTTCTTTTAAAATTGAGTGTGTTAATATTCCTCATCATATTAACATGCTTTAGAGGTTGCTTAGGCCACCTACCTACTGTTTTAGGTGGGAAAAGGTTGTCTGGTGCAATGCTAGATGTGCATAATAAGAGGACTGGTATGCTACAACTGCAAAGGAAAAAAATAGGGGAAGGTGAGTGTTTTCTTCACTTCTAATTTGACAAAGAATTAAAAAAAAACAAACCTAAATAGTTCTTGAATACACTAAAATTTAATTATAGACATTTCATTTGATATTCAGGCTTGGGTTAACAACCCAAGTAATTTTTGTTCATTGAGTTAACCAAACACCAGGTAAGCCATGTAATTCAATTATGGGAGACTCAATGAACCCTCCTAATACATAATCACCAACCTAGAGTGGATTTTCTCTGATTCAGAGCCTAAGCACTAAGGTTAGTTTAGTTTATTAGTTTTGTTTGATTTGATTTTGTTTTTTAGTTTTATTTGATTTGATGAATTGCCTTTCTTTGCAGTCAATCAAGGACATGCTTGCTGGTTGCAGCAATATCATTTACATACACACCTGATAAAGCTGCCCTCACAGGAACTCCTTTCAAAGCTAAAATGCCTGTCCCTGTAAATATGCAGTTACTTAAGTGCGGTGCTGAAAGCACCAAGCATTAGCTTGAGTTTTTAAAAGTAGCAACTTGAATGGTCTTTGGCTCTGTCGCTTCCACGCTTGGCCTTGTTTCACAATCTACTTGTTTTATTGTCCTAAAATTTCATTTCTTTGGCCAGGGGCCTTGCACCAGGGCAGATCTTACATTTTTGTTTTAATAAGAAGTAGATAACTTGTATTATCGCGGCACCCCTTGATTTTGAACATCTGCTTTGCTGAATCTACCCTCTTGCTTTTCATCCTCTATCTGTACTTTATACACATCAGTATCAAGCCTACAAAGATTTGTTTTAGAGGGTTTGCCCAGCAGCAGCCCAATTCACAGTGCTCTCAATTTATAGCTGCTAGCAATTCAGTCACAGACTCCCACCAGGCTTAAGTCTCTGACAATACAATTAGATTCGTAATGCTGGCAGTGGCAAAGTATGATGAGCTCTGAACAAATTAATTGCTAATATTGTTTCAGTAGCAAAATAAAAAATCAGATCGAATAAAAGGGGATCTTAATTATTTGGTTTGACCTGCCATCTGAATTATCTAAAAACATTTTTTTGCTAGTGCTGCTGCTTCAGGAATCTAGAATACGATTGCATGTAAGGCAAAACGATTACCGTCATGGTTAAAAGGTGAGGTGAAAGAGGCTATTTTAGCCAAAAAATCATCCTTCAAAAATTGGAAGAAAGATCCATCTGAAGAAAATAGGATAAAACATAAGCATTGTCAAGTTAAGTGTAAAACATTGATAAAACAAGCGAAGAGAGAATTTGAAATGAAGTTGGCCATAGAGGCAAAAACTCATAATAAAAACTTTTTTAAATATATCCAAAGCAAGAAACCTGTGAGGGAGTCGGTTGGACCATTAGATGACCGAGGGGTTAAAGGGGCTCTTAGGGAAGATAAGGCCATTGCAGAAAGACTAAATGAATTCTTTGCTTCCGTGTTTACTAGTGAGGATGTTGGGGAGATACCAGTTCCGGAGTTGGTTTTCAGGGGTGATGAGTCAGACGAACTGAACGAAATCACTGTCAACCTGGAAGATGTAGTAGGCCAGATTGACAAACTAAAGAGTAGCAAGTCACCTGGACCGGATGGTATGCATCCCAGGGTACTAAAGGAACTCAAAAATGAAATTTCTGACCTATTAGTTAAAATTTGTAACCTATCATTAAAATCATCCATTGTACCTGAAGACTGGAGGGTGGCCAATGTAACCCCAATATTTAAAAAAGGCTCCAGGGGTGATCCGGGTAACTATAGACCAGTGAGCCTAACTTCAGTGCCGGGAAAAATAGTGGAAACTATCCTCAAGATCAAAATTGTAGAGCATATAGAAAGACATGATTTAATGGGACACAGTCAACATGGATTTACCCAAGGGAAGTCTTGCCTAACAAACCTGCTTCATTTTTTTGAAGGGGTTAATAAACATGTGGATAAAGGTGAACCGGTAGATGTAGTGTATTTGGATTTTCAGAAGGCGTTTGACAAAGTCCCTCATGAGAGGCTTCTACGAAAACTAAAAAGTCATGGGATAGGAGGCGATGTCCTTTCGTGGATTACAAACTGGTTAAAAGACAGGAAACAGAGAGTAGGACTAAATGGTCAATTTTCTCAGTGGAAAAGGGTAAACAGTGGAGTGCCTCAGGGATCTGTACTTGGACCGGTGCTTTTCAATATATATATCAATGATCTGGAAAGGAATACGATGAGTGATGTTATCAAATTTGCAGATGATACAAAATTATTCAGAGTAGTTAAATCACAAGCAGACTGTGATACATTACAGGAGGACCTTGCAAGACTGGAAGATTGGGCATCCAAATGGCAGATGAAATTTAATGTGGACAAGTGCAAGGTGTTGCATATAGGGAAAAATAACCCTAGCTGTAGTTACACGATGTTAGGTTCCATATTAGGAGCTACCACCCAAGAAAGAGATCTAGGCGTCATAGTAGATAATACATTGAAATCGTCAGCTCAGTGTGCTGCAGCAGTCAAAAAAGCAAATAAAATGTTAGGAATTATTAGGAAGGGGATGGTTAATAAAACGGAAAATGTCATAATGCCTCTATATCGCTCCATGGTGAGACCACACCTTGAATACTGTGTACAATTCTGGTCGCCGTATCTTAAAAAAGATATAGTTGCAATGGAGAAGGTACAGAGAAGGGCAACCAAAATGATAAAGGGGATGGAACAGCTCCCCTATGAGGAAAGGCTGAAGAGGTTAGGGCTGTTCAGCTTGGAGAAGAGACGGCTGAGGGGGGATATCATAGAGGTCTTTAAGATCATGAGAGGTCTTGAACGAGTAGATGTGACTCGGTTATTTACACTTTCGAATAATAGAAGGACTAGGGGGCATTCCATGAAGTTAGCAAGTAGCACATTTAAGACTAATCGGAGAAAATTCTTTTTCACTCAACGCACAATAAATCTCTGGAATTTGTTGCCAGAGGATGTGGTTAGTGCAGTTAGTGTAGCTGGGTTCAAAAAAGGTTTGGATAAGTTCTTGGAAGAGAAGACCATTAACTGCTATTAATCAAGTTTACTTAGGGAATAGTCACTGCTATTAATTGCATCAGTAGCATGGGATCTTCTAGGTGTTTGGGTAATTGCCAGGTTCTTGTGGCCTGGTTTGGCCTCTGTTGGAAACAGGATGCTGGGCTTGATGGACCCTTGGTCTGACCCAGCATGGCAATTTCTTATGTTCTTATGTTCTTATGTTCTTAAGGACAAGGACCATACCGGCAGTCCATTGTCACTCCCTACTGTACTAGTGCCTTAGCCTTGATTTCCTATCACTGAGAATCCTCTGCGGGTCTCCCATGCTTTGTTTTTGGTTTTAATATATTTGGGCCGAGGGGAGGGATGTGCCCAGCAGTTTTCTCCTGCTTCTTTAGGCTTTCAGCTCAATCACAGTCAACCTCCTTTAGCTGCGGTGCTAAAAACTTTCAATTCCAACTAGTCAGAGTTACCCCTCCCCTCCCATTTTATATCCCCCCTCCCAACTCATTTGGCCCAGTCATTGCAGAGACAATCCTCAGCGGGGCGCCATGCACTGTAGCTCCCTCTGGAGCCCTAATTTAGACCCTGGCTGGATGTCACTAATGCATAATAAAGGGAACTTCCTCCACCCTTTCCCTGTTTCCACAGCATCCTCACTCCTGAGCAGCCCAGGGATCAAAGGATCTGACCTGGGAAGGCCTAGCACTGTCACTGAGCCACCAGGCCCTCTCACATGCTTTCTTGAAATCTGTTGCCATTTCTTGCTTCTTCTCATCTCCACTGGGAAGACTATTCCATGCATCTAATACAGGGCCAGTGCAAGGGTGTTAGGCAGCCCCAGGCCTCACCTAACCCCCGGCCCCGAACCCGACCTCATTCACTGAGATGCTGCTCGCAGCCAGCCGATTCTGTGCTTCTCTGGGCCGTGAGCAGGACGGGCGCTGCTCGTGGCCCCGCATGTCTGCTCTTCGCCGCTCTCTAATGATTGGCACCCGGGGCAATCGCCTAGTTCGCCTAATGGGATGCACCAGCCCTGATCCAGTACCTTTCCCGAGATGGGATTACCCTCCTTGTGTTACTCCTCAATCTTACCCACTTCAAACCACATATGATAACCCCTTGACCTGCAACTTATTTCCCACGGAAAACTGTGTATTATGAACACCTTTTAAAAGCTATAATGTCTCTATCATGACTCCCCTCTCTCCCCTTTTCTCTAGGGTACACAAATGTAGGTCCTTTAGTTTCATCTCATAGAGCGTATGGAATAGAAGCTGCACTATTTTGGTAACCTTGCTCTGGGCTTAATTATGGAGCAGGCAACAGTCAAGAGATTATTTTCCTTTTCAGACTATTTTGTTCTTTAGAAAATTTCCTCAAACCGCATAAACTTTCAGGTTAAAAAAAAAAATAATTCTGTGAGTTTTAACCCAGGCTTTAAATCATCCAGACTCCCAATGGCAAGAAAAAGATTTCGAATGGAGAGCAGGTGAAACGCAACACAATCCACTGAAAAAGAACAAAAGTAACAGATAAGTTATGAAAGCAGCGCATGGTTTTTCTGTAAAAACAGTCTATGAAAGTATTACATTCTCAATAAAATAAAATAAATAAATAAATGCAGTTTGCAAAGTGAAAGAGAAACTAATAACGCAGGCATTCGGGATTGCCTCTAGGTATATGTAGCAATAACCAACTCTTACCACCTAAATAAAGGATGGATAACCTAAATTAGTTTTTGAACTCTGGGTTTTATTCTCTTTTCCACTGTTCTGAACAGTTACTGCTATTTCAAAATAGGACGGAAGCTACAATTAGGCATAGTATTTTCTGTAAGGAGCGGTTGTATATAATTTATTTATTTATTTATACACATTTGTATTCCACCTCATTTTCGTATAACTCATAGCGGATCACACAATATAATTCAAATCAGTGTATCTCAGAGATCTGGTGGAAGGAAGATAGCCAATGGGATACTGCAATAGCAGGGTATAAATTATATTGAAATGATAGACTTTGTGAAATTGATGGAAGGGTGGCACTGTATGTTAAGGTTAAGGATAGCATAGACTCAAATAGCATAGGCTTGATATCTGTGTTTTACGTAAAGCTTTTATAGCTCTCCACAGCTACCAGAGGTTAGACAATAGATCTTAATGAAGCAGCAGGAGATAAATAGCTACTCAGACAGGCCAATGAATAAAATGTTTTCCATTCAAAGCTGACAGAGAGATTGCATGAGAGGCTGACAATTAATGACACATTTTGGGCTCACCCAGCTTTAAGCCACTGAATGCCTTAGCTGTCTCATGGCAATTTGGATGAGCCTAGTTATCCTTTTTTCAGACATGCAAAATCGCTTTACTGATCTTGGTCCTATGGTTGCCAATTGGATCTTTGTAATAAAGAATAGGCTAATCCAGTTGTGAGAAAAGTGTAGCTTGAGAACTTAAATGCCATTCTGGGTCAGACATATGGTCCATCAAGCCCAAGATCCTGCCTCTGACAGTGTCCAGTCTACTTTGAGTGAAATGATCCCTATAGTCAACATCCTATAGGATGAGTTGAAGGGTTTCTGACAGGAATAGGTACTGACAGGAGAGGTAGTGTTGTTCTCAGATTCCTAGTAGCAACAGGTGAAATTCCTCACCAAGAAAGATAGTTATGTTAACCATGCTGTGTGACCTACAGGTGAAAAGGAGTATTGACCTCCAGTCAAATTCTCTAATTCAGTGGAAGGAGATGTTGTTGGCTAGGGTGTAGAAATGGGAGCACAACAGACAGGGAGAGAGTGGAGATGCAGGAGTGAAAAAAGTGGGTATCCTACACCAGTGGTCCCCAACCCTGTCCTGGGGGCCCACCAGCCAGTCGGGTTTTCAGAATATCCACAATGAAAATGCATGAGAGAAAATGTGCATGTTATGGAGGCAGTGCATGCAAATTTTCTCTCATGCATATTCATTGTGGATATCCTGAAAACCTGACTGGCTGGTGGGCCCCCAGGACAGGGTTGGGGACCACTGCCCTACATAGTAGTTTCAGTCAGAGCAATTCTATGTCAGATACTATCTCATCACCTACCTTTATCCTCCTATCCTCTTCCACCCCTTCCCATGGCCATGGCAGAATGTTCTCTCTTGAAACTAGCCATAATTACAGCAGTTGTCAGCATAAATATCAGTCACATGCTATCTAGTAGAGCACATAGAGCTGAAGCCACAGATCTGTTGGCATATTGAACACACAATGCCATGATCTGGCGTCATCTTGCCAATGTAGCCCAGCATTTCTTGTCTTATCCACCAACCAGTGTGCCTTGTGAACTTGTAATCTCAATGGCAGGAGACATCGTGAGTCCACATCTTCCACAGCTGGTGTCAGAGATGGTGGGAAAGTTGGTCTTTCTGAAAATAAACCTTCCTCTGTTGGGTTTTCCTGAATTGGCATGGAAATAAAAGGAAGAATGACTATACAGCCACAGACAACCAATGCCCAGAATATTGGTTTATTAGTGTCAGGAGTAGTTCCAGAAGACTGGATTCAGGAGATGTAGATCCTTTTCACAAAAGTGGAAGTAAAGAAGAGGCTGTGAACTACAGGCCAGTTAGTCTGACTGTGATGGTGAGTAAATTAATGAAATCACTGCTAATACAGGATAATTCAGTTTCTGGAATCCAGTGGATTACAAGATCTGAGGCAGCATTGTTTTTACTAGAGGTAAGTCTTGTCAGACAAATCTGATCAATTTCTTTAGCTGGATACCCATAAAGTTGGACCAGGGAGAGCACTACATGAAGTGTACTTGGATTTCAGTAAGTCCTTTGACATTATTCCATATAGATGGCTTATAAATAAACTGAGCACCCTAGGTATGGACCCTAAATAATGCCTTGGGCTATTCATGCTTTTTTTGGTACCAATTTGACATTGCCATGAGGTCTTGGAGTGCTTCCCTCTTCTGATAATGTTTATTTACAAGATTCATTACAAATGATTAGAAAACCCCAATTTTGGAACCCAAAATAGGATGCATTGCTTTCCCTATTGACTTTAATGGGAAACAAATAAACAAATGACACAAATAAACAAAAAAAATGTTTTTGTTTGAAATGAACAAAATGAATTTTAGGGGCTTACAAAATACATTAATGAAACAAAATGAAAATGTTTTCTTTGCACACCCCTATTATGTTGTGTTTGGGCATCGTGTGGACCCTTAGTCGCAGTGGAGATGACGCCTCCCATGGGGAGGGGCCCCGTGGGGAACCACAGCGATAGGCTAAACTCAGAGAGCAGACACTTGTAGGTGGAAAGCTTTATTGTACTGCTGTAGATAGATGGTAGGAGGCAGGATAGAAATGCACTGAAGTCCGGCAAGGTGACAATAAGTTCAGACAGTCTCAGATGTAGTAATCTCACCCAGATGTTCAAAGGTGGATGGAGGCCCGCAGTGCGGGAAAGCCGAACCTGGCGGGTGGAGTTGGAGAACCGGATCATAGAGGTACTCACAGGAACGTAGTGCGGACGTTTTCCTGGCAATGGAGATAGTGGGACCAAAGGTCCGTGGTGCAGGATACAGTGGACAGATAGGCCATCGAGAAGCGAGTACCTGATGTCACAGTAGATCCTGAAATAAAATAGAGAGAGACCCCTGAGGAGCGGTTGTCTTAGTTAGTAGAAACCCCGAAGGGTTGGTGGAAGCGAGAGACCCCCGAGGAGTGGGTGCCTAGAGTTTCGTTAGAAGTGAGAATCCCCGGAGGGTAGCGAGGTGTCTAAGCGAGCAGCCTAGAGCGGTCAGAGTAGCTAAACCGAAGTTCTTGCTAACTCAATGAAGGTAGTGTAGTGGAGACTTAAATACCCGGATGTATTGACGTCATATGGTGGGGACGCCCCCGAGGTTCCCGCCATGAATTGTACTTAAGCGTAGGCAACGTGCGTGCCCTAGGAGACTACGGGAAGGAGAATGGCAGACTGGGACGCCCGTGCTGAGCTATCTCATGCATGAAAATGCATGAGATAGATTTCCATGCACTGCCTTCATTGTATGCAAATCTATCTCATGCTTATTCATTGTGGGCATCCTGAAAACCAAGCCTGTTTGTGGCTCTTAGGGACCAGAGTTGGCCACCCCCGTAGTAGTGGCTTGTGCCACAAAAGCAGAGGAGGTTTGCAGTGAATATGTTTTGGGTGATGCATTTTCTGGTTGAAGAACATGCCACATGTCAACTGAGGGCTTAAGCTCCAGAGCCCCAGCCAGATGTGGCCCTTGACTCCTGCACTGGCAGAGGCAGCACTGACAAGGAACAGATTTAATAGACACACTGGTAGTCTGACAGTTGCTGGGAATCAGATACTCAGACATAGGACATCATCTCCAGAAGACACATTGGCTTCCTCACCCTCAGGAGAGCAGATCTTTGGTAGCACTGGTTCTGGTACCTTGACTGGTCAATTGGCAGATGACTCCCAGTAGAAAGCCATGGAAGTAAGTACTTTGGAATGATAAGAAAGACAGCTTGGAGATTGGACAGTGGAGAACTCACTGGGGGAGTTTTATTCTGCTAGCCAGGAAGAGTTACATTTTAGGATTGCTCTTTCAGCTTAGAGGGAAAATCATTTGAAGATTTGATCTCATGGAGAAGAAATTTAGAAGCAACTTTGATGCTGTGAAAGAAATAAAGAAGTATAGAAAAGATTTGGATGAAGTTAAACAAATTAAAGTGGTTACTAATTCTGTTCTCTAGTATGATAAAAGAAAACCTGTTAACAAGGCAAAAGGAAGCATTAAGATAGAATTAGAACAAAAACTGTATATTTGGTTAGATTAATACAGAATGCTGAGAAGTTTTATGATTTCCTGATAAGATTGTGGTGAGAAATTTCATCTCCTGCTGAGATTTGATAAAGTTTATAGAACTGGTATAACTAAAATCTTCTCTGGCAAGATGTCTGCCTGTTTTCAAGGCTTGTATAGAGGAGACGAAGAATGTTGTGGCTCCTCTGAGACTCGAGGTGCATCTTGAGGGGAAGGAACTCTAATAATCTCTTACTGAACAGTCTGATAAAAACTTCAGTCTCTTCAGGGAGTTGAAAATTTCCTGGCAAATTCCCCTTTAGTTTGCACAAAAATTGGTGTTCCAAGAAAAAAAGAGAATTTATTGTAAAATCTAATTTCTTTTTTTATTTTAATTTTTATTGCACCAGTTTTACTACAATACAAGGAACAACAAAACAGCAAAACAATTACTATTGTTTGCTTGTTCATTTCCATTTGCAGTACATAGAGAAAAGAAGCCAAAGACCTTTGGTTAATAATAAGGAGAGGCAGCGCGGGCTTGTCCTGCGCTGCCGTAGATAACATGGGGCAAGCGCAGGGAGCCGTTAGGGAGAGGGGGTGGGGTGGAGGTAACCCATGGCGACGGCAACAAGTCTGAATTGCTGCCTCGTCATTGGTTACCTCAGAAACAGTAGCAATTGCGCGGGTTTTATTTGCTCGCCTCAGTCAGCAAGAAGCAGCGAGGCAAATGGCAGCAGCTTGTTTTGCTTCGCAGCTTGGGCTGATCCAGGAGGTTTTTTTGCTAGCGGTTTTAGTGCTTAGGTTTTGTTTTAGTGGCAGCATGAAGCTCGGCCGCGAATGCGGAGCCACTTCCCTACCTGCTGCCGACGGCCCTCCCCTCGGTTTTTTCCCCCCAGTCTCCCCTCCCCCTTGAAGGTGAGGCCCCCCCCCCCCCCGCTCATGCAGCGGCCTCGCCTGAGGGGGCGTCCAAATTCCAGCGAGAACAGCCCTGTGCCTTCCCCAAGCCGGCCTTTGCTTTGCCCACCCATTCCTTCCCCCCCTCCCGCATGCGACGCTTCCCTTTGCTACGCAATGAAATTTATCGTATGCTTCGGCGGGAGTTTTGATTTTCCCGGGCTATCCCGTGCTGATTCTGGCCCATATTTTGTGCGACCCCCCCTGCAGTTTTTGTACCACCCGTTTTCCTTTGGAGCTGTTTAGCACAGGCATGGCTGGCTTGGCCTACCCTGCGCCCATAGTGATTAGGATTCAGTGAGGGGCAGGTAGTTTTGCAGCCCAGCAGTGGTGAAAAAGGCAAGGTTCCTTGAGAAGGAGGAGGGAGGTGCGCGGATTACTGCAGCAGCTCAGGTTTCCTAAGGAGCGTGCAGCCATCCTGCCCCCCTTCCCCATTACAACAGGTTTATCGCAAGGGAGGGAGGGTGGTGTACGAGGGAGGGGTAAGTGTCCAGTTAGAAGGCGGGCCGAGGAGATGTCTGCAGTGAAGGCTAGGGTGGGACGAAGGGGCAGAGCTAGCAGGGCAGGGTATGCCAGGGAACTGCCAAATTATGGGACAGAGGGACTGAGTGGATTTTCCCAGGCGGAGCTTATAGCGGACATCCTAGGGCAGTATGTGAGTACCCGACTGGTGACAGGGGTGGCAGGGGCAGTTCAGGGTGGTATGGGTACCAGGGGGTTTGGACGCTGGATTCTGGGTCAGTTGAGGGGGCCAGAATTTTTCCCCCAGGATGTGTGCAACATGGGTCCAGGGTCAGATGGGCGGGAGCAGGGCTCAGGCTGCTTTGTTTCAGCATCCAGCAGGTTTGAGAAAAGCGAGTATGGTTGCAGTTCAGGAGTTTGGGGGGGTGCGGGGGTAGGGGCATCTTCTATTTCAGATGTGGCGGATGTGGCGTTTCCAGGAACTCTGAGGCAGGAGGGATAAAGTGTTCCTGCAAGGACAGGAGGGGCACGTTCCCAGTAAGAAGTCGGGACGCATCTGGAGGAGAAGCAGGAAAGCAGTGCAGTGACTTTGGGGGCAGGGTGCAAATTTTGACATGTGTGCATTGGATGTGGAGGGGCACACCCGGCCACTAAGTGTCCTCAAGGGCATGGGGCCACCAATCCTAAGGACGGAAAATCTTGAGGTTTTGCAGCACAAGGCAGATTCACTTGTTGTTCTTTCTGCGCCACAAAGTTGGTTACGGTTTTATCTGGAATGCTGAAGCAGCAGGTTTTTGAGCGATGGTTTTAGTTTAGATTTTCGTATCTCTCATGAAGGTCCAGGTTTGGGAAGGCGAGTGTGCAATGCCAGGTCGGCTTATAAGATCCGAGATTCAGTTGGGTAGGGTGGTTGGGCCATTCATGAGCCGCCATCTGAAAGTATGCCTTTGCCTCCGTTGGCGGTTATACCAAAGAAGGCTCCGGGGAAGTTAGGATTGATCTTGAACCTATCGTATACGGCGGGATAGTCAGTAAAGGATTGCATTCCTAGGAAAGCGTGGACAGTACGGTATGCTTCCTTCGATGCGGCGGTTGATTTAATGAGAGGTGTTGGAAAAGGGGCTTGGCTAGCTAGGCTGATATAGAATCCGCATTTTCGTTTGTTACTCTGTTAGATTTTTGTATTTGAAGGAGGTTACTATGTTGATAGTTGCTTGCCCATGGGTCATGTGATTTCATGTACTTTGGGAAGTTTTCAGCACTTTCATACAGCGGGCCACTACGAGGTATACGGGTTGTAAGGATATTTGCATTACTTGGATGATTTCTGGCTTGTGGGAACTAATTAGTCTAGCTTATGGCGGGATCAGTTATGGTTTTTTGGGCATTTACTCATTGTTTAGGGGGTCCCTATAGAGCAGGACAAACTAGTAGGGCTGTCTATTAAGATTATTTTCCTGGGTATTGAATTGGATCCGGTGGGAACGTTGCCGCGCGTGCCTTCGGACAAAGTTGTCAAGCTGAAGAGATTGCTAAAGTTAGTGCGAAAGGCAACTAAGGTGACTTTAAAACAGATGTAGTCCTTGATTGATTCGCTTACTTTTGCGTGCCGGGTGATCCCGATGGGCAGGGCGTTTATACGCAGGTGGTCTGCGACGATTCGGTGGGCGGGCAGGACTTCATTTTATTAGGGTGAAGCAGAGGGTGAAGGAAGAACTGGGTGTCTGGGAGGGCTTATTAGAATCCTTTAATGGGATTTGTTCCATGCAGGAAGGGGAAGAATCAAATGGGGAGTTGGAGTTGTATTCAGCGCAGCAGGGACATTTGGCTTCGGTGTATACTTTCAAGGTGATTGGTGGGTAGAGCAATGGCCGGAGGCTGGGGAAAAGGAGGGTCTTACAAAAAACATCACCTTTTTAGTGCGGTTTCCCATAGTGGTTGCGTTTGTTATTAGGGGACATAGACTCAGGAATAAAAGAGTTGTTTTATGGTAAGACAATGTAGGGGTGGTGCAGGTAATTAACCTGCTGGCTGCTTGATGTTTACAAGTGTTTAGGCTGTTGTGGGAGTTGGAACTCTTGTGTTTACAATGGAATGTGACTATCACAGTTAGGTACGTGTCAGGTACTCGGAATGGGATTGCAGATGCTCTTTCTCGTTTCAAGTGGGATGTCTTTTGGGCGTTCGCACCACAAGTGAGTTCGACAGGAGAGCCATTCCCAGAGTATCAGTGGCAGCTGGGTTGTCAGAAATGCGGAGATTGATTCAACAATCAATAGCTCCAGCCACGTGGAAGTTAGGCTACCAATTAGTTATGCTGAATTGTTGTTGATAGCGGGACACTTGGAAAATGTTTGTTGGTCACGTTACGAAGTACTTCTCTTCCGGGCAGCATTTGCTTGTGCCTTTTTTCGGAATAATGCGAGTGAGCGAATTAGTTGCATGCTCCAAGGTGCACGTCAGTCAAGGGCTTTTGGCACAACACGTATGGAAAGGGGATTTGCAAGGGGGGGGGGGGAAGACCGGAGACTAATGGCCGTTTTTTCTTTTGCAGACTCAAAGGGAGTGTCTTGTGAGTGGGAATGTGCTTGGGTCGTGAACCATTCCTTCGTGAAATGGGCTCAGTGCCAGGCAGTGAAGTATCCATATGGAGCGAATCTGACCTTGGATAGCACGAAATGAAAAATATGATGGTTAGGCAAAAGTGGCATGACTTGGGGGGAATTAATACCTTTCCTGCAAAGGCTTGTTAGGAGTTGGGGAATGCCACAGGTGCTCATTATACATTTAGTTGGGAAGAATATTGGGGAATTTTCTGGTAGAGAATTGGTAGTGCAAATGCGGACAGATTTGGCGTGCATTATGAATGCATTGCCCAATCCTAAGGTGGGTTGGTTGGACATCATAATTAGGATCCGGCATCATACCGAATCAGTGGAAATGGGGGGGTTATAAAATGAACCGACAGATTGGTGTATGGCTACAGAGACAAGGGGGTTTTTTGGGTGCACCATGATTGGGCGTGGGAGGTGTTGGGAGGTTTTTTTCCATTCCATTGGAGTCCACCGTTCTGGTGTAGGCATTGATTTATTTAACAATGCTTTGCAAGAGGGTTTTAGAGCAACAATGTGTGAGGGGTTTGGGGCCGCAGTGGGGGAACAAAGATAACCAAGGTTGTCTTTGTTTGTGGCAGAAACCCGAGCCCTAAGTGATAAGTGTTTGTATTGGATTGTAAAGGACATTGGAGGAGGGGGGGAGAATCTCATGTAGTTTGGGGCTGCTACATGGGATGGCCTATGAGCAAGGGGGGGGGGGCAATGCTCAGGCCGCAAGCTTACCCTCGCTGGGGCTGTGGCGGGGTAGGTGAGATGGGAGTGACAGCTTAGTCTTACCACTGGGACGTGGTGGTAAGCGAAGAGGATCAAGGAAGAGGAGGAGGGGGAAAGGGGACGGGGGTTCTTTGCATTGTTTGTATAATATGTTTGAGGGCTCAGGTTATGTTATGTAATAAACTGTGGCCTTGTTTTAAAGCCATATAGGTGTACTGTGATTCTTGTACAAGGAGGTGGGGAGACCGATAGCGAGCTGCAAGTCTTGCTTCCCTATGTTATTCCCGCAAAAAAATTAACCCACCTGACCAACCTCTTCACAATGTCAAAATCCATTGGAGAGATAATAAAAAACAATTTGCAAAAGACAACATCATATACCTCCATTATTTTATTTTTCATCGTTCACACCATTTAAAGTATGGCCTCCAGGTATCCATAAATCTTTGTAATGTAACTTTATTTTAACAGCAATTTCCCCATATAATACAAATTCCAAATACGTTGAATCAAAGACTCCACTGAGGGCAATTGAACTTTCTTCCAAGAAGCTGCAATTTTTCAGCATGCAGCCTTAATAATTTGGGAGATTAACTTTATCTCTTCATCAGATATTCCCAGAGCAGGCATGCCTAAGAAAAATACATTAGGGGTTTTATTTAACAAAATTGTAGTCACATTTCCAATTATTTATTTATATTTAGCTCATTCCTTTTCATTGGTAGTTCAATTGGGCCAGTCATTCTCTCCCAATAGCTTTGGACCCCCTTACATTCCCACCATGTATGGTAGAAAGTTCCCTGGCCTCCATAAGCCAACCAGCGCATCTTCTCAGTAAACGGATACATTTTATGTAGCTTATCTGGAGTAAGATACCAATAATGTTCACCGAAAAAGAGGTTTCCCCATCTTCTCAAAGCAAATATCCAACTGATCTTCATCCATCAGCTTATCTAAATTCCTTTTCCATGCCACTATATGACTTGCTTTTTTGTTTTTTGACAAATTCAAGAGCAGTACAGCCCATCTTTATTTTGGATAAGCCCTTTATTTTTATGTATTTTATCAGATAGGAACGCCTCAGGATTTTACTCCTAATGCAGGCTCTGTGTCAAATTCATCCTCTTACTAGCAGCATTGCCCCTTACAAAAATGGTAGCCTTGGACGACCTCGTCTGGTCTGACTGTCCTTGGGAGTCTCAACCAGGCCCTGCCCCTGTTGTGAAGTTATGATAGTTAGGAATGTTTAGGGAGTTGTGATACTCCTCACTGGGAGCAGTCATTTGAGTTGACAAAACTCTTGTCCCTCTTACGGTTTGGAACAGAATATGTATTCCCTCCCTGGACAATGGGCCACCATTTCTCTATGTAAACCCCCCCCCCCCACGCCATGTTATTATGGGATCTCAATAGGGAACAATAATTATGAGAACTGGATCACAATGTACTTTGCAGGTTCTTTTGGGGCTGGGGGAATTCAAATACAGTTTCAAGGACAGCTGTTCCAATGCTGAAGGATTTCTTTACGTACCATACAATTTCTTACCATTAATTTAAAACGTTGAATGACTGCTCAGACCCAGGCTTCTATGAGGTTTGCTCCGAGCTTCTTTCTCCTTTCTTGAATTAGAAGAATGAATATCCGCAAAGGTTATAAGCAAACACAACTTTACTAAACCAATATGATGAACTTTATAATAGCATACATTCACTTTTCATAGGCACAGCACATGAACTTGAACCAATGAAGCTGTGAATTCTCTTTAAGCGTTAAAAGTTCTTAAATTAAATTAACTTGTTTCAAAGTGCCACATGAGCTTTCTGTGGAAAACCAATAACTCGTAGGTGCCCATCTGGTTAGGATGAATTCAGGAAACTGGGTTCCAAATGTCTCTTCTGGCCATGGCTTGTTTTTGTCCTGCAGGGGAACAGGTCTTTCACTCCACTGTTGCATTCTCTGGCCTCCACCTCACACGACTCCTGTCTATTGGACACTGTGGGGCGGATTTTAAGAGCCCTGCTCGCGTAAATCCGCCCGGATTTACGCGAGCAGGGCCCTGCGCGCCGGTAAGCCTATTTTACATAGGCCTACCGGCGCGCGCAGACCCCGGGACTCGCGTACGTCCCGGGGTTTTCGGAGGGGGGCGTGTCGGGGGCATGTCGGGGGGGCGGGCCCGGTCGTCGCGGCATTTCGGGGGCGTGTCGGGAGCATTTTGGGGGCGGGTACGGAGGCGTGGCTACGGCCCGGGGCGGTCCGGGGGCGTGGCCGCGCCCTCCGTACCTGCCCCCAGGTCGCGGCCCGGCGCGCAGGAGGCCCGCTGGCGCGCGGGGATTTACGTCTCCCTCCGGGAGGCGTAAATCCCCCGACAAAGGTAAGGGGGGGGTTTAGACAGGGCCGGGCGGGTGGGTTAGGTAGGGGAAGGGAGGGGAAGGTGAGGGGAGGGCAAAGGAAAGTGGGTTAGGCAGCGCGGCTCGGCGCGCGCCGGCTATGCAAAATCAATAGCCTTGCGCGCGCCGATCCAGGGATTTTAGTGGATACGCGCGGCTCCGCGCGTATCTACTAAAATCCAGCGTACTTTTGCTTGAGTCTGATGCGCAAGCAAAAGTAGGCTGATCGCGCTTCTTTTAAAATCTACCCCTGTAAGCCCACAGAGGCTGTGATTTAAAAAATTTCCCTGCAGTCTCAGGCTGCAAACTTTTCAACTCTCTTTCTCTTCCTTTCTCTCAGAACTGCTTGGGCAGCAGCTGCAGCAAACCCATCCTCTCCATATTCTCTCTGAGGCTCTTTCTCTGTCCCTCCTCCCTGTGAAGCTTGAACAGGGTCACTGTCTTATGATGCAACTCACTGCTGATTGGCTGAGATCTTTGTAGGCTGTGTTATGAACTTCTAAGGAGTTATAACAAAAATCCTCACACCTTGTAGTATGCAAAATAGATTCCCAACATGCATCAATCCATTTGTGGTTTTATCCTATATGTGCTGCATAAAATCATTGTCCACCCCTTTTAACCTTTTAGTTCAGTGAGGCTCAACAGGGTCACAGCACAATTGTACCATACAGCAAATGAGATAAGAACATAAGACGTTGCCATACTGAGTCAGACAGAGGGTCCATCAAGCCCAGCATCAAGCCCAATGGCACCGGTCATCTTTAAAGATGGCGCCGGCCATCCAGTGCTCCTACCATGTGACAGGGGTGGGCCAATGGCACGGATTCCCTGTCACATGGTAAGGGCAAAGGGCCATCGGCGCCATTTTAATTAATGCAGCCAATGGCCCGAGAGCGGGAGATCGCTCCCTGCGCCCCCACTGGACCACCAGGTAATTTTAAAATTGTTTTTGGGGGGTTCAGGAGGGTGGGGAAGGGGTTTTTTTGTTATCGGATCGGGCGCAGCCGATAAAAAAAAAATCAAGCCAGACGATAAAAATTTTAAGATTTTTAAGATTTTGAATTGGAACCGGAATCGATCAGATTCCGGTTCACATCTCTAATAAATGTAACATACTATCGTAGCAATTTTTTTAAAGCCATTTACTCGAGTAAAGTTCACTTATGTGAGTAAATCCTACGAACAATTCAATGGCATATATTGTAGCAATTTTCAAAAGCCCACTTACTCCAGTAAAGTGCATTTACTTGAGAAAAATTTGGATTTTACGTGAGTTAATGCTTTTGAAAATCAGGCAAAGAGTACAGAGAGTCTTCCACCAACAATGAACTGAAAACTTTAACAAAGGGACCCACTAAGTTTTCCCCAATCTTTTAAAAAAATTTGGCTGTGAATCCATCAAAACCTGAACATTTAATTATCTTCAAAGTCTTAATGGCCTGCAACTCTTCAAAGCCTGTAATCTCCTTGCCCAATCTTAATTGAGACTCTTATGAGATCACTGGGAGATAAAATGCCTACAGTAATCATTGATGTCTTTCTCCATAATGGAATGGAATTAGCCTTAGCATAAAGCTCAAGATAAAACTCTGCAAAGCATTTTCTCATCTTATTATTATAAAGCAGCATTTTGTCAGTCATGTCCCTAATTTTATGTTTTTAATTTTGAGAATGTTTGGTTCTCAACGTCAAAGCAAAAAGCTTGCTTGCCTTATTTCCATATTCAGAAAAGGAATGCTTAATCAAAGTAAGTTTAAAATTAATATTATCTACATAAAAAGTGTGACGTTTACCCCTTTCAGTCTCTAATTTCTTAAGAATGCTAGATTCCACCCTATTTTTAAGCAATTCTTCTAGTGGATAGATCAGCTTCTTTAACTTAGTACTAATTTTCTTTCTCTCCTTTTCTTTTTGACAGACCATGCAATAAAATTGCCACTGTTCACTGCTTTAAGACAGTCCCAAACCCTCTGTGATGTTGCATCATGGTTGTCATTGAACTGTGGATATTCCTGTTATGTTCTAGATTTTGACACATCTTTATGTCATTTGGTAAACTATCATTTAGTCTCCAAAATCACTTCCCTGTTTAAGTTTGCAGATTAAATAAATCAATCCAAATGGAAGCATGATCAGATGAAGTAATATTACCTATTTCAGAGCATGTCAGTCAATCCTCGAATAGGAGCTGTGTGAGTTACAGAAAAAGGCATAATCAAGCCTCTCAGGGTTAAACATCCTCCAGCTGTCTACCAGTACCAACCCCAAAGTAGACCTAAGGTTTTTAAGTTTTTCTCTGTGATTCCTCTAGATACCCTTACCTATCAATAAATTATCTAGGGAGGGGGGAGATAGTAACATTAAAATCCCCTCCAACTATCAAATGTCCTTCAGTGAAATTACCCAGTAGAGATGTGAATCGTGTGATCGATCGTCTTAACGATCGATTTTGGCTGGGGGGGAGGGAATCTGATTGTCGCGGTTTTTTTTTTTTTTAATCGTTTAAATCATAAATCGGGGGAGGGCGGGAAAACCGGCACACTAAAACAACCCTAAAACCCACCCTGACCCTTTAAAATAAATCCCCCACCCTCCCGAACCCCCCCAAAATGTTTTAAATTACCTGGGGTCCAGTGGGGGGGTCCCGGTGTGATCTTCCACTCTCGGGCCACGGCTGCGTTAATAGAAATGGCACCGGCCATTTTGCAATACGGCCATACGGCCGGCGCCATTTTGCAATACGGCAACGAGTGCAAGAGGTCGCTCCCGGACCCCCGCTGGACTTTTGGCAAGTCTTGTGGCGGTCAGGAGGCCCCCCCAAGCTGGCCAAAAGTCCCTGGGGGTCCAGCGGGGGTCCGAGAGCGATCTCCTGCGCTCGTGACGTCGGGGGACAGGAACCAAAATGGCGCCGGCGCCATTTCTATTAACGCAGCCGTGGCCCAAGAGTGGAAGATCACACCGGGACCCCCCCACTGGACCCCAGGTAATTTAAAACATTTTGGGGGGTTCGGGAGGGTGGGGGATTTATTTTAAAGGGTCGGGGTGGGTTTTAGGGTTGTTTTAGTGTGCCAGTTTTCACGCCCTCCCCCTTCCCCCGATTTACGAATTTTGACGATAAATCGGGGGAATTCCTATTGTATCGTGCCTCTAATGATTTTTTACGATTTAAAATATATCGGACGATATTTTAAATCATCAAAAAACGATTCACATCCATATTACCCAGCACTTCTGATATTAACTCAAAGAAGGATCCCTGATTACTATTAGAGCCATAGATATTGGCCACAGTAAAGATATCATTATTAATAAGATTAATCATTAAGTATCTCTTTTACACATCCTTCCTCACTTTTCTGACATCAGCATTCAAATCTTTTGAAATTTATATCCCCACTTTCCATATTTATTTTTCACAGTACTAGAGGCAAAATACACAAAAGAGAAAAAATTACACTGCTTCAATATTTCATTCTTCGTTCACAGATGTGTTCTTATACAGGAAATAAAGAGGCCCAAGTTCCCTGGATATTTTTTTTTTTTTAAAGAAAAACTCTCTTCATGGGAAAATTCAGACCCTTCACATTCAGTGATGCCTAACTAATAGATGCCATCTCCAGAATGTCTAGACAAATTCCAGCTCATCAAAGCCACAATTCCCCCATCCTACAACCCAGACAACCTTTCCTATCACGGTCCTCCCTTAAACTTAACCCTGGAATTAGTTCTCTCCCATGATTCATGCTCTCTGTTTCCCCAGCCACCCCAAGTATACCCCTTCTCCTTCCTCCAGCCCTCTCACCCCCCCATCCATCATGATGAAACTTTGCCCTTTGAAGGCTCACCCAAACACAGAGGAATGACTCCACCTACCAAGTGAACCCCCTATTATTAACCCTGCCTTTATTAAGCTAGCCAGTAGGGATGTGCAGAAGCAAATTTTCATTTCAGTTCATTCGTTTTGTAGGTCACCTCCATTTGTTTCATATGAAAAAAAATTATTTAATTTATTCACGTCATTCATTTCCCATTAAAGTCAATAGGGGAAGCAATGCAGCTTATTTTAAGCTTCAGCATTAATGTTTTCCAATCAATACTTGTGAAATTTGTGGATAGACAACATCAGAATGGTGAAGAGAACACCAAGGTACCAAGACTGTGGCAAACTGGGACCAAAAGTGGCATGATTAGCCTTTGGCACTGTAAAGGAACAAAAGGGTATCAACAATGGCAGTTCTCCTCCAAGGCACCATCAGAGGAGTTCAAAAGCTGCAAGAGTGTCAAAAACACCCCAAGGCATTAAAAGAGGCATTAAAAGAGGGCAACAATAACAGTGGCATGAACTCCAAAGGCAGCACGAAAGGGGCAAAGTAGTACCAAGAGTGGCATGAACATCCCAAGGCACCACGAAGGAGGGACAAAGCAGCAAAAGTGCAGAAAAAAACCCAGGCTGACAGACAGACAAAGCAGCACAAAGACCCCAATGCACCATTAGAGGTGTAAAGCAGCCATTCACAATGGCAAGAACATCCTAAAGCGTAGGTTCTGGGGTATGGCAGCAAGGCAGAGTATCAGAAAGAACCCTGAGGTTTTTTCAGGTCTTGAAACCTTCCTGCCTGCCTGCCACATCTTTTCAGGTTTTGAAACCTTCCTGCCTGCCTGCCACATCTTTTCAGGTTGATCTTTACTTACATTCTCTAGCTTCCCTAGCTCATCCACCACCATACATTTGGTGTCCCACTCTGAGAGCCCACTGTCTCTCTGTCCACTCTCGCCGGAATTTGAGAAATCTTTCATATCTATCATTTTTGCTGCACGGACATAAAGAAGATGTCAGATTACATATCTCTAAACAGCTAATTTGAGTGTGGGAATGCCGATGGTCCTTGATTCACTGGCTGATATTAAGTCCTCAGTGGGAAGCTCTCCCGTAGGTGGCTATCTCAGTTAGTGATGTCACTTCTTCCTGTAAAGCCTAATTTCAAAGTCTATCAGAAACAAAACAGAGTCAGCAAATAGTCAACAGTTGAAGAGATTAAAACACTGCTTCAGAAACAGGTTACAGGAATATTATACTTGGCTACTCCTTACGTTACAGTCATCAAAACATGTTCCCTCTCAGGTTCCTAATAAGCCTCCTTTCTTCCTTCAGTACCAAACAGAAATCAGAAAAGCCTTTCCAGCTTCATCCATTCCCTTCCTCTGGCTTCAGACTTCTCAAGTCAGAAAAGGCATCCCTGTAGGGCATCCCTGTTAATCTGCCATCCTTACCAGAGAGATAGCACTGCCCTTTCCAGTGGATCAAAATGTCTCAAAATACACTAGCCCTGAACTTTTCAAGACCAGCTACAGATTTCATAAATTCCTATCTATGATTCAAGGAACCACCATATATATAGTCTGATGCATACTACATTATCAGTTTCATTAGGATAGGCATGAGGCTTATTATCCTTTTTCTGACATGCAAAGTTGCAATGCTGACATCAGCAAATTGGGTGGCGCATATTTAAGACTAGACATTAAGAGGTCCAAGTTTAGAAACATTTAGCCAGCAAACTCAGACGTTACCCGGCTGAATAAAGATTTGGGCACTTATCCGGCTAAATCGTAGCCAGATAAGTTATCCGGCAGAGCAGCTGAATATGTACCTCTAAAGCTCCAACGGCAAGAAACAAAAAACGTTGTTCGCACTCTAATTGCCAAAGTAGCTCATTTAAATATCCTCTCAAACACATATGCAGACCAGCTCCATAGCCTATAATGAGGGAAAAGCGTAACAAGATACACAGAGAGGAATTCTTATTAGACAACCCCACTACTACCAAGGACCAAAGAATGAAGAACTGCAGTGTTGAAAGGCAAAACATATACAAACCTCACAACAGCAACAAAAAAATTGCCCATGTCTACACTCCACCTGCCCATAAAGGTCTAACACTGGGGGCGATGCAATACAGTGCGCTCACACGCGTGCATTGTTTAACCGCTATCAGATGCGGGTTAAATAGGTGCTAATTCACCCCTAATGCAATAGGGGGGATTAGCGCCTATTTAACGCGCGTCCACGGAGTGAATGAGATAGCGCTCATCACATGCAAATGCATGTGAATGAGGCTATTAGTCATTCACTCAGCATGCAAGAAGATAAATGTGCGACTCAGACGTGGTAGGATTAGGGATAAGCAGATAAATCCTGTTTATTTCATATTGTTTTATTGTTTTGTTTTTAATTCATTTAATTTAATTTCCTTTATCTTTTATTTTGTTTAGATGAATGAAAGGAAATAGAATTCCAAGGGCTGCCCCTCTCGATATCCCTTCCCTCTCTGTTTTACAAAAAGATGGTGTTGGGTCCAGGTCGTCGCCCCCCCTCTGTTCTGGGAATGTTGGAGGGGAGAAAGGGATTGGGAGGGGGGGTGTAGAGCCCAGAGTCACTTTCTTTTAAGAAGCTTGGGGGTGGGGGTGGGGGTGGAGAAGAAGTAGATAGGGGAGCCCGGGACAAGGGATCCAATGGATTTCTTTTTAGTAAAGGGCAGGTGAGGGTTTTGGGAGGTGGAGCCATGAGACCCAACAGGTTTGTCTTTTTTTAAATGGCAGGCATCTGACTGACACAACACAAACTATATAACAAAATTTGCTATGTGGTTTATATTGTTTTGGATGCAAAATGAAAAAAAATGGGATAAGAAATAGCATTGATGTTTCCATGTTGTTTGCAAACAAACAGGGTCATTCATCAAAATGCGTTATGACATTAATGCCATAACGTGTTGTGCCCATCGGTCGCAGACGGCTGCAACCTTTCCTGCTCAACTCATTTTGCCCAGAGGCCTCGATTCTGGCTAGAATGGCCGTCTCTGCCTCTGTACGCCGACCTCCTTGGCATTCCCAGGATGGCGGGGGCGATCCCGGTCGCCATCTTGAACCCGGAGTGACCTAGGGCATGCGCGTGCCTGCCTCCTTCTTGTGCACGTCATGGCAGGAACCTCAGGGGCGTCCCCTCTGCATAACGTCACTGCCTACGTGTATATAAGCTAACCGGACTTTCCTACCTATGAGTTAGCAAGGATTCCATCTTGCTATTCCTTTCTCTGAGATCCTTCGCATCGCTGTACCGGCATTCCTGGCTGAGTGACTCAGGTACTGCTCCTCGGGGGCCTTGCTGCACTCAGGGCTATCCGCTCCTCGGAGAGCCTCTCCTGCCTGTCTCACCTTCTTCAGCTAAGTGAGTTTTCCTGCATCGGATCTCCGCTGCTGCTACTACATATTCTCTACTGCATTGTGAGTACAAGACCTACTCTTCGTTACCTCATCTATCCTGTTGTGTGGGATCCTCGGGTTACCCCACTCTACGGACCACTACCGGATCCACGTTGTCTTGTGCCAACTGTCAACACCTACCTCTGGCTTACCCTGCGCTGCGGACCAGTACCAGAGCTACAACGCACAAGCTATATCTGAAGCAAGTACTTTCCGGGTTACCCTGCCTTGCGGACTACTACAGGATTTACGCTGTCTTGTATCGGTTACTCACATCTGCCTCCGGCCTACCTCGCACAACGGATCACTACCGGAGCTACCACGCACAAGATTCTCAAGAAGCACTACCGGAGAATCCATCCCAGGTCTTCTAATTCCAGGACTGAGTTTACAACCCACTCCTTGGGTTTCTCTTTGCTGTATAATAAATATTGTCTGACTCCTGTGTCCATCACTACTGAGACCCCGCTTGTCGTGGAGAGTCCCCACAGGGCTCCTCCCTGTGGGTGGAGTCAGCTCTCTCCACGACCCAAGGGCCCACAAACCAAGTTAAAACATAACGTAACACATATGATAAAAACGCTATTGAAAGGTGCAAATGCATATTTTAGGAAGGGATGGGATTTTTCCTGATGTTAAGCTGTGCAATATGACCGAAACGGCCATAATGCAATTTGTGATAAATTTTGTATTGTACTATGTTATCTTGCCCTAGCTTGATGGTACCCTGTTATAGAATCCATCAAGTTAGGGTGAGAGAACATAGTAGAAATGTCATCTTTGTGAGACTTTCCTCACTCCAAATATTGTCAAATCTTAACCGAGGTGTACTGTGCTGTTCGTACATCTCACTCTGCATGCAAAACTGGCCCCTAAACCACCACTAACACCTCACCTCGAGCTATTAGCTGGCCCTCCTATAGGCATATAAATAGTTGACTACTATGAAGGACTTACAGATAGGCTCTCTCTCTCATTCAGCACAAGATGTGAAATAGGGTGTAAAACATTTACCACACCACACAATACTACCTTAGCAAAGCACTATATTACCAGATGATGCAGTAATTCTAAAATTTCCATAAACATACCCCTTTTCATGGGCGTTATCCATACATTATTATAGCATTTTGATGAATCTAAGTAAAAAGGATATACCTAGGCAGGACCCCAGAAATTTGCACTGCCCATTCATCACCTATATTGGAAAAGAGAACTATATGACCGAAAGAAAAACAAAAAACACTTTCACAGGAGGCTAGGAAAGGGAAGGCTGGAAACCACAGTCTTAAAGTATCAAAACAGTATATTAGCCTGCACAAAGTAAAGTAAAACAATTTTTATTAATCCATAAATTAAAACAAAAATACTGTCTCAGCAATTCACAGCAGGAGAAGCAAGCAGAATGTTCTCTAATGTATTTCACACAGGAATGAACCTTCTCAAGGGAACACTCTGCTTGTCTCTCCTGCTGTGAGTTGCTGAGACAACATTCTAGTTTCTAGTACGCTTTGCACAGGCTAATATATTTCTTGATACTGTATTATGAGATAAAGCCCTATTTACCTCCTGCTTTTTCAGCTGTGCACATCCTATATGTTATCGTGCATGTAGCCAGCCACATCGTGCACAAAGGACCTGATATATCTGGAGCCTGAGGGGTGTCTGCTGTCACTCATTCTTCCTGCTTCTTTTAAAATGGTTCCTGTTCATCACAAAAAATGAGCACAGAATGCTTTTCAGTTGTACCAAGTGAGCACAGCTATTTTGCACCAACCTAGGGGTAGTACTCACACTATGAAACGGCAGGGATCATGTGTTTCTGCTCATTATCTGACTGATAGTGCCATCACCAGACGTCCACCCTTCTTACAATTTGGTCCACCTGGTCCAACACTGGAATCCCAGGAACTATCTCTGCGGGGTTCTCCTGCCAGGCTCTGAAAGTATCCAGGTGTTTTTCCATGTTGTCTGGATGTTGGTGAGAGTTGTCATACACTATTGATGGGTTCAGTGTACGCTACGAGGCTCAGCCTAAGCAGTGATAATGAATGCTAAGTTTTGATTTCCTTTTGTATTTCTAAGACAGACCTGGTCCTGATCAACACCTTCCCCTGCTGGTCATGTAGGCCAAAGCTATTGGCCAAGCTCTTCTAACAGACCACAACAACAGCTTCTTCGCAGCTATATGAACAGCTTTATGGAACCAGCCCGAGAAGCAGCAAAGGCATCTGGGAGAAGAAAAGCAGCTCAGGCAGCATCAGACGTCAGACAGGCTTGCAAAATTGCTTAAAGCGAAGAAATAACTCTGGCCCAGCATTAGAGATATGAGGATACATTTCATATCAGGATGTTCTGTACAGCATTAACCTTGTGGCAAGAGGTGAGTCAGTCAATCAAGGGGCTCAGCTACTAATATGCTGTTCACAGAAGCACAAAGCATAAGGGACAAAGGCATTCCAATAAGACACCTAGATACAGAAAAGTGGGCCATAGGTACATTTCTTACATCTGTGGAAACACCAATCACTAGCATTCCTTTATAATTATACACATATAAACAAGTAAAATGCTGATGGATTAATTAATTAATTGAAAAAAGACCTAAAACCAAGGCTTCACATGCTGGCTGTGGTATCTGAGATCTGGCCATTTGAGGGACCACAGGCAAAGAGCTGACGCTGATAAGGACATTTTCACAAATATTGTTATCTGGCACCATGGTGGCTACGTTTGTAAGTCTTATTTAAGACAACTAATGAAAGCAACTTATTAGTACTTAGCAGCTCTCTGCTGTCACATATGCATGGTTCTGATTTGTGTTATTGAGATATAGAGGCCCAATGGTAAAATATTCCAACTGTATAACAGTCTAGGGTTTAAAGCCTGCACGGGATGAAATGATTATAACTAAGGGATTCATGGACCTATTTTCTAAAGAGCCTTAAAAATGTGCTTTTAACACACTTCAGTGGTGCCCCTTCTCCCCCATGAATACAGGATTCATTAAAGAGAATGAAATCCTTAGCACATCACACATTCATGCCGGGAATACATGTTTGCCACAGCCAGAACAGAACATGCATTCCTGGTTCTACCACCCCGGACTGTTATCCTTAAAGAGGCAACTAGCCCTGAGTGATTCTCCCAGCCCTACAGATGAAAAATCCTGCTGAAAAATCCACCCCCACATCTCCAAAGCAAGCTTGCTTGAGATACTCCCCAACACATCACCTCTCCCCCATCAGAAGCCACATCTCTAGTTGTAAAACCTGCCCCCACCCCAGTACTGTAAAAATTCCTTTCTCCTTGTGCTGCTCTCCATGCCCTGTGAGATTTCCATATGTGGAGGGAGAGGAAAGTCACTGGAGGCTAGCTGCCCCTTTAAGGATTCCAGCTGGAGGGGGGGGGGGGGGGCCTAACTGAATCCAGTCTGCCGATGCTTTTAGCAGGGAGGAGGGACAGGAGCTAACTACACTCATGCAGTTGTTGTTAACTTTCAGAGGCTTACTATAGATAACAAAGTTCATCGCAATCTGCGTTAAGCCTTTATAATATTAATGAGCTGCTTTGCATTTGCATGTGATACAGCTCATTGATTTTTGACAAAATCCCTCATGGCAGACTCCTCAGGAAATTGGGAGGTCATGGAATGGAAGGCAGTGCCCTATTTTGGATTGGTAACTGGATAAGGGTCAGGAAAGAGAGGGACAGACTAAATGGAAAGTTTTCCAAATGGAGAATGGTCATTAGTGAAGTACCCCATCTGACTGTATGGGAAACTGTGCTATTTAGCATATTCATAAATGGTCTACAGAAAAGAACAATGAGTGAGGTGACTAGATTTGCAGATGACACAAAATTGTTTCAAATCATTAAAACGGCAGTAAATTGTGTGGAACTTCAGAAGGACCTCTGAGCATAGGAAACTGGGCCTCTAAATGGCAGATGCAATTTAATGGGATCACGTGCAAAGTAATGCATGAAGGAAAAAGTAATCCTGACTAAAGGTACATGATGCTGGATTCCATGTTAGGAGTCACCAAACAGGAAAAAGACCTCAGAGTCCAATACCTTGAAATCTTTTGGCTCAGTGAGTGGAGTGCCTCCTCCACATGGATGCGGTGGCAGCAGCAAGGGGAGGATAAGGTGAGAAGCCCTCCCCCGAAACAATAAGGGAGTCACCAGTGCCACGCCAGCTGCCCGCCCACTGCCCATCCACCAACTCGAACACCATGGCAGCAGTGCTAGGGCCTACTGGCTGCATGGCCTGGATGGATTTCACTGCCGTCCCCCTACACCCAGATCTGATGGCAGCAGCAAGGGAAGGACGAGGTGAGGAGCCCCCTGAATGATGAAGGAGTCGCTGGTGCCACATCTGCTGCCTGCAAACAGCCCACCCACCAACCAGAAGACCGCAGCAGCAACTCCAAGGCTTACTGGCTGCACAGCCTGCCTGGTCTTTGCTGCTTGCTCCCTCCACCCAGATCCGGCAGCAGCAGCAAGAGGAAGACAAGGTGAGGTGCCCCCCAAATGATGAGGGAGTCATCAGCGCCGTGTTGGCTGCCTGCCCACCAACCAGAAGACTGCGGGGTGACAATGGGGCCTACCAGCTGTGCGGCCTACCTGGCCTTTGCTACCGGTCCCCTCCACTTGTATCTGGTGGCAGCAGCAAGGCGAGGATGAGGTGAGAAGTCCCATGAATGACAAGTGAGTTGCTGGTGTCATGTCGGCTGCCTGCCCACCAACCAAAAAACAGTGGCAGCAATGCCAAGGCCTACTCGCTATGTGGCCTGCCTGGCCTTTGCTGCCAGCTTCCTTCACCCGGATCCGACAGAAGCAGTGAGGGGAGGACAAGGTGAGGCACCCCCCGAATGATGAGGGAGTCGCCAGTGCCGTGTCAGCTGCCCACCCACAGCCCTACCACCAACCAGAAGACTGCTGGGGTGATGCTGGGGCCTACCAGCTGCGCGGCCTACCTTGTCTTTGCTACCTGTCCCCTCCACTTGGATCTGGCGGCAGCAGCGAGGGGAGGATGAGGTGAGGAGCCCCTTGAATGATGAGCGAGTCCCCAGTGCCATGTCGGCTGCCTGCCCACCAACCAAAAGACTGCAGCGGCAATGCCAAGGCTTACTGGCTGTGAGGCCCGCCTGGCCTTTGTTGCCAGCTTCCTCCACCCGGATCCAACAGTAGCAGTGAGGGGAGGACAAGGTGAGGCACCCCCCCCCCCCCCCCCCGAATGATGAAGGAGTTGCCAGCGCCATGCCAGCTGCCCACCCACAGCCTCCCACCACTCGCTCACCAACCAGAAGACTGCGGTAGTGACACCAAAGGTGCTTGCACTATGGATGCACGCCCTTGGTGTACACATAAAGGAGCGCAACAAAGGAGCCTGCCCCTTTCTGCACCCCTTTGTGCGTGCCTGAAGTGCTTTACTCTGCTGAACCTGGAGAATACTTGTGACAACCATGGATCCAATGTCCTTCCTAAAGCAATTGCTAGGACGATGTCTGTATGGAGAGAAGTATTACAAACCTGCTCTTCCCTACGATAAGTACTAATTCTTCCACTATGTCCTCCTGTTTAATGTTTACTCTGCTTCTATTAAATGTTCAGCCTCTGTCAAAAATAATCCCACTGATCAATGACCTAACAGAATATCTACACCCCACGATTTTTTGAATCTCTGAAACCTGGCTTAATGACAAAGATAATGTCCTCTTAAACCAAATTCTACAACCCTAATTATGAGGTTTTTCATTTTCCTAGACACAAACAAAAAGGTGGGGGTTAATTATTATTAAAAAAAAAAAAAAGAACTTAAACTAGAACCTTACAAAGTAGAGATCTACCCTCCCTATGAAGTGGCAATTTTAAAATCTCCACAACTAAACATTGGACTGGTTTATTATCCGCAGGGTATACTATCAAAAGATTGCTCACCACTGATTGAATTATTCACTAAGGTGTTCCCTTCACCAGAATCTACCTTAATTGTAGGAGTCTTTAATCTTCATGTAGATAAAGCTCCGAGAACTGCAGCATGTGAAACATTTCTAGAGACAGTGGAAGCTTTGCTATGGTCCCAATTTGTATCGAAAGCTATCAATAAAGCTGGGCATATTCTAGACCTAATATTTGCCAATTCTGGGAACTGTCTAATCAATACGTCTCACACCATTTTACCCTGGTCTGATCACCAGTGAACTTATTCCTGGGATCAGATTGTCAATGACATAGCTGAAAACCTTAGTCATATCCAGACAAAATCTATTAAAGAAAGGAATACCTCTAAACATAAGAAGCCCTGGTACAATGATGAATTAAGACACTAAACAGAACCTTAGGGGCAGATTTTAAAAGCCCTACACGCTCCGGGCCTATTTTCAAAAGGCCCGGCAGCGTGCGTAAAGCCCCGGGACACGTGTAAGTCCTGGGGCTTGGAAAAAAGGGGCTGGGCGGGGGTGGGGCAGTCCGGGGTGGGGGCAGGGCCGGAGCCTCCAGGCATAGCGGCCATTTGCTGCTGAGCCCGGGATCGCGGGTCGGCCATCGGCCGGCATGTGCAACTTGCGCCTGCCCAAGGCAGACGTAATTAGGTAAGACAACTTTTTTAGGGGGGTTTAGCTTAGGGCTGGAGGGCGGGAGAATTAGGGAAAGGGAAGTTCCCTCCGAGGCCACTTTCGGAGTGGCCTGGGAGAGAACGGAGGAAGGCAGCACGGCTCGGCACATGCAAGATGCACAATTGTGCACCCCCCTTGTGCACGCCAACCCCTGATTTTATAACATGCACATGGCTGCGCGTGCATGTTATAAAATCCGGTGTACATTTGTGCACACTGGATAGCGCGCCCAAATGTAGGCTGCATGCGTACCTTTTAAAATCTGCCCCTTAGGAAATAGAGAAGCAATGGTGGAAACGCCCATCATCTGAATCCCTAGGAAAATATAAATCTGTCCTAACAAAATACCACACACTAACCAATAAAGCAACAAAAGATTACTATGCTAAACAGATTCATAGGCTAATATTTAATTCTAAACTGCTCTTTGATGTTGTTAAATATTTAATTAAGGATCCATCCTCCTCCATCTCAAGAAACTATAACTTCACAAAGACAACATGCAATGAATATTTTAAATAAAATCAATGGGATAAAAAATCAATTACCTATATGTTCTCCCACAAAAACACTTGATGACTCACATAGTCTGGTTAAGTGGTCCACGTTTGACAGAGTAATTAATCTTGAAATCAGTCAGATCATTGCTAAAATTAAACCTGCTACTCATCCACATGATCCACTACCAGCCAATTTCCTGAAACAAGTACACAGTATTATCACTCCAACAATCACAACCTTAATTAATCTTTCTCTCTCAGAAGGAATTGTACTAAATGGGTTAAAAGAAACTGTGATAAAGCCAATTCTTAAAAATAAAACTAGAAGAATTGATGACTGGGACAACTATCGACCAATATCCAACTTGTCTTTTCTATCTAAAATACTTGAAAAAGCAGAATTATCCCAACTTCTAAATCATTTGGACAACCATGATATTCTCTTCTCAAATCAATTCGGATTTAGGAAACATCATTCATCTGAGATATTACTCCTCTCTTTAACAGACTCTGTGTTACGAGGGTTGATGATAATGAATCCTATCTTCTCGTTCTAATCGACTTAACACCTGCCTTTGACACCGTGAACCATACCCTCTTGGGCCAGCAATTGAACAAAATTGGAATTGAAGACAGTGTTCTGAAATGGTTCTCTTCCTTTTTATCAAATAGAAAATTCCATGTGAAATTAGGCAATAAGATATCTGATACTTTCCATATTGATGCAGGTGTCCCTCAAGGCTCAGCATTCTCTGCAACACTATTCAATATTTTTATGATCCCACTGTGCATATTACTGGTGGATCTAGGAATTACATTCTTCCTGTATGCTGATGACATACAGTTTTACATTCCTTTCTCCAAATCAGTAGAACATACAGTATCAATACTTTCAACCTTTATGAATGCAATACAGAAGAAACTAATGCAACTTAAGCTAACATTAAACCCTAAAAAGACTGAAATCATCTGGTTAAGTGGAAACTCTTCGATAGCGAACCATTGGCTCTAGACTTAGGTAACTTCAAAATTACTCCCTCAAAACAAGTATGGGATTTAGGTATCCAGTTAGATGAGAGCCTTACTATGAAAAAGAAAATAAAAAAAACAAATTAATTAATACAGGTTATGCTAAGTTGTGAATATTAGATCAGTTGAAACCTCTATTAAATTTTGAAGACTTCAGAACTGTATTGCAAACTCTAATTTTCTCAGACCTAGACTTCTGTAACTCCTTATTTCCCAGTCTTCCTGCATGTCTCTTAAAACCATTACAAATACTACAAAATGCCTTAGCAAAGCTCTTGCTAGGATCCAGGAAATTCGATCACATTACACCCTCACTAATTTGTCTACACTGGCTGCCAGTACAATCCTGAATCTACTTTAAGGTATTAATGCTTAGAGATGTGATTCGGCTGAACCTTTTGGTTTAGCCTTCGTTATCGGCCCGCCGTGGGAAATTTCATTTTCCCGCGGTTTGGGCTGATTTTGTTTCATCTGCCCCCCCTCCGAACCGATGCCCAAAACCCACCCCAACCCTTCAGATTAAAAAAACAAAAAAAACCCCCCCAAACCCTCCCCAATCCTTCAAATTTAATTAATTGCAACCCCCCCACCCTCCAGACCCCCCAAGACTTGCCCGACCCCCCCCCAAAACTTACCAAAAGTCACTGGTGGTCCATCAGGGTCCCGGGAGCGATCTCCCCCTCTCTGACCGTCGGCTGCCACTAATCAAAATGGTGCTGATGGCCCTTTGCCCTTACCGTGTGACAGGGTTATCGGTGCCATTGGCTGGCCTCTGTCACATGGTAGGAGCAGTGGATGGCCGGTGCCATTTTAAAAAATGGGGGAGAGTCGAGCAAGTCTTGGGAGGGTCTAGAGGGTGGGGGGGGGGGGGTTTGCAATTAATTAAATTTGAAGGTTTGGGTTGGGTTTGGGGTTTTTTTTTAATGTGCCCTTTCTCCCCTTCCCAAAAACGATAAGAAAACCACACAAAATTTTGTGGGGTTTCTTATCATTTCGGCACCCCCTCCGAAACACGACGAAATAGGAAATAGAGACGATATTTCCTATTTCGTCACAAAACGAATGCACATCCCTATTAATGCTAATATTCAAAATCATTCACACTAATAACGCCGGTATGATAGATGTGATATTACAACCATACACATCGCAGAGAACACTAAGGGCCTCATTTTCCAAGCACTTTACCGCGTGCGATAAATTCGCAAATCGCATTAACAGCTGTTAACACGATTGGTGAATGCAAATTAGTCAGGGGGTGGAGCATATGTAAAGCGGGAACCTGTTAGAGAGAGAGAGAGAGAGAGAGAGAGAGAGAGAGAGAGAGAGAGAGAGAGAGAGAGAGAGAGAGAGAGAGCGCACCTTACAATAGTGCCTATGCCCTAGACAGGTATTTGAATCCCTGTGGGAGGGCCACCTACTAACTCGGGGTGGGGATTAGGCATGAGCGTCGGGGGTTGGGGGCCACTTTCGCATTCCACATGAGACGTACGGACAGAACAGTGGTCTCTAGTGCAGATTTGCTGGCCGTCGGAGTGAGGAAACTCACTCCAAGAAGAGATTTGGCCAACATTCTCTCCACCTAGCTTGTTGTTGCCCAGGTAGAGTGTCCATCAAGCTGGGTGGAGAGAACGTTGCCCAAACCACTTCTTGGAGTGAGCGTCCTCACTCCGACGGCCAACAAATCTGCACTAGAGACCACTGTTCTGTCCGTACGTCTCATGTGGAATGCGAAAGTGGCCCCCAACCCCCGACGCTCATGCCTAATCCCCACCCCGAGTTAGTAGGTGGCCCTCCCACAGGGATTCAAATACCTGTCTAGGGCATAGGCACTATTGTAAGGCTCTCTCTCTTGTGCACTGCGATGAAACACTGAAAGAATCATCGCACACTGGGAAAACATCTATAGAATGATATGTGAAATTTGTTGTTTATTTTATTTTTGTTCTTCACGTCTAATGTCCTGATCTTTAATTAATATGTATTTGAGAATTCAGTTGATAGATGTTAAGGACTGTTTATGAATACTTCCTATGAAATCCATCATTCTCTGCTAATTTATACCTATGAATGTCATTATTTAAACCGATATGATCTTTACATGGAATGATGGTATATAAAATGTCTAAATAAATAAACAGAATGTTAGGAATTATTTGGAAATGAATAGAGATCAAAATTGAGAATATCATAGTATCTTTGCATAATTCATGGTGCGACCACATCTTGAGTATTGTGTGCAGTTCTGATGGCCCCTGCTCAAAAAAGATATAAAGGACATAGAAAAGGTACAGAGAAGGGCAATAAAAATGATAAAATGAATGGAAAAAATCCATTATGGAGAAAGGGTAAACATATTAGAGCTCTTTAGCTTGGAAAAAGATGATAGAGATTGGATATAATTGAGAATTATAAAATCATGAGTCAAGTGGAATGAGTAAATACCCTTTCAAATAACACTAGGACTAGGGAAAATTCCCTTGAAACAACTGGTTGATTTAAAACAAATTGTATGAAGTGTTTTTTCCCTCAGCACACAATCAAACTATGGAATCTGTTGCCAGAGGATGCGTCAAGGCAACAAACATAGTGGAGTTCAAAAGAGGGTTGGACAAGTTCCTGAAAGAAAAATCCATAAACAGCTATTAGCCAGAGAGGCTTGGGAAAGCCAGCGCTTATCCTTGGGAGAGAGATATAGGGGCGGATTTTAAATGCCCTGCGCGCGTAAATCCAGCCGGATTTACGCGCGCAGGGCCCTCGCATAGGCCACCGGCGCGCGCAGAGCCCTGGGACGCGCGTAAGTCCCGGGGCGTCATAAAAGGGGCGGGGAGGGGGCGTGTTGGGGGCGTTCCCGAAATGACGCGGCGTTTGGGGGGCATGACGTGGCGTTTCGGGGGCGTGGCGCCGGCCCAGGGGCGTGGTCGAGGCCTCCAGACCAGCCCCCGGGTTGGGTGATGGCGCGCCGACCCCGGATTTTATAAGATACGCGCGTAAAATCCAGCGTACTTTTGTTCGCGCCTGGTGCATGAGCAAGATTTGCATAGTCTATGGCCATCAATGAGCTAGTTGCACATGCATCTCCTGGTATTGGCAAGCGTATCGCTTTGAAAATTTACCTTTCACTGTCTAAACTGCTTGAAAAGATTTATATAGGAAAGACTAAAGAGGTTAGGACTTTTCAGCTTGGAGAAGAGACGACTGAGGGGGGATATGATAGAGGTGTTTAAAACCATGAGAGATCTAGAACGGGTAGATGTGAATCAGTTATTTACTCTTTCGGATAATAGAAGGGCTAGGGGACACTCCATGAAGTTAGCATGGGGCACATTTAAAACTAATCGGAGAAAGTTCTTTTTTACTCAACGCACAATTAAACTCTGGAATTTGTTGCCAGAGAATGTGGTTCGTGCAGTTAGTATAGCTGTGTTTAAAAAAGGATTGGATAAGTTCTTGGAGGAGAAGTCCATTACCTGCTATTAAGTTCACTTAGAGAATAGCCACTGCCATTAGCAATGGTTACATGGAATAGACTTAGTTTTTGGGTACTTCACTGCTGCCAGTTTGTACTTAATTTTCATACAAAATTAAAAGAGAATTCTAAAAGTTCTTTCCAATAATATTAGTTAATGCAAACAAATACTGTATATTTTATATATGTATACACATACACAGTTGCAATGATCTGCATCACTAACAAATAACTAGAATTGTATTTATCAAGCTAAAACGAGCTAGCTCAAAAAATACACATACATTACTTTAATGAATTAATGGTAGCATAATAAAAACATCTGGAAAAATTAGACCACCAAAATTCATTGTATGCCAAAATGCCACATCTGCATTTCAAATAAATATATTTCCTTACATAATACATAACAGTGATAACAAAACTAGACATTTATTTTATTATTAAAATAAAAATTCATACTCTGCCTTTGAGTATGATGTAGCATATCTTTAGATAGTATGTATCATTTTGGTTTATAAATTCATTTAATATTTATGGTTTTGAAATTGGTTGTGATTTCTTTTTGTCATTTTTATTTTATAATTTTAGTATCAAATTTTAGTTTTAAGTTGTCCTGAGAGTTCCATTGCCAGTTTTCCACTTAACCCCTTGACTTATAGATAAATATCATGGGGGGCCTGATTTTCAAAATCATTTACATACTTAAAACTGGGTTTTATATGTGTAAATACACTTTAGCTGTGTAAGTGGGTGTAGCAATTTCTCTGCGATAGACACTGGTTTTTGACCAATGGATGGCATTGCTTCTGCTCATTTCTAAAATACGGGGGCTGTAGGGTAAAATTGATTAGACAGGAAATTGTTAATAGAGGGTGCTGTTGAGTCAGAGCCTGACCTATTTCCTCATCTGCAGCTTCAGCATAACCCTTACAAGGATTCTCACACCAATTACTTTATATAGGTCTAAAATGGGCTCTCTCTCACAGAAGAAGAGATAAACATGACCACCAGGGTATAGTTTTATACTGGACTTTAACATTTAATATAATAAGTTTCCAGGGGGTTTAGAAACAGTAACAAATGTACAACCAAAGTGGAGCTTAACTTAGCACCTACTAGTATTCTCCTCTTCATCTTTAAATCAGTGCCAATAACAAATAACTTTACCTAGGCTACCTTTCATCCTTCTCTGAATATTTCTCCATTGTTCTTAGAATAAAGAAACCCCTATTCTTAAGACTGGTGACAGTCTTAATTGTCTAATATTTCCCTGCTAGCTATGAACACAAGCTTCTAAAGACTCCTTAGTTTAACCTCCAGGGTCCATTAACAATTCTTAACAATTTTAATTGACCAGGGACACCCTCAGTTTTCAATAGCTGAAAACAGGCTTGATAAGTGCCAGCAGTTCAGCTGTTAGTGGTGCTTTAGCTCTCTTAACCATTCTAATCAGTCCTCCAAGCTCAACTCCTTAAGACCTACAAAGGTATTAACCTACTAGGACCTTTAACATCCCTAATTATCTCATAGCAAGTTCTCTCAGCTTTTCAAGGCTGAAAGAAAGGTTACAAAGTCTCAAGAGTTACAAAGTCTAGCTCTCAGTACTGTGAACTTAGTAACTCTTATTAACTCCTCATAGTCTTACAAATTTCGAGGCAGATTTCATCTATAAATAAGTACATCTCCTAACTTTCCCAAGATAAGCTGTCTGACACAGGGAAGCATTAGACATCACCATCTATATCTCATCCTTGCTTGATCTCCCTCATAGCTATAACAAGTGAGTTATAAACAGCTATAATGCTAAGTTAACTCTGTGTGAGGGCTCTGCCTGCAGATAGCTCCCCTTCTGCCTCTGCCTATCTGTCGTCCTCTCTTTCCATTGATCTCTATGTTACATTTACATGTATAACTGCTTTGAAAATTCATCTGTAAATGTCTATTTGGACTGTATATGTTTTTTAGGATGATATTTTTCATTACGCTTTTTTTGACACAGTAAAAATCTATTATCTAGTTTTAATATATTTATTTTAATTTGGTATGCATTATCTATTTTATATTGTATATTATGTTTTTGATTTACCTTTTTAATGTTTCTAGGTATAACAAAAGATACTGATTAAAACTTTACTAGCCCTGATGCAGATTTATATGTTGAAATATAGCCATGTCGGGTTTCAAGGATTTTGATTATATTGCAATATATATTTTTATCTTTTTATAATTTGTGTAAGGATTTTTTATTTTCACTTGTTTAATTTCTTTATCCTTTTGTTATACTTTTTATTTTGTTATTTATTTTGTATTATATGTTTTATTTATTTACTGGGTTTTTTTAAGTTTATTTATTATCTTTTTTGTACTCTGTACCATTCCTATTTGTTGATTTTCTTACTGTGGTTTATTCACCTCTTCTGAAATTTGTTTTATTATTCTAGGATCATATACATTGATTCAAATATGATGTTTATTTTTCTGACTTTATTTCTGGTCTATCTTTCTTATACATAACAGTTATTATATTTTTCACATGTAAGAGAAAGAAAAGAAGTTTAGCTGTCTAAATACAGGCTGGTGAAAGAAAAATTGGAAAGAGAAGAACTAATCTCAAAGATAAGAGGTAATTTTAAAAAATGCTTTAAGTACTTAAAACTGGGTTTTATGCGTGGAAATGTACTTTAACATGTAAGTGAAATTTTGAAAATTACTAAGATATATGAAATAGAATTGTCAATAGGTTTTATATACATAAGTGAACTTTTGTATGTAAATGGGCTTTTGAAAATAGCTATGCTTAAATCCCGAGGCAGGCCTAACTCACGTGCTCCGGCCAACTGCCGATGTGCGATTCCCCGGCCCAGGAGCAGTTTCGGACGCCTTGGCCATGCCCACGAAATGCCCCTGGGCCAGAACCATGCCCACGGTCCCGCCCCCAGAACACCCTCCCCCCCCCGATGACATGCTGATGCAACACACCCTCCGACATGCCCCCCCAGGAAAGCCGCGGACTTACGCACGTTCCGGGGCTTGCGCGTGCCGCCGAGCCTATGCAACATAGGCTCGTCATGCGCAGGGGGTACAAGGGGCAGCTTTTCAGGGGTTACGCACGTACCCCTTTGAAAATCTGCCCCATACAGTGTTGCTCTCTGCTTCAAGGGCGGGGGGGGGGGGGGCAAATGTGGAAAAGAGAATTTACATTCAGGCAACATCCAACAAGGCATTGATCTGTGCAGTCTGGGTAAACAAGCATCGGCGTAACTTGCTTGATGTGGTGGTTACTACCCTTAACCATTAAACCTTATGCTTCACCTTTGATGCAACTCCAACATTACTCTCTACATCAACGGCAGGGGGTGGCAGGAAATTCGAATCAAACAGTTACCAATAAGGGCCCTGAACTTGGTGGTCGGTGAAACATAAGTATGGGAAAATAAGTGTGGGATCTTGCTGGGCAGACTGGATGGGCCGTTTGGTCTTTTCTGCCGCCATTTCTATGTTTCCCCAGGTCCCTCCAAGTCCGCTGCAATTAAGGAGTGGACTGGGAGGAACCTGGCTTGATGGAGTGGACTGGGAGGGACCTAGCTTGATGGACTCTCTACCTGGGTAACATCAAGCTAGGTGGAGAGAACATTGCCCAAATCTCATCTTTGGGTGAGTTTCCTCTCTCCGTAGGTCATCAAATCTTCACAAGAGACCACTGTTCTGTTCGTATGTCTCACATTGAATGTCAAAGTGTCCCCTAACCCCCTACACTAATACCTAAACCTCACCTCGATTTACTAGGTGGGCCACCCATAGGGAGAGGACATTATGGCATGGGCTAGTCAGTGTCCCAGTGTCTCTTTCTCTCTTTTTCTCATGGCTAGACTGGTGCTCCAGGAGCTTCAAATCTACTAAAACAGGCCTTTCAGGAGACATCACAAAATGTGCTAAAACCTTACCGCCCTGTAACGCAAGCTATTGCACAGCTTAGCACTACTGAAAAAGATGTTGTTAAAATCAGCATTAAGTCTGTGCGATAGCACTTTGCAGACTGGCAAACCCAGCCCACTCCCCACCCCTAACTCCTCCTATTTCTCAAATTTGCATTGCACCATACAATATGGTGCTATCGCATGCATTAACAGGGCCTTTTCGCATGTGATAAGCCCTTAACGCATGCAAAAACACCTTAGCACATTTTGATAAATGAACCCCATAGTCAGTTACATATTAGGGATGTGAATCGTGTCCTCGATCGTCTTAACGATCGATTTCGGCTGGGAGGGGGAGGGAATCGTATTGTTGCCGTTTGGGGGGGTAAAATATCGTGAAAAATCGTTAAAAATCGTTAAAAATCGAAAAATCGAAAAACCGGCACATTAAAACCCCCTAAAAACCCACCCCCGACCCTTTAAATTAAATCCCCCCCCCCAAATAACTTAAATAACCTGCGGGTCCAGCGGCGGTCCAGAACGGCAGCGGTCCGGAACGGGCTCCTGCTCCTGAATCTTGTCGTCTTCAGCCGGCGCCATTTTCCAAAATGGCGCCGAAAAATGGCGGCGGCCATAGACGAAAAAGATTGGACGGCAGGAGGTCCTTCCGGACCCCCGCTGGACTTTTGGCAAGTCTCGTGGGGGTCAGGAGGCCCCCACAAGCTGGCCAAAAGTTCCTGGAGGTCCAGCGGGGGTCAGGGAGCGATTTCCCGCCGCGAATCGTTTTCGTACGGAAAATGGCGCCAGCAGGAGATCGACTGCAGGAGGTCGTTCAGCGAGGCGCCGGAACCCTCGCTGAACGACCTCCTGCAGTCGATCTCCTGCCGGCGCCATTTTCCGTACGAAAACGATTCGCGGCGGGAAATCGCTCCCTGACCCCCGCTGGACCTCCAGGAACTTTTGGCCAGCTTGTGGGGGGCCTCCTGACCCCCACGAGACTTGCCAAAAGTCCAGCGGGGGTCCGGAAGGACCTCCTGCCGTCCAATCTTTTTCGTCTATGGCCGCCGCCATTTTTCGGCGCCATTTTGGAAAATGGCGACGGCTGAAGACGACAAGATTCAGGAGCAGGAGCCCGTTCCGGACCGCTGCCGTTCCGGACCGCCGCTGGACCCGCAGGTTATTTAAGTTATTGGGGGGGGGGTTCGGGAGGGTGGGGGATTTAATTTAAAGGGTCGGGGGTGGGTTTTAGGGGGTTTTAGTGTGCCGGCTCACGATTCTAACGATTTATAACGATAAATCGTTAGAATCTCTATTGTATTGTGTTCCATAACGGTTTAAGACGATATTAAAATTATCGGACGATAATTTTAATCGTCCTAAAACGATTCACATCCCTATTACATATGTCATCTCCCACAAACCTACACACCAATGGGTTAGTTGTTTTGTTTGCATAACATTTTCTAGCAGGTGTGATGATTGTGTCAGCCCAGCTATGTCCCTCCCTCTCCCCAAACCCATTAGATACTAGAGATGTGTATCGTGTGATCGATCGTCTTAACGATCGATTTCGGCTGGGGGGGGGGAGGGAATCGGATCATCGCGGTTTTGTTTTTTTAAATATCGTGTAAATCGTAAATCGGGGGAGGGCGGGAAAACCGGCACACTAAAACATCCCTAAAACCCACCCCGACCCTTTAAAATAAATCCCCCACCCTCCCGAACCCCCCCAAAATGTCTTAAATTACCTGGGGTCCAGTGGGGGGGGTCCCGTTGTGATCTTCCACTCTTGGGCGTCGGGCCACGGGTGCGTTGATAGAAAATGGCGCCAGCGCCATTTTGGTTCCTGTTCCCCGACGTCACGAGCGTAGGAGATCGCTCCCGGACCCCCGCTGGACCCCCAGGGACTTTTGGCCAGCTTGGGGGTCCTCCTGACCCCCACAAGACTTGCCAAAAGTCCAGCGGGGGTCCGGGAACGACCTCCTGCACTCGAATCGCAAAGCAAAGCAAAATGGCGCCGGCCATATGGCCATATTGCCGTACAGCAAAATGGTGCCGGCCGTACGGCAACACAATTCGAGTGCAGGAGGTCGTTACAGTACTCATAGCAATGAAATAAAGACAGAAGCATAGCAATTGGGTATAAAAGGCCACAGCTTTATTCAACAATATATTTCCCTTAAAAAACCTGTATACAAGCTGAGATGGTAATCTCCAAAACAGGCTACACCCCCACTTCTGACGCCTGCTGTAATACCAAGCAAGGCAGCATCTAACCCAGTCTCCTACCTTATTCCCAAGCAAGGGGGCCTCCCAAGGTGTAAGGATACCTGGCCTTGCATGTGTAAAGTGCCAGTCTACTACTGATCTGGACCATGATGCACCCTGGCACTGCATCTGAAATACTCCCCACTGGCTCAGGTACCTGCTAAAATCATGAGGTAGGGCATACCCTTGCCTCATGCTCCTCATCATTTAGTTGTAGCCAATACCACTACCCCAAAGAAGGTGCTCCAAGGCCTCCTGTAGAGTATTGTTAAATATATTGTAGCCAATATCTGACAGAAGAACTTTGACTTAAACATGCCTTCACATTGGACATCTGCCCATGCTTGTCTGATTTGGCATCCACTGAGCTTGCATGCCCACATGCCAGTCTAGCAGTTGATCATCTTGTGCCCCCTCCTCCACAGCTTCAAATCGCTGGGTATTTTGTGTGTGTATTTTGGGCATGGAATGATATCAGACTATAAAATATGAGTGTGCAGGAACCAGAAGGCCAATTCGGTCAAGTTAGCTTTAATCCTCTTAATCAATTGCGTGCTTGATAGGTCGCCCAGGTCAATGTCCTCCAGATGTATTATGAGGGAATCAGGGGCAGCCGACGAATCTCTCAACTGCCATAGAAGAGGTAACAATTGTTTCCAGTGCATACCTCATTTGCCCATTTAAGACAAGATAAGCCCGCAAGGTGCCAACTCCAAATGCAGTCTATAGGGGCAATCATGTGCCCTCCTAGCAGCCCAGAGCATGAAAGAATGTCCAATAATCCATGCAGTCGCACTGGTTGCCACTTCAAACCTGAAGGAGTGGGTAGTGAATTTATCGGCATCCAGGCCCATTTTTGTTACTGCCAATTTAAGCACAGCAGAAAACTGGTATCTGTCACTGGTACCTGGTCAGCGTGCACAAGTAAATGTACTCCACCAGAAGGCCGAATGGCCAAGTACTTCTTCATATTCTGCACAGGACAAGTGGTGCATGACTCGATATGCTTCAAGGAGAGATTTGAGCCCTTATCTGCTTGATCAGTTTTTGACCTGTATATCTTTATGTGGAGTGCTTGGGCTGAACACTTCACATTCTGTAACAATATGCTGCTGGTACCCATGCATTCTTGGCAGAGGTCACAAGTTCACTCACGCATAAAGCGCCAAAAAAAGTGAGTGAGAAGGATAGGCAGAATAAGTTGGTACTCAGAAGCACAAATGAATGCCAACAGAATCCACAAGTTCACCAATAAGTCGTGCCTAATTGGAAGACATGAGACCACTGCAGGCCCCAATTTTCTCAACCAGCCAGCCAACATCTTTTTTAACAGAAAGGACTTGATGGAATCCCCCCATCTGCATCTCTTTGTGAAAAAGGTCAGGCCCACCAGGTGTCTAACCACTGAACCTCTGGAAGCACCCAGGTCTTTGGCTGAGAAGATGTACTTAACCATGAGATCCTCCAGCAAGGACTCCACAACTCAGTCATGCTGAAACAGGAATCCCTTCATGTACTTGTAGCTTCTACAGTATGGGCACCATCTGGCAGGAGCCAAGGATCTCCACAGTAAATCTCTGATGGTTGGAGACCAATTGTCCACAGGTGGACCGGTACTGGAATTCCCAATTCATCCACCATGGGTATCTACTTTTGAAAAAAATCCCAATTAGCACGAGATAAAGAATCAGCAATGCCATTACAAACCCCTGGGATATGCCTCACCCTGACTGTGGTATTGATGTGCAAGCCAGCGAGGACAACCTTCCTTAGCAAGTCCATCACTCTGGGGCATTTTTCTGATTGCCTGCTCATGATCTGGACTACAGATTGGTTATCACACCAAAATATAAAATACTTGTCCCTCAATCTTTTGCTCCATAGGTGTGATGGCTCACCGTCCGTGAGGCCTCGGGCCCCGCCCTTCCGTCGCCCGTCCTGTGCCGCCACCCGCGGCCTAGGTTCCTGGAGTTCGCCAGGCTCGAGTAAATCCCAGGGTCCGGGCCTCCGCTGGCCCTGGTTTGGCTGGGCTCCTAAGTTCACTTCAAGCAGGGTTGGGGGGTAAGCAGCCCCCGATCCCCCCCAAAGACAACACACAGAGAGAGAGAGTGCTAGTTCCTTCAAAGCAGTTTATCAAGTACCACCTGGAAACATTACATGAGGGTTGTCCCATCCCCCTCCAGCCCTCCGGTTCTCTTACAAGCAGTGCTATTACAGAGTAACCCTCTTACTTCTTATGCTTAGCTCTATCACAGGAGCTAACCCACAGGCCCCTTTAGAGGCCTCCTCCCGGGCTTCCCCTTTAGGCTAAGGAGTATCCTTTACCCTGCACAGCTTACTCGGTATCCATATATGAACTGGAGGACTCCTCTCCCCCTGAACCTACCTCCATCTCTTCCTCCTCTGACTCCGAAGAGCTGGGTTTTTGTGGCCAGTTCCACCAAGGGGGCACGCCCTCTTTCTCCACCTCCATGGGCTCATCTGTGTCTGCCTCATTAAGGTCTATGCCTGCCACCTGTTTGCCTTCAGGCTTTCCTCCCTTGTCTGGTGGTGTTTCAGGTAAGCTGGGATTCGTAGTCCTTCTCTTCCCCTGCGCCCCCTGCTGTCTGGCTCTGGTATTCTTGCTGCTCTTATAGTAGCTTGTCAGCTCCTGCCTGCGGCTGGGCTGCGCTACATCACATAGGACAAGGGCTATCAGAATGGGGAACAGTTCCAGGAATATGATGTTCTGAGTTAACCCCGCTTCGACGCAGGTGATTGTCCAGGGTATGGTGTACCATGCCCCTTGACAGAATACCCCAAAACCCAAGCCCACTGAGGCATTTGAGTGTATATCCAGGTCTCTGTTTGAGAGAGGGGGTCCCTGTCACAATGACACACCATTAAATTCATCTGGAAACAATGCCCATATGGAGCTGTCTGCATGTATGGCCTTTGAGACTCTCATGAAGTGATGTGGGTACTGATGCCCACTGTGGCAGCAGCCAGCCTCCTTAGAAACACCTTCCCAGGGGGCTCACTCAACAGGCAAAATTCAATGTACACAAGATGGCTTGCACAGTACGTAGTATAAACTTCTTAGCCTTTAATGCTTGCTGCAGTATAACTCGTAGCTGCGTAACCTTATCAGCCAGAAGCCGAAACACCATGTTGATCGAATCCAACTCAATCTCTAGGAAACAAATGACTAGAAGGGTCTTCCGTCTACTTGTGTGCCAGAGGAACACCAAAATCATCAGCAATGGATTGGAATTCCTGAAGCAGACAGGCACATGAATTGGATTCTCTTGGCCTAATGAAAAGAAGTAATTGAGGTAGTGTATGATGTTGCCCCATCTGACCTATTGTGATGTCATCCAATGGAGGAAGGAACTAAAGAACTTGAAGTAGGCACATGACATTGAACACCCCATTAGTCAAAATAGTATTGATCCCAAAACCAAAAGCCCAATAACGGAAAGCTGCTTGGGGGGAACAGAAAGCAGTCTGAAAGCTGACTCTGTATCAGTCTTGGCTATTAAGGCACCCGCACCACTTGTCACTTCCTGAGCAAGGCAATGGTACAGTGAAATGATGTCTACTGTACCATGCACTCTTCAGGGGAAGCTGGTCATTCACCAATGAGCCTTGAGGGTAGGAGAGCTTCTAAATAAGGTGAAACTCACCGGGCTCTTTCTTAGGGAACACTGCCAAAGGTGATAGGAATATCTTGCAAAAAGTTGGAGAAGGAAATGGACCAGGCAGACATACACCCCAGAATCAGCTCCATATCTAATTTCCTTTTTTTTTTTTTTAGAATTTTTCACAAATACATGAAGAAAAAAGGAAAATACATTTGCAATGCCAGAAACATTTTAGGAAAAACACATACAAGAAAATATCAAGTCCAAGTCCATGTTAAATGGGACCTAAGGCAAACTAAAGCAAGTATTAGGAAAGCATAAACAAAATAATCCAACATTGGATCTCAAGGCAGTTAAATACATGATAGATACATAGATAGACAGACAGATAGTCAGATAGATCCATATAAACTCAACCCCTTTTTACTGGTTAACAGCAGCCTCATCAATAATAAAGGTCTCAAGATGTAATGGATTTGTAAAGGCATACTGAATCTTTAACTGCAAAAAAGCTCACCTATGCAAGTGAGCATGTCCCGAGACATATCAGGAAACATCTGGGCCATGTGTCTACAAAAAATGGCATTTCTATTTTTTAAATATTGTCTAAGGACGAACTCTTTGTCCTGATCATTACAAACGCTACAATCAAAGTTACCCTATTAGAGAGATTATCTGTTAAATCTTGAATAAATGCAGTCAAATTAACACTGTCAGATAGAATTAAAGGATCTAAGCTCCTTTCTTGCCTAATCTCTCTTTAAAAATCAGGAACATAATAACATATAGACAGGGAGATAACCTTATCAACAATATTTGTAAATTTTCTCTAATATATTTTTTAAATAATTCTTCAGCTAACAACAAATGAGATTTAGGAAATTCACAATATGCAAATTCTTTGCGCTAACATTATTCTCTAGGATTTCTAATTTATTATATAACATTAAACAATCTTTCATATTTGCTGTTGTTGAAGACTGCATCACTGTAACCATTTCTGAGAGAGATGTCAAATTACCTCCTATCAAATTAACTTTATTCTCGAATTCAGACAGTTTAGACTAGTTCCAGTGGAAAAATTGCACAGCTGTCTTACTGTGGAAGCAAGTAATGATTCAGTACGAGTGACCACTTTCCAGATATCTTTTAATGGAATCTTATTTGGCTCAGAAGAGAAATCAAGGGATGATGAACATCCAAAGACTGATGATGGCACAACAGCTGCTGGTATAGGGACCAAAATCCCATATTCTGATCACTAGAAGCGATGACCTCGAAGCTATACACAACATCCTCCCTTTCTTCTGGGATTAAGGATGGTTAGAATTGATTGTAATATTCACGTTATCTAAATCACTCCTTCCATAGGGGTTTACTTCCCCCAGTGAAAGAGCCACATGTTGAGAGGAGGCAAGAATTTCTTTAATCTCTCCGGGAGGGATTGTCACAAGAGAAGGAGGAGCTCCAGGGCTCAAAGTGGCTTCACCAGAAACATCTCCAGATTCAAGTGTAGAAGGCATATTGGAATGAAAGAAACGAGTATCAAAGGGCCATCACTGATATAGAGGCGGCTGCAGGAGTCCCAGTCTTCCTCTTCCTCTTCTTTCCCATATGAAGAATAAGGGGGGAAAAAAGATATAAGGGGCACACTTCTTTGGTGCATGGCTTTGGTATGCTGCCAGCTGCCGGATAATACAGGACTCACAATGGACCCAACCAGAGGTGTCCATAGCAATGTCTGTTGATTCTGGGAACCAAGGTGGAAGCAATCCCGCTGGCCGCCACCAGCCACTGGATGATATAGGGCTCATGAAGGACCCAACTCGGGATATCTGTAGCAGTGCTTGATGCCGGGAAGCAAACCCTCCCCATATCCAGCTTCTATTGCACAATGCTCACGTGCCGCACTGCTGATGGGGGCGTTGCTGGTAGTTGTCTCCCAAGGCGACCCTGGAAGGGGATAGGAAATCCTTCATGGAAACCTTCCACAATCCTTTGGGCCTCTCTGCACCTGGGATAGTGGTCCAGCCAAAGGAACATAGCTAGCTGGTCTTTGGGTGACTGCACCTTGCAATACTAGTGATACCTATTTGAATATTTTAATGCTCCCTCCACCTGTTTTTTTGACACACTTGGTGACTAGGTGAGGAGCTGCGCAGGATGAACAAACATGCTTGAATTTGCAGTCCTGGAAACTGCATGACAACCTGTTGGGCACCTGGCCTGAACTGACAGTCTGTACGGTCAATGAGAAGGATTTCCTAGGCGCCTGGGTGTGAGCTCCTATGTCACTTGCCTTGCATGTCATATGCTTCAGCCATAGGTTGACATCCTGTGTCCCCCAGGACATGAAATGATCCTCTTCCATCTTATTGCAGAATCTCTCATTTAAATTTAGCCATGCCCAGTTGTCATATTCCTTGTAGGCCTCGAGGATGGTATCTGTTTAACTTAGCATGGGACCATACTGTGAGGGGTCATCTTGTCCGATAATGCTTATCATTTGCAGGAATACACAGATCCAATTGATGTTGTTCCTGGGGACTCTGTTGTCTGTGCTGTATGCAGTGTCCTCATCCTTCACCTTCTTCTATGCATCCCTCCAATGCCTTCCTTCCATGATCCTGAAAATGTCAATGTATGAGCGTTTCTTGATCTTCCTGCAAAGGTGTCTAGGGATGCTCTCCCAAAGTTGAGATAAAGTTGTAAGGGCTGGAGGTCCCCTGGATGCCTCCCTGGCCTTGGTTGAAAGTGAGGTGGGCTATGGTCTGACACCAATTCTAAGTCAGATATTTCTGAGGAGCTACTTCTCATGCTGGTGGCTCTCGAATTTCTGGCATTTCATGCAATGCCGGTGCAATGCTAGCTACTGCTGCCTCATTACTGTGTCTTGCACTGTGATGTGGAACCTCATGCCCTGGATGCCCTTGGTGATTGAGTGAAGAGCTTTATCCGAGAATGAGAACTGGCAAGTACCCCCATGTTGTGGGGCATGGATATGGATTAACATTTAACATAGCTGGTAGATGAAGGGAAACCTCAGTGTGCTGCTGTACCATGGAGTCAGATGCTGCAGCCCCAGCTGGAGGCTACGCGAGGTGGGCTGAGGACCCATGTGACTCTCTGTTGCCATGTTGTGGGATCGAAGGTCATTGCAGGCTGAGTGGCTCATCCTGGGGCCCTGCCTCCCAGGTCCCAATTGCATACATGGGCCTCCAAGGCCCACCCATGCACTGTTCATGTTTGTGCTGCTCCAGTAGCCCCTGCCAGGGGGAAGGGATTCTTAGAACCAACCTGTGCTCTGCCAGCCTTGTGGCTAAGTGCTCTCTAACAGGGGTATCCTGCTGCTGGCACTAAACTACTTCAGCCATTGCATGCCTTGAAACTCCTGCCATGTCCTGGGTTTGTAAGCTATCAACTTCTCCCTGCACGATTTCTGCACTGTTCCCTTGGGTCAATTTTGCACCAATTTCTTGCCTTGCACTGATGTTTTCCTCGCTGCCACTCCTTCCCTGTTGCTTGGCCTTTCTTCCCCACTGAGACTTAGCCCGTTCCCCCTCCCACCCACACCAGGGATCACTGGCCCGCTTCCCTTTCTGGCACAAATGATGGACGCTGCAGTGAGGACATTGTCCCATGGCCCAACCACGTGTATCACTCCCGGTCCAGGTGATGTCCTTCTGCTGTGGCCTGAGCCTCTAGCAGGAGCTGAGTGGCTAGAGAAGGCGCCGAGCCAGCACTGTTGTAAAGTACCAAGCTGCTGGAAACTTGGCTGCTGATGTTGATTGCGAGATTTTCTAAGAGCTGCTCACCAAGGCAGTCTGGCCCAGGCTTGTCTCGCCTCCACCCCACCACATGTGTCTGTGATAGTCTTCTTGTTGCAGTTGAACACCCTAAGCATTGCATTGCCTAAGAGAAAAATGCACTGCTGCTCACTGCAGAAAAAAGCACTGAACTGCAGGAGCTGAGACCACTGTCCAACTGAGGGAGCCATGGTCGAAGCTGACACAATGCTTGCTGCTTGAAGGAGGGCAGGGTACAAAGAGGGTGACTGTGCCCCAGTCTTGATCCTTTAAGTGGGCCGTGATGTCATCCATCCACTAGCACTCCCCTCCTCCCCCCTCCCCTCACCAGGACTGTGTCATTGGAGTGATAGGAAATACTACACATGAGAGAGGAGGAGGGCCGGCGGAGGAGCAAGTCAGGCAACCGCTAGTACAATGCGCCGCCGGACTTCCCCTGCGATCGGTTCGCAAACAGGCTTCTACACACAGAGCCCTGTTGCAAGTGGGTTCCAGGCATGGGGCACAGGCAACCATATTAAATCATATGATTTCTTGCAAGTTGAGCCAGAAGGCAAAAGTGAAACCTTATGTTGATCTTTGATATACTTTTGCATGCTGATTAATCTTTGGCATACTTTTAACATTTCAACAGCCTTGGCTATTTCTACAATTCTGATCAGTACAATCTCATTATCTGTCTGCTTCTTCACCGCCATCAACTGATCGGCTCCACAGAAAACCCCCTCAAAGAACCTTTAACTTGGCAGATTCCAAAGAGTAGATCCAATTCCTTGTTGCTCAGGGATAAGCAGTGGCTTTCCACGAGTCCACCTGGCTAATAATTATTTATGGACTTTTCCCTCAGGAACTTGTCTAAATCCTTTTTAAAGCCAGCTAGATGTCTTGACCACATCATCCAACAACAAATTCCATGCCTTAATTTTGTGTAAAAAAATACTTCTTTCAATTTGTTTTAAATCTGCTACCTGCTAGTTTCATGGCGTGTCTCCTAGTTCTAGTATTATTAGAAAGGGTAAATATTTGTTAACAGTTTATTTGTTATACCTCACACTATTCCTTTCTGAATAATTCCTTGTATTTGTTTATGCCAGGGGTCCCAAAACAATTCAAGAAAAGGCCTACACAGAACATTTTAAATCACTGAGAAGGCGAGGGGGGGGGGGGGAATAACATTTCCTCATGTAACCATTTAAAATTAGGAGCAGACATATGCTCGCTAGGGGGCAGATTTTCAAAGGAGTACACGCGTACCCCCTGAAAACCTGCCCCAATCTCCCCCTGCGTGCGCCGAGCCTATGTTGCATAGGCTGCCGGCGCGCGCAAAGCTCCGGGACGCATGTAAGTCCCGGGGCTTTCCTGGGGGGGGCGTGTCGGGGGTGTGTCACGGCATGTCGCAGCCGGCTCGTTATCGGGGGCATTCTGGAGCGGGGCACGGGCGTGGTTCCGGCCCGGGGGCATGACCGCGGCCTCTGGACCAGAACATGGCGCCTTGGGCAGGCGTAACTTTTGGAATAAAGGTAGGGGGAGAATTAGGGCTGGGAGGAGAGTTAGGGAGGGGAAGGTGGAGGAGGCGGAAGGAAAGTTCCCTCCGAGGCCGCTCCGATTTCGGAGCGGCCTCGGAGGGAACGGAGGCAGGCTGCGCGGCTCGGTGCGTGCAGGCTGCCGATTTTGCGCAGCCTTGTGCGCGCCGACCCCAGATTAAAATCTGGCGTACTTTTGTTTCCACCGGTCACGCGAACAAAAGTACACGTGGGCATAGATTTTTTAAATCTGCCCCTAGGTGTATTTTAAATTATATGCACACACTTGTGTGGATGATTAAAAATTCAAGCGCTTGTGTGCTCGCGCCCACATATGTGCATATATGGGCACCTGCGCGCTCATTTTAAAGTTACTGTTCCTGGGATTTATGCTATTATGGGTGGATTAGCATATCTGAAAAAAGCAAACGAGATTTATGCATGCAGAATTGAAGAGATAATTAATGCATTCTGTGGTTTGAAGCCAGGCAGGCCCTAAATGCTTCATTATACATGTATTTTTTTTCTATTTTTCCCCTATTTGGCCCCCCCATGCAGCCTCTTCTCCAGTTTTGAAAAGCTAATATTTTTATTTTAGAGCCTGCGCAAATAATCATTCATCTCTCAACTGCCTTTGCATATGCAAAATATATTTATCGACCATTCTAATTTTCATAAACTTTCCTTATGATTTAAATGAATAGATCAGGAATCAGTTTGGGGGCTTATATGTTTTTAGTCATCGTTTAAAAGCTAGTTCTCCTGTCCTCACATCTTTTGACTTGCAAAGACAACTAAACTAAATCACGCTTTTGCAGCCTATTAAAATATATGCTCAGACAGCAAGACAAAAATGGATGACAAAAAATGATGGTTTGCTGAAAGGAATTGGCAGAATAATTGTGAGAATAATCACCATATGTCATTATGTTAGTATTTCATTAAAAATTAGAACTGGCAATAATCCAAGCCAGCCTTCTGATGCCCAGATTGCATTCAATGCAACCCGCCCTTTCTGGATCACTTTCAGATTTTAAGAATCTGATCTGCCTGGGGTTGGGGATTAAGCAGAAAGTGCATCCATCGCTACAAAAAAGTATATTTAAGCAACAGCAGAGAACATCTTTAAAAGACTCCATTTCTGTTTGGGCCATCATCCAAAATATGGAATAATCTCCGGCTTCATTAAGAACACTGGCACTCAATTGCTGGACTGATTTTCCGTCTGTTAGGAAGCAGTTTCTGTAGTAGCAGCATCAGTTAGTCTTCACACCAGATGAACAAAATCCTTAAGTGACTGCATTTTTAATAAAGAAGATGTTTGTAGGTATAAAAGATTCATCCTGGCCTACCACGATTATCAACACAACACAACACACACTCCAATGTTATCTGAGAAAAGGAGATCTGCGCCTTATTCCTTGAGTCACAACATCAGCTAATAGATGAAGCACAAAATAAACATGGTCCTGCCTGGCTTTTGCTGATCTGCTAGATGGCTGAGCTCGGGGATCATTAGACTGACCGTGAAGGAGCTTTCAGTGCTGTGCAGGCTGTGCATATGATTGGGGCGCGTGTGCACAGAAATATACAAGAGTTTTCCCATGCGCCTGTTTGTGAATGCAAAAAAGTGCTGTGACAGAATGCTAACACAGTATTATTTTACTAGTGTTGAAAATGAATGGTGATTTTTTTTCTTTTGTAGGTAAGAAGTGGTAGTACTGCAAGGATGACTAAAATTTGAAAGGACCGGAAGAAAAGTGACTTCATTTAGCTTTAAATGATTATATTTCCTACTTTACCAATATGGAGATGAAGCTAGGGTTACCAACCGGCTTCCTGCATGCAGGCCAGGTTGATCCATTCCTTGTTTTATCTCAAAGCATGAATTTACAGCTTTGATTTACCTAAGAAACAGAAATCCAGATCTATATGTGTGTAACCTTGGGCGGGCCAGAACCTTTCACCGGCACCTTGGGGCACATAGAAAATAGAGCAAAAACAATTACAAATAGGTCAGGTTGAATAAATGACCTGTACCAGGGAAACTCATGGCCCTTATAGGATGACTAAAAAAAAATTGAACAGGAGTCAGAGAGCTCCTTCCTTCAGGGAATCCCAACAAAAAATCCACGATGATCGATGGTACGTGAGGATGATAAATAGCTAGAATAAACCATCTCCAGCTTCCACATGGGGGAGTAAATCCCAGACCTCTCTCTATCAAATCTCTCTCTGAACCTCCCCAGCTTGTCAGTACATTCCTTCTGGTAAGGAAAACAATAGTTCCTTATACATGCAATGAGGTAAGAACATAAGAAATTGCCATGCTGTGTCAGACCAAGGGTGCATCAAGCCCAGCATCCTGTTTCCAACAGTGGCCAATCCAGGCCATAAGAACCTGGCAATTACCCAAACACTAAGAAGATTCCATGCTACTGATGCAATTAATAGCAGTGGCTATTCCCTAAGTAAACTTAATTAATAGCAGGTAATGGACTTCTCCTCCAAGAACTTATCCAAACCTTTTTTTGTACCCAGCTGCACTAACTGCACTAATCACATCCTCTGGTAACAAATTCCAGAGCTTTGGGCTTGGACTGCAGCAGCCTGACCGGGAAAAAAAGGTGCCAGTTAATAACCTTAGTGGTAACAAAGATGGCAGTGAAATCAAAATGCTGCCATGCAATACAGGAAATAAAATTTGCCACCTGACCCAAGCCAACACCTGACATGCTGATCCAGTTCTGGGTTCACTCCATTGCATACAGGGACTTATAATGGGGTAAAACCCAGAGCTGGATCAGCACATCAGGATTAACCTGGGCCAGATGGCAAACCTAGCAGGAAGTTCTTTAAGTTGGTCATCGTGTATATCCCCTACCTTGTTCATCTAAACGTACATAACGCAGGATATGATGAATGCTCATTGTACCCCGTTTATTTATTTATTTTATTTACAATGATTTGTATTCCACTTATTATCAGGACCTATTCTAGGCGGATTCCAAGAAAATAGAAAGAAACAGCACATTACAATTTACAAAAGACAAATAAAACCAAAACATAATAAAACATTAAAAACAGTTTTACAGTCTCATTCAAACACACCAGGTAGCTAAAACAGGGAGAATTTTAATCATTCATAGTCAGCAAATGCATCCTGAAATAAGAGGGTTTTTAAACCCTTCCTGAAAACTTTATAATCATCCACACAGTGTATTGATAAGGGGAGACTGTTCCAAAGACCAGGAGCAACCAGTGAAAAGGCATGACCACATGCTTCCTTTAAATGAACATTTCTTCTGCTTGGCTCCTCCAATAGAAATATATTTTCAGAGTGTAATGCCCTAGGCGGGCAATACCATTTCAATAACTTCTTCAAATATGACGCCTTCATGCACAACTCTAAAAGTTAGAGTTAAGATCTTAAACTTTTTTCTATGCTCCATAGGGAGCTCCATAGGGAGCAACAGCCAGATTTTCAATACTGGCTGTTGCGGGTTCGGTGGTGGGGAAGGGAGGTGGACACCACCTCCAGAGTGGCACAGGATAGCCTGATGGGCTAGGGCTAGACTTGGGCAGTCCATTGAGGCTGGAGCAAGGAACAATGTGCAGGCATAGCTCAAGCTCAGGAACACAGTGCAGGCTGGGCTAGAGCTCAGGAACAGACTGGAGCTGCGTGGAAGTAAGCGTGAACAGGAACATGGGAACAGACTGGAGCTGCGTGGAGGTAAGAGTGAACTGGAACACAGGAACAGAATACAGGTAAGCGTGGAACTCAGGAACACTGGAACCGAGCTAGAGCATGGACAGACTATAACAGGAAAGGACTGGACAGGACAAGGACAACGCAGAACATGGAACAGGAACATTCCAAGGGGCAAGACAGAAAGAGGCCAAGAGTTTGGAAGAGGCTAAGGAAAGCCTCAGGGCTAGGCTGGACCTGGGTAGGCCAGAGGCTAGGCTAGAGATCAGGAAGATAGAGAGAGGCCTCGAGTCAGGAAGAGACCTAGGGAGGTCTCAGAGCTAGGCCAGAGGTCAGGGATGGTCCAATCAAGGAAGAGCCCAAAAGCTCAGAGGCCACAAGGAAAAGACAAGAAAGGCTGTGAAAAGAAGGCCCAAAGGCCACAAGACAAGACTAGGCAAAACAGAAATCAGAAGGCCTGAAGGCCACAAGGTGAAGCAAAGAAAGGCCTGGAAAGACCACAAGACAGAGGTGGCTAGAGCAAGGAGCTGAAAGGCACTCGATGCTGAAGCACTGAGGCAGAGGCTAGACAAGGTTAAATAGGACCGGGGTCTGGGCATGGTGTAGGCAAGCAAGAGATGCTTGGCCAGCCAGGGCAGCGAGCTCGTGGAGGTCCCCTGGTGGCACAGAGGCTGTAGGACTGACTGAAGCAAGAAACCAGGGACGTGCTGAAGAGTGTAGTTCAGAGCTGGGCTCACCCGAGTCCTCTGATGGAGGGGAGGCCACACAGCGGCTGGAAGCAGAACACTGGTGTAATATGATCACATAAAGAATAGCCGGATACCAAACATGTCACCGCATTCAATATGGGGGTAATTTTTTAAAGGATTTACATGCATAAATGTAACTTTAAATGAAAATTGTAAATGAAAAATTGTATCAATTTTCAAAAGCTATTTGCCTGCGGGTAAATCCTATGGACAATTCAATGGCATATGTTGTATCAATTTTCAAAAACCCACTTACATGGGTAAAGTGCATTTAAATGTGTTAAACCTATTTTTAAGTGTGCAAATATTTTTGAAAATCAGGCGCTATGTGTTTAACTTCATTTAGCACTTTATGTGCAATCACAGAAATATAGACAAAATTCTTCTCAAATAATAAACCATTGATAAATAAGGAGTGTGAGATTTTGATCAGCTCAAAAATAAAACAGCACTTTTATATTCCAAAATTTCTTGTCCCATTTTCTGTATCTGTATCAAACATCCAAAGAAAACTGTGAACAGATAAGGTTCCCTGACATGGACCATGTTACACTGTCAGGCTACATCAGAAGTGACAAATAACCCCAACCCCTCCCCCCACCAAAAAACAAAGGATAGTATCTAAAAGGACATATCAGGCTAGAAAGTACCAAAGTATAACAGTACATAAAATAATATACCTGACAACAGCTTCATCAGAGTGCACAACCAAAACAGTTCTAAAGCGCCATAGAGGAACACAATGAGTGCTTTAACTATAGAAAAAGGGCACCAAAAACACATATGAACGAATTTCAGCCAATAGGAATGCAGAATCTATTTAAAAAAATAAAGAATGGAACCATGGGATATACTTCCACCAATCAATTTGGCAGCCCATGAATATGATCCAAGAAACTCTGCCGTGCAATTGAAAAACAGATGAGACACAAAATTGTAAGGCAGCATTTCTTGGTGCTCATCCAGAGGAAACAATGGAGTTGGTGCCAACTGGTATATCAAGGAGGAAATCAGTTAGTAGTCAAGATCAAGCAGTGGATCCCCCTGTACAAGGGGGAATCCTATGTAGGAAGGAGGAACCTTATCTACCTCAAGAAGAGCCCTAAAATCCAGAAGGGAATAGAGGGGATACCAAGAAAAGTTCAAGGAAAGAGCAGCTATACTTATGGAATGTATCATTGTGAACTATGGATGCCACCCCAAAGAAATATATGAGGTGTGTAGTTATTTTTACTGAAGTAATCTCTTAGTAAAATTTATGTTGTACTGGAACTCCACAACTGTGTGAAAACTGTTTATTGGGGAAATTCTGAGGAGAATCCTTTACCCCACCCCCCATCAAAGAATCCCACCAGGGCAAGGAGCGAATCACGTGACCCCCCTCGCTACAGAATGGAGAGGGTAAGAGGAGCCAAGATGGCCGCACGGAGAGCACATGAGCTCGAGTAGCTCTGCGAGCAATTGATTGTTTTCCTGGAAATAGAAATGCCTTCTAAACAAAAGGGAAAAGTATGGACATATCCGTCAGTTTATTTCCCTCAACAAGTTTACAGCAGGAGATTACAAAATTTATGGACTCACCAGCACAAAATGTTCAGAGAGCCGAGGAAACTAGTGCGTGGGTTGGCGAGGGAGAGCCGACTCCGCCTGCAGAGGAGGCGTCTCTAAGCCCCAAGCTGAGGCAACCACCAGCTCAGAGGGCGGAAGCAGAGACGCTGGGTGCAGGACCGGTAGTTTTCAAAGCTGGTCTTAGTGTAGAAGGGTCACCGTGGACTCCTGTTGGTGTGGAATCCGGGCCATCGACATCAAGTCCAGTGGAAGGCAAATGCCTGTGGGAACTTCAGGTATTAATGGGAATATGAAAAGAGAACTAAACGCAGAGATGGTTCCCAGCAGTGAGTTATTTAATATTCCAACTTGCCCTGAGCTAGTGACGCTCAATGCTATATGGGACTTGGTGGCTGGGATGGTTACAGCTTTAAATTCTTTAAATGAAAAGATTGATCGCTCCAATTTATATTGCTTTCAAAAATCAATAGAATTACAGAACTAGGTTGATACTTTGAAGAATAAAGTTATTGGACTGGAGGAGAGAGAAAAAAACCTTCAGGAATTCAAAATAGCAGCAATTAAGGATCGAGATGTCCTATCAAGACGTATGGAACATCTAGAAAACAAGACGAGACATTTAAACCTACGCCTGATAAATTTTCCAAGGGTAGTTGGGGATATACCCTATACAACCCTAAAGAAATGTTTTCATGAAAAGCTGGAATTCAATGAAGATAATCTACCTTCAGTTAATACATGTTTTTTTCTCCCAGTCTCAAGAGCACCGAGGAATGCTAACAATGTTCTCATTCAAGGGAATTTAACAAATTTCTTGGAGAATTCAACACTTGAGGTGATCGGTAGAGGAATGTTGTTAGTATCATTTATTGCCACTAAAGATCTAAACCTGGTCATGAAAACATATTTTAGGAAATATCCTATTAACGTCTATGGTTCACCTGTTAAAATATTTCCTGATCTAGCCCCGACCACACAGACCTGGCGTCGAGGGTTTCTGAACCTTAGACAAGAGGTTGTTGGGTTGCACTTTTGGGTTCATGTGGCTGCGGGAAAATCTCGTTTTCCCGCGGATTGGCTTTTTTTTTTTTTTTTTAGTAAAAAATCATTTTTCAGCTAACTCCCATTAGCGCGCACTAAGCCGAAAAATGATTTTTCATGAAAATTTGGGGAAAATGTGATCATCTATTGATTTTACAGATAAATGACGAATTAAGAAATATCGTACGATATTTTAATTTGTTATAAAAATGATGCACATCCCTAGTATATATGGTAGTTCAGCAGTTTCAAAACGCCCTAAAACTAGAGATCTCCAGACTTGGCATGGTCCGCTTTTATAACATTCGGAGGTACCTGCAAAACTCTTGAGAATGCCCATGCCCTGCCCATTTTCCACCTCCTTGTTCTTGGCATGCGTACTTCGTGACTTCTTAAGATTTGTGTTGCTTGCGCACAGCCCATACACGCATGTATAGGGCCATTTTTTGCGTGAGCAATGCTTTTAAAATTTATTTGTGTGTGTCGAGAAGAGAAAAATCACATCTCTGCTTTATGCCAGGCTTCAAGAACCACCTGGGGTAAAAAAAACTGACCATTCATATCTTAGAACTCTGGCTCTGACTTTCTTTCTGAGAACAAATTTTATAACACTTTGACCTGCCAAACTGTCCAGTCTAGTGCTTGGCCTTTTTTTTCTGCATGGTAAGCGTGGTATGAAATTCAAAAAATGTTTTGTAGTGGCTATTGAGCAAGAACCTATAAAATCCATCTGACAGAGTATTTAGGCACAAGCCTATATAAAGTGCAGTGGGTGAGCAGGTGTATTAAGCTGTATTTATGAAAGAGTAAGAATACCTAGAGGTTTCTTACTCTTGCCAAAAGTCCCTGGTGGTCCAGCGGGGGTCTAGGAGCGACCTCCTGCACTCGGGCCGTCAGCTGCCAGTATTTAAAATGGCGCTGATAGCCTTTGCCCTCACTATGTCACAGGCGCCGGCCATCCATTGCTCCTATGATGTGACAGGGACCAACCAATGGCACCGGTAGCCCCTGTGACATAGTAAGGTCAAAGGTTATTGACGCCATTTTGAATACCGGCAGCCGAGGGTGTGAGTGCAGGAGATGGCTCCCGGACCCCCCGCTGGACCACCAGGGAGTTTTGGTAAGTCTTGGGGGGGGGGGGGGGGTCAGGAGGGTGGGGGGGGTTGTAGTTAAGAATTAACACATGATCGTATCGGGACCCCCTTGCCGAATGGAACGTATCTGCCCCCCCGACGAATACGAATCCTGAATGCAACGTATGGCGTCCCTCTGCACATCCCTAATATTCAGCAGTGCAGGGAGTGCATATCCTGAAAATCAGACCTGTTTTGGCTCTTAAGGACTGGCGTTGGCCACTTCTGCTGTACTGTTTGCTTTAACTATGACAGCCCCTCTCCTATTCTCTTAAACTGATTCAGCTACAAGAACAATTCTGCTCAGACCCTTTAATTAAAATCATCAAAAGTATTTTAAGAGTCATACATAGCTGTCTGAAAGGCAGAGAAGTATTTACTTATTTGATTTATAATCCATCTTTCAGACATTTAAAAGTGGATTACATTTAGGTACAGTAGGTATTTCTCTGTCCCCAGAGGAGGGTCACAATCTAAGGGGTACATTATGTTATGGCTATAATGCACGGTATCATGCAATATTGCATGATATTTTTCTAACATTTTATCCCCCTATGTAAATTAGCTGCTTTGCATGCCTAAAATTGTCCTAATACATGCAAAGCAGCTAATGCATAGGCAATTCAATGCAAAGATGGTTGACTTAGAAAAAATTCAGCCATGTTATTTTATTGCATTTTGGGGAAGTGTGGTTATTTGTTCCTGGGGACATCGGGAGGATAACACGCATCCTGATGTCCTCGTGAGGCCTGTTAAAAGAGACAAGGCACCAACACCTCCCCAAAAAACATAAATGTCCTCTTGGGTCTTGGAAGATCCATTGATACCTGTCAAGGTGGCCATACAATAAAAACCTTTCTAAAAAGTTTTAGAAATCGCATGGGTGACACCCAGGCCCTCTACCTGCACCCCTCCTCTTAGCACAACTCTCCCTGCCCCAACCAAAGAACCTCCCCACTGTGGTATGTACCTCCAGTTCCCCCCCCCCCCCAAAACCCCTCTTCTCCTGGACCTGCCCCATTCTAGGTTATGCCCCCTCCCTTATCTCAAAATAATTCCCTGGTGGTCTAGTGCCCCTCAGATCCCCCCATCTCCAGATCCCCCCATACCTTAAAATGAATCATTGGTGATGCAGTGGGGGTCAGGAGCACACCCTAGCTCCAGACCTAGTATATTCCATTTTTCAAAAGGCTGCCGAGTGACCTTTGCCCCATCACATGGTAGGGGAATGGCTTCTGGCATCTAGGGTCTAATGATTGTTGAAGGGTTTACTATAAAATTGTCACACAATAAATTTCATTGTCTTCCCCCTTACTTTTCTGAGATAAAACAACTAGATTTTCTATACATCTTAAACTATAGTTTGGTAGAAATTAAATGTAATTATTTGGTAATGTAACAATGATATGTAATAAATGTAAAAAAAAGCTAGCTGTAAACAGTGGCTATAAAAATTCTGTACATCCTTCCAAAATGTTCAATTTTTGAGGCCTTACAGCCTGGAAGTAAAATGCATTAAAACAATGTTTGTTCCATATATTTACACAACCTTTTCCAGATTTACTTAGAAAATTAATTAGAAATAAAAACATGGAACAGCTTGGTTGGATAAGTGTTTGGGTAGGTTTGTATAGGGTTTTAGGTGTAAGGAGAGTGTGAGGGTTTTGTTTTTTTTTAGAGGTATGGTTGTATGTGTAGGTGGGGGATGTGGTTGCGGGGTGCTGAGGTATGACTGCAGCAAGTGTGTGTGAGGTGAGTTTATTTGGAGGAGGGGGGTAGTGTTGAATGAAGAAGCTACATCAGTTATTATCACTGTCTCTGGGGAAAGGGGGTATAGGTATAGGTAAGTGTGGTTGTGCTCCTCTATGGTTGTGTGTGTGTGTGTGTGTGTGGGGGGGGGGGGGGTGGTTGCATAGGCATGGGAGAGGGGGAAAATGGGTGTATGTAGGGCCTACCACTGAAGCAAATCTCTTTACTGCAATCTAAAGAAAATAAGTTATGCAACCAAATTTTGGATAGCGAGCACACCCCTGTGGCTGGGGTAACCCTAGGCTGCTCTTGCAGTACTGATGTTTGCGAGTTCGAGTCTGGCTTGGAGAAATAATGAGGGATGCAGAAAGAAGATACTAGTCAAGCTTTAGAAAGACTAAAGAGGTTAGGGCTGTTCACTTTGAACAAGAGACGGCTGAAGGGAGATATAATAGAGGTCTTTAAAATCATAAGAGGTCTAGAATAGGTAAATGTGAATTGGTTATTTACTCTTTCGGATAATAGAAGGACTAGGGGGCACTCCATGAAGTTAGCATATAGCACATTTAAAACTAAGCAGAGAAAATTATTTTTCACTCAATGCACAATTAAATTGTGAAATTTGTTGCCAGGGGATGTGGTTAGTGCAGTTAGTGTAGCTGGGTTTAAAAAAGGTTTGGATAAGTTCTTGGAGAAGTCCATTACCTGCTATTAATCAAGTTGACTTAGAAAATAAATAGCCACTGCTATTACTAGCATCAGTAGCATGGGATCTACTTAGTGTTTGGGTACTTGCCGGGTACTTTAACCTGGATTGGCCACTGTTGGAACAGGATGCTGGGCTTGATGGACCCTTGGTCTGACCCAGTATGGCTATTTCTTATGTTCTTATTTCTTTCAACAGCACCCCCCTTTTCAAGTCACTGCTTTGACTCTTGTCTGCTTCCACATACAGTTCAAGCTTCTCCTACTTGCCTATAAATGCACTCACTTGTCACTGCCCTTCTCCTCCAACACTTTCCATCTTCCTACACTGTATGCCTGGAATAGACATCCTAAGACTGTGCATCAAGCTCCCTCTCTTAGGATTTTGCCTGCGGGCCTAGCCGCAGGCAATCCCTTACCTCTGGCGGCAGGCCGCCACCGACCCTCGTGGCAGGCCGAGCCCGCCCGATGGCTCCTTTCATCTTTGTGGCTGGAGGCGCCGCTGACTCCGCCTCTGTGGCGGGGAAGCCCCCGCTGAGATTTCCTCTTGCGGCAAGAAGCTGCCGACATCAGGCCCTCTTTTCGCAACCTAGTGCCGCTTCTGCCTGCTCCTCTTTGCGGCACAGACGCCACCGATGCTGTCCTTCATCCTGCCCCTCTCTAGGCACGCAGCCGCGCCTCTTTTCAGCTTTTAAAGGGCCAGTGGCGGGAAAAGCCCTGCAGCCCTCACCAGTGATGTCATCAGTCTTTGCCAGGCCCAGCCCTATAAAAGGGCCCTGCTTCAGTCTCTCAGTGCCTTCAGATCTGGTCAGCACAGTGGTCTGTGGTCTTCATTCCGATTCAGGACCTCCGTGGTCTTCCTGTGCCTTGATGGATCTTCGTTCCATGTTCTTCGTGTTCCTGAACTTCTTCACCTTGATGTTCCTGGTCTTGTCCCTCGTCACTTATTTTCGTGTTCCTGATGTTCCAGATGTCCAGTTCTCCTGATGTCCTGATGTTCCGTGTCCAGATGTCCTGATGTTCCATGTCCAGAGGTACCATGTTCCACGTTCCTGAGGTCCGATGTTCCTGTCCTGACTCCGTGCGTCTCTTCTTCAGCTCTTCGGATACTTGTCTGTCCACCTTTCCTGGTGTGCCACCGTTGTGGTCCGTGACCAACCTATGGGGGGCTGTGTAGGGCATCTCGTGGCACAAGGCCTACCGTCTTGTCTGCAGTGAAAGCCTCCAGAAGACTCCTGTTTTTAATGCCTGGCTTCTGAATCCTGAGTCTTGAATCCTGTCCTAGATGGCCCGCGCCATTTTTAAAGATGGCGCCGGCCATCCAGTGCTCCCTCCATGTGACAGGGGCCGGCCAATGGCACGGATACCCTGTCACATGGTAAGGGCAAAGGCCATCGGCGCCATTTTGATTAGTGGCAGCTGATGGCCTAGAGCGGGAGATCGCTCCCGGGACCCCCACTGGACCACCAGGTACCTGTAAAATGTTTTTGGGGGGGTCGGGAGGGTGGGGGAAGCTAATGGATTCGTTTTAAAGGGTCGGGGTGGGTTTTTTGTTTATCAGCTCAGGCGCGGCTGATAAACAAAACCACGATCGGGCCAGACATGTGAACCAGGATGTGAATCGGAACCAGAATCTGAACCGATTCCGGTTCCGATTCACATCTCTAGAAAATACTGATTTGTTGTTTCTGGTTTTTGAAGTTATCTGAAGATAGCCACATGTTGCGCTGGGAGTGGACCTTTGGCCTGGTGCAGGATTGGTACGGCCCCCCCGGTCAGACCCGGACAGTGCCTGCCACAAGGAGGTGGAGCACAGGAGGAGACAGAGGCTAGCTGGAGCTTTGCAGGGTCTCCTAGAGAGAAAATTCAAGGGAGTGCCCACTACGAACAAGGGTGTGCAGTTGATGTCCAGACAGGCAAGACCAGAGGTCACAGGAGGCCAGAAGAGAGTGTCCAAGTATATGGCGAGGATCAAGTCCAGAATATCAGTCCAGAATGGTCAGCCAAAGCAGGGTCAGTAACAGAGGTCAATCCGGGCATAGTCAGGTCAAGCAGAAGATCAAGTTCCAGGTGGCAGTCAAGAGTAGTTGGAGTTCCAGGCAGAGGTCAGGTAGCAATCAAGAGTAGTCAGAGTTTCAGGCAGAGGTCAGGGCAGGCAGCAATCAAAGAGTAGTCAGAGTTTCAGGCAGAGGTCAGGGCAGGCAGCAATCAAAGAGTAGTCAGAGTTCCAGGCAGAGGTCAGGTCAGGCAGTGAGCAAGAGTAGTCAGAGAGCAGGCAAAGGTCAGTACCGTGAGATCGGTCTGAAGGGTACTACCAGGAATGGAGAGACGAAGGAACAGGAGATGCTGGAACGGGAGACACTGGAACAGAGAGACTGGAACAGGAGACACAGGAGGAAGACACTGGAACGCAGGAAGGCAAACCAGAGACACCGGAGTGCACGACCCAATTGCCAAGGCCCCGGAGCTAATGGCCAGGTTGAAGTATATATACCTTGCATGAGTGATGTCAGAATCGGACGCCGCCTGAGATCTTTCCGCACTTGGCTTTTTAAATTAGACTGAGCTCCATGCATGCGCGCATGCTAGGGGGGCGGGGCCGACGCCGAGGAGGACGCCGAGCCCCGGCGTAAGGAGAGCTGCGATGCCAAAGGCCGAGAAAGAGCCAGGGACGCCTGTGGGGGATGCAGTAGGACAGAGTAGGAACTCGAGGCAGTGCTGGTAGAGGGTCGCGCCAGGTGAGCAGGCCCGGTCACTGAGCCAACGCAACCAGGAAGTGCAACACCACATTTACTTCCTGCATGTCAAATTTGGTGAATTTCCATCTCTTTTTTGGAAATTTATGCCTACATACAGACAAATAGACATCAATCTCTTTAAATGTTTTTGAACATTCATATGTTGAAAAGCATAAAAATAATTAATAAAAAAACTAATTCAAGACTTGTAGTTCTTATTTCTATAAATAAAGCAAGGCTACAATTCCATTGATGAAATGAGATTAAAACTAGGGGATTTCCATCAATGATACGCTGCTGAGTGGTTGTCTGCTTCTTGAGCTCCCTGGGGATCAGTGAGTATCACACTTATTTCCCAGGCATCGCATGCCATCTATAAGTTTTTGGATTACTGCATTTGGGTCTCTTTTCATGGACAATTTTGTCTTTAAAATACCACCAGATATGTCAACAAGACTAAAAGAATTGGAACGGAGAAATCTGCATCTGTGGAAGACAAAATGGCGTTGAAAGTTGGCCTACCAGCTGAAGGGGTATCAGAGCTGCTTCTCCAGGAAGTTACCAAGACTATCAGCTGCAGTTAATGAAGGTCTCTTTAAACTGCAATCCTCACTGGATAAATTAAATGAGAAGTTTGCTGCTAATCATAGCATCCTTGCAGAGCTGGATCAAAAAGTTGAGAAACATGACGACCATCTGGTAACGCTGTCTGAATCAGAGATGCAGTTGCATACCAAAAATCAGGTACTAGAAGACAAATTCAATGACCTTGAGAAGCAGAGTAGAAGAAATAATATTTGAATGCTTGGACTCCCAAAGCTGTTGACTGGAGAAACGTTGTTTCAGTGGTATGAGAATGATCTTCCAAAATTGTTGAATATCGATCTACATAATTGTCAGATGATAGTCGAACGAGTACATTGTCTGGGGACACAAAACCCATCTAATAACCATCCTAGGCAAGTGATTATCAAGTATTTAAACTTTATCAACAAGATGAAAATCCTAACTGCCTACCAGATTAAAAAAGAGCTGGTCTTTGATTATGCCAAACTGTTACTTTTCCCCAATTATTCTGTGCAAGTGATGGCTGCCACAAGGGAGCTAACACCTTCCTGCATGCAGTTACACCAGAAAGGTATCAAGTTTTCTTTACAACTTCCAGCTCATTTGCAAATTGTCCACGAGGGTGCTACCCATCTGTTTACTGAGAAAGATGCTGTGCAGAAATGCATGGCTACTGTGAAATGAAGCCAAATGTTTTGAATCTCTGGTTTACTTCATCGGGTTTTTGGCTTTTCATGAGTTTCCTTGTTAGAGCAAAGTATGTGGGTCTACCGAAGTCTTGCTGATCCCTGGAGATCCCATTATGGTGTGATGTGTGGGATATTTTTTGAGAACATTTAAAAAAATGTTGATGTCCTGTTCATCAGCCATTTTGAAATATTTATTCTATTAGTATAGTTATACTTCTTGATTTTATTATTGTTTTATGAGGAATGATGGTGTTTCTGTTTTTCCATTGTTGCACTGAATACAGATCTGGCTTCATGCAGTTTCTACTTCAGTTTTTGTCTGCACATTTCTGTTTATATTTAATCTATATTTGGTGTTCATCCATCTGGGTTCTACATGTGTGATCGAAGTGACATATTCTGCTGGTATGTAGTTTCTGTGTATGGATCTAGCAGCCTGGCTTATTCCTAATAGTAGGTGTATTGGTGTTTTAGAACCTGGTGTAATATTTGTAGTGTTGTCTTTTCAAAGGTAAGGGTGTTACTACTTGAGTGCCTGCATTTAGTGCTGTTTTAGTGTGGGAGGTTAATTTATTTATTTAAAATATTTCTAGGTCGCTTATAGCAAATATATTGTACTAAGCAGATTACAATATAAACATAAAATCCATCATAATAGGTTTACTATATTATCATTGTTATTCAGTTTACTCATGGATTTCTGGGTCTAATACCAAATGTCTTTTTTGCAGGGTTTTCTGGTTGGCACCAATGCAGTGCATGTAAACAATAATATACATGTTGCTGTGATATTTTTACCTCTGAAGACTATGAATATCTTTTTTCATGTACAATCTGTTATTATAAATGCACCTTTTTTAAAAGTTTGTGTGGTGAGTGCTAGAGTGTAAGATTTGCCTGGTGTGCCTGATATCCTTGCACCGACTTGTGCCACACACAGAACCCCCCCCCCCCACAAAATTGTTTCATTTGTACATTTATATCACGCCTTTTCATTGATATCTCATGGTGAGTTACATTCAGATACTGCAAGCATTTCCCTTTCACCTCATCTAAGGTCCTAATGCTTTTTCCCCATTCTGTCTCTATGGGGAAAAAAGCGGGGAGGTAGATCTTTAAACAAAAAGCGATCGCGTACTTTTGTTGGCGCACCAGGCGCCAACAAAAGTACGCTGGATTTTAGAAGATACGCATGTAGCCGCGTGTATCCTATAAAATCCGGGATCGGCGCGCTCAAGGCTGCCGATTTTGGGCAGCCTGCGCGCGCCAAGCCGCGCAGCCTGCCTCCGTTCCCTCCGAGGCCGCTCCGAAATCGGAGCGGCCTCGGAGGGAACTTTCTTTTCACCTGCCCTCCCCTTCCCCTCCCTTCCCCTGCCTAACCCACCCCCCCGGCCCTATCTAAACCCCCCCCTTACCTTTATTTCCTGATTTACGCCTGCCCAAAGCAGACGTAAATCAACGCACGCCAGCGGACTGCTGGCGCGCCATCATCCGACCCGGGGGCTGGTCCGGAGGCCTCAACCACGCCCCCGGGCCGGCGCCATGCCCTCGGCCCCGCCCCCGAAACACCGTGTCCCGCCCCCGAAACGGCGCATCATTAGGCCCCGCCCCTGCACGCCCCTTAAAAAACCAACCCAGGACTTACGCGAGTCCCAGGGCTCTGCGCACGCCGGCGGCCTATGCAAAATAGGCGCGCCGGCGCGGGAGGGCCCTGCTCGCGTAAATCCGGCCGGATTTACGCGAGCAGGGGGTTTAAAATCCGCCCCTTAGTAAATAAGATCCTAAGTTTGTACCTGGGGCAGCAGTGGGTGATGTGACTTGCCCAACCTGACAAAAAGTGACACAGAATTTGAACCTTGGCTTCTCCAGGTCTGAGCCTGCTGCTCTAACCACTAGGTTTCTACTTACTTGCCTGTCATCTTCTTCCTGCTTCTTTGGCCTTCCGGTTTCATCAGAACTTGCCCCCCCCCTCCCCCCACTGGGGCTATGGTGCACTGAGCCTTCACTGGCATCTATCTGGAGTCATCCCCTACACACACACCCATATCCAGTTTTATTCCTTCTCCCCTCTCTCAGGCCACTCATTGCAGTGATGGTCTTCCGGTAGAGAGGCACGGAGCTGCAGTTCCCTCTGAAAGCCTGTACAAGTGAACTCTTCAGCCGGCTCTTGAGCGATGGTTGGGACACCCACCTTTTCGGTGGGTTTTAAACAGTGCCTCTGCACTGTCCCGTTCCCCCCCCCCACACACACACTCACACTCTAGCCTAAGGAACAGGAGCTGATTTCAGGCATTGAATCTGGGTCCTCTGCAATGCTGGGCACAGCTTGGCTCCTGGATTATTGGGACAGTCAGATCCGTTTGTGTTGCTGTTGTAAAAATGAACATTTCTTTGTTAGCAGCGGTGACCATTTTCCAGGATTTAAAATTAGGCAAGTGTATGATATGCCTTAACGTTGCTTCCCTCAGGTTCACCTCAGCCACCTAATTCCTCTGACAGGTAGCAGCGATAAGACTTTAGAAGCAAGCCACAGATGCTTAAAGAGGAAATCTAGTGCCCTAACCACCACTGATACTTGTCTCTAGCCAGGGATGATTAGCTTCCAGACGGAATCTAGTAAAACAAATGCATAAATAATACATTTTTGGTCAACCATCCTTGAACTCTGATTGGGAAATCCTGGAGACATTCATTTTGTGCCTAGCAGATCAGGACAGGTCTGTGATACTACCTCATCCTCCACAAACCAGTCTATATCTCAGCCTCTTCCAGCTGCTGGGCATAAAATGAATCTACCCAACAAATGACATCAAAGCAAGTTTACTGACAAACTTTATTAATGTAATTTGAATCCATTCAGGAAGTGAATCTCCTCTGTCAGGTAGGGTACTAGAGTTCCCTTTGAAACAGAATCACCACATCTGCATTTGCTACCATTGCCCTTTTTCTGTAGGAATTAAACTGATGTTACTGTCATTCCAGGTATGGGGATTTTGAGTCTCATTATTATTTTTTTTTTGCTTCTCTAAAGTTTTTCATCTTCTTTCCGTTGCAAAGAAAATTAAAGGGTTTCTCTTCTAGGAACAAACCTTCGCACTTCAGTATAAATTATAAAGTTGCAACTTATTTTTATACTATTGTAACTGCAAAAATACTTTGCTTAATGAGGGAACATCATCTAAAGCAGTAATTGTATGCAGCTGCTATATAATTGCACCTTCAATTTCTATACATGGCAACAACTGGAGGTGTTTCGTTAGCATTATGTGGCATCCTTCCTGTGACAACAGGAAGAAAAAGATGATCAAGGGGGGTAAAAAAAAAAAAATCTTACATTTTATAGTGCAAGAAAAATACAATTATGCAACTATATAGTAGCTAAAAAAAGAATATACTGGAAAAGAGAGCATGATCTTTAAAGTGTCGACCTTTCTTTGGGGGGGAACAATTTGAATATAGTTAGATTTCGTTTCAACTTCACTTGAGTACATTTTCAAGTTGCATTTGGACTAAACGTTTGGAAGGCTGCAGACAGGCCATATGCTATGTACTGCTCATGAAATATGTTCCTACTTTCATCTTCCCCCCCAAAAAATCTATGTAAGTGGACAATATTTTCTATAGTATGTACAATATTCAGTCTTCATGGAATGCATTAAACTGGTTTAAACCTTTTTTGAAATGTATGGGGGGGAGGGGGGGAGTTAAAGGAACATTATGACTCTATGATGATTGCATAGAATCTTTTGGGAAAACACATTAAGCAAATAACTAGGATGCATGACAAACTCCAAACACATCCTTGACCTGCACTCCAGATTCACATTAATTAGAGGAGAAAGCACAAAACATAGTGTCAACCACAACCAAGATACCTGGATGATTAATTTCTCGGAGAAAAGGATTCTCTGTGTAATCGTATCATAGTCAACACCAGTAATTGAGTTATTCTTCACCAATGCATATGCAGATAAACCAAACCTATTGCTAAATCTTGGGTGTGTTTGGAATTTGCGTTTGGAGTTGAACAAATTATCAAATTGAGTTCTATCAATTTGTAACATAAAATACATAGCTAGAAAGCACTACCTACAGAGGAGGGGAGTGAGGGAGAGAACACATTTTAATGCAAAAATCCACAAACAGGTCTAGTTTTCAGGTTAACCAAGCTAAGCTATACATATTAATCTGGCTCTTAGATTAAATATATGTGATTAGAATTGATTGATGATATTCTGAAACCCATGTGTTTGTATACTTTAAGGACCAAAATTGTGCCTGTTTTAATGCTTAACTGATCTCCATCTTTTTGTTGAATATTAAAATGAATTTGATATAGTTACTTCTCAGTCTCAGTTTCTCCTTAACTTCAGAAGATGCCACCTTGATTTTTTTTTACTATTGGTGTAGAAAGATCACCTGTAAGATTCCTATGTTGTCCCTATATGTATAATGTAATTTAATCTTCACTCCAAAGTCTTTTTTCTCTAATGTAAATAACTCAATTTGGACAATCTTTCAGCATATGTAAAACTTAGTGGCTCTTCTTTCTTTCTTACTTCAATTTATAAACTGTCTATCTAAATGGTTTATGGTTTATTTGGTTTTCTATACCGTCATATCAGTCGGGACCTTCATAATGGTTTACAAATAATTAACAAGTAACGTACATTGATGATCAAGTGATTGTTGGACATGAAAATTAAATGGTAGTTACAAAGGGGTAGATTTTCAAAGGGATACGTGCGTACCCCCCGAAAACCTACCCCAAACCCCCCCCTGCGCGCGCCGAGCCTATTTTGCATAGGCTCGGCGGCGCGCGCAAGCCCCGGGATGCTTGTAAGTCCCGGGGCTTGCATGGAGAGGCGTGCCGGGGGGCATGTTGGGGGGCGTGGCGGTCGTGACGCGGCGTTTTGGGGGCGTGGTGTGGGTGACGCGATGTTTTGGGGGCGGTGCTGCGGGCATGGTTTCGGCCCGGGGGCGTTCCGGGGGCGTGGCCGTGCCCTCTGGAACAGCTCCCGGGTCGGGTGATGGCGCGCCAGCAGCCCACTGGCGCGCGCAGATTTATGCCTGCCTCTGGCAGGCATAAATCCGGCGATAAAGGTAGGGGGGGGTTTAGATAGGGCCGGGGGGGTGGGTTAGGTAGGGGAAGGGAGGGGAAGGTGAGGGGAGGGCGAAAGAAAGTTCCTTCCGAGGCCGCTCCGATTTTGGAGCGGCCTCGGAGGGAACGGAGGCAGGCTGCGCGGCTCGGCGTACACAGGCTGCCCAAAATTGGCAGCGTTGCGCGCGCCGATCCCGGATTTTAATGGATACGCACGGCTATGCGCATATCTATTGAAATCCCGCGTACTCTTGTTCGCGCCTGGTGCGCGAACAAAAGTACGCGTTCGCGCTAAATTATAAAATCTACCCCAAGCGTTTAAATGACACTTACTTAGTAGTCGCAACAAATTTGTATCACAACTTGAGGTAAACTGCAAACAAACAGAATATGACTGAACAAACTCTATCAAAAAATCAATTATAAAGAAAGCAACCGACAGAGAGCGGTATCAGAATGTTATAACATTCTGATACCGCTCTCTGTCGGTTGCTTTCTTTATAATTGATTTTTTGATAGAGTTTGTTCAGTCATATTCTGTTTGTTTGCAGTTTACCTCAAGCTGTGATACAAATTTGTTGCGGTTATATAAATTGAGGTTTTGAGCCAGCATATAATATAAAAACTTACTTAGTAGTTACATAGCTGTTAAATAGCATTTAAATTGGAGCTAAATATCATTTAAATAGGAGTTAAATAACTGTTAAATATGATGATTGGCAATGAAAATTCAATAGTTGTTAAATAGCATTTAAATAAGGGTTAGATAGTATTTAAAGAGGGGTTAAATATCCGTTAAATATGATGATGTAGAGATTACATATCATGGCGACTCCAGCAAGAAAAGCTCAGCGGCAGGCACCCGAAACCCTTTCCCAGTGAAAAGAAGGGAAAGGAAAGGAAGGGATCTGATAGGGGCAGGAGTGCCAGGCGAGCACCCAACACGAAGCCCCGCCCCCACCAACATCATCACCACTGGCGAAGACCATCTACCAGCAGGAGTCGCTCTTCCAACGGTGACTCCATCAAGAAAAGCTCAGCGGCAGGCACCCGAAACCCTTTCCCAGTGAAAAGAAGCGAAAAGAAAAGAAGGGAAAGGAAAGGAAGGGGTTTGAGAGGGACAGGAGTGCCAGGCGAGCACCCGATCCAAAGCCCCGCCCCCACTGACATCATCACCACTGCCCCTCACCCTCACCAGAATCTCTCCATTTAAAAGAAGAGTGAAACCTGGGCGTCACACGACTAAGGAGCGTAACAAAGGGGCACTCCCCTTTGTGCAAACCTTAGGGCTTCACAAAACAGAAACTCTTACTATCAATACACCTCTTCTCAACCTTACACCTAACAAAATGGAAACCTCCAAGCTCCCTCCTAAAAATACTTCGAATAGAAAAACCTGGATTCACAAGAAAACAAGTAAGTTCAATTTCTCAAATTCAACATACAGAAATCTAAAGACATACTCCAAATGCTTATTCCTATCATTCAGCCTTATTAATGCACAATCAATAGTTTAAAAAATGCCTATCATCTCAGACTTACTCTCTGATAACAAACCAGACTTCATAGAAATCACTGAAACCTGGATAAAAGACTCTGACAACATCCTTATTAATCAAATAGAAGACCCATCATACAAATTATTCACAATCCCCAGACCAAGAAAAAAAGGCGTTGGCCTAATGCTAATCATCAAGAAAAGCTTTCAAATGAAACTTACCACAACCAAGGCATGCTCCCCTTTTGAAATAGCCCTATTTGACTCTGCAAAACTACAAATCTGTCTAGTATACTGTCCTCCAATGCTTTGGAACGAAATTGCTCCCCATTTATTGAATTCATGATTGCCAACCTAACCCTCAATAAACCAATTATTATCCTTGGCGACTTTAACTTACACATGGACACAAGCCTCCTATGAAACACTTGCAAAACAATCACAGATGCTCTTGCAACAATGGGAGTAGAACAAATAATCAAAGAATCAACACACAAAGCAGGTCACACTCTGGACCTCATTTTCATCAATACCAACATCTGGAACTCACATCATATAAAAATCACCAAAATCCCATGGTTAGACCACTACCTCATCCATACCACCCTTACTCAGAACAGTATACCCACCTCAACTGTAAATTACAATAAACCCATTTCATATCACCCTCCCTTTGATAGCGAAACACTGCAACAAAATCTCCAAGATGAACTCAAGAATATTGATCTTTCAAACACTGAAACAGCAACGACATCATGGATAAACATTACCAAATCCATAGCTGATAGAACAAACCCAATCATCACAAAAACATTAAAGAATCCTAAATATAACAACCAATGGTACAATGATACCATAAAATCAGCTAAATGAGAACTCAGAAGAAAAGAAAGATTCTGGCAAAAGAATAAAACCTCTCCATCACTCAATGCATACCGATCCCATTTAGCAAATTATAAAAATCTTATCCACAATGCAAAGAAAGAATTCTATTCAACCAAAATAATCAAATACCAACAGAACCCTAAAATGGTTTTCACCACAGTAAAAAACCTCATCAAATCACCCAATGAAACAAGAACACCTCCAAACACATGTAATAGCAATGACTTTGCAGAATACTTTACTGAAAAAAATCAGAAAAATATCAACCCTAACATCCACAACACTTCACACATCCAACCTCCTACACCTCCTCTGGAAATAACAACAACCTGGAATGATTTCGACTTTGTTTCAACACTTGAAATCCAAAGAATAATCAGAAGAATGAACCTAGCAAACCACCCCATTGACAGCATCCCCATACAAACAATTAAACTACTTGATATCTCATAGTAAACCTCTCCCTCACTGAAGGGATATATCCTGAATGCCTTAAATCTGCAATCATCAAACCACTATTAAAAAAGGGCAACCTAGATCCTGAAAAAATCCAAAACTACAGACCTATATCTAACCTACTTTTCATTGCAAAACTCATAGAAAAAATCGTTCACTCCCAACTATCAGATTACTTAGAAACAAATAACATACTTCACCCCACACAATTTGTTTTCAGAAAAAACTTAAGTACGGAAACATTACTCCTCTCTCTTAATGATACAGTTCTTCAAGGATTCGACAAAGGACAAAGTTACATTTTAATACTCCTGGATTTGTCAGCCACCTTTGACACAGTCAACCATGCCATTTTACTTGACAGACTTTCTGAAATAGGAATATCAGGCACTATTCTAAAATGGTTCACCTCATATTTATCCCAAAGAAGTTTTCAAGTATTATTTAACAACAACCTATCAAATAAAGTGAACCTAAATACAGGAGTCCCACAAGGATCTGCACTGTCAGCAACACTTTTTAACATCTCTCTCCTACCTATTTGTCACACACTGATCAGTCTAGGTTTGACCCATTTCCTTTATGCTGATGACATCCAAATATTGGTCCTAATCCAAAATACACTAGAAGAAACCTACAAGAAAATAACCTCTTATCTCTCAAAAATCAAGCAATGTCTTTCCAACCTAAAACTCATAATTAACATTGATAAAACTGAATTAATCATTCTCGACAAAAAAATCAACAAGTCATCCAGACAATCACTCAAAATAGAAAACCCAAAAACAATAATCTCTCCTGTTGACCATGCCAGAAACCTCAGAATTACAATTCACAATGAATTATCCTACAAAACCCATATAACAAATAAAATCAAAGAAGGTTACCACAAATTATTGACACTCAAACATTTCAAACCCTTCCTCACTCAAAATGACTTTAGAACAGTTCTGCAACTACTACTCTTTGCAAACCTGGACTACTGCAACGCCCTACTCCTCGGCCTCCCTTTTACCACCATAGGTCCACTACAAATTCTTCAGAATGCAGCCACCAGGATTCTATCAGAAACCAAGAAACAAGATCACATTACACCTACTCTCATATCCTTGCGGTCATGGGTCTTCAAGCCCTAAACAATTACATGGTTTGTAATCCCACATGCTCTGCCATCCCAACGCTAACATTTCAGCACAATATGCCTGTTTAAGGGGAAGGATTTAGCAACCAAAATATGTGGCTCCCAATTAAATACAGAATAGAATAGAGATGTGAATCGGAACCGGAATTGGTTCGGATTCTGGTTCCGATTCACATGTGGGTTTTTTTTTCATCGGGTCCGATCGTGGTTTTATTTATCGGCTGCTCCCGAGCCGATAAACAAAAAACCCACCCCAACCCTTTAAAACTAATCCCTTTGCTTCCCCCACCCTCCCAACCCCCCCAAGAACACTTTACAGGTACCAGGTGGTCCAGTGGGGGTCCCGGGAGCGATCTCCCACTCTCGGGCTGTCGGCTGCCACTAATAAAAATGTCACCGATGGCCTTTGCCCTTAGCATGTGACAGGGTATCCGTGCCATTGGCCGGTCCCTGTCACATGGAGGGAGCACTGGATGGCCGGCACCATCTTTAAAAATGGCGCCGGCCATGGGATGTGTGCATGTGTTAATTTTTATGATTGTTTAATAAAATCCTTTTCTAACATTTTCTAAAATTTTGCAAATAAAAGTATAAGGTTTGTTTTTTCATACTTTGCTTTGAATATTGTTTTTACAACCATTTTGGTAGATTTGCATATTATAAGGTTGTTTATTTGCTTCTTTGTTTTGCTGTAGTGCTTAATTTCTATGTGCAACATAGGTATCAGCAGGTACGAATAGGTGGGGGGGGGGGGGGATGTTCTACTTGGCATTTGTTATCATCTGATGTACCCCAGGGATCGTCTCTCTCTTCCGTACTTTTTAATGTATATGTTTACCCCCCCCCCTGTGATTCGTCTTTAAAGAACTTGGATTGTTATATTTTTTATGTGCTGATGACCTACAGTTTTTTTTATTCCTTGTTCTAAAGATGGCACCTTTCCTCATGTCTTTTTTTGGTACCGTAATGACAAGAACAAAAATTAAGTGAACATGGATTGATGTTGAACCTTCATAAAACAAAATTGTTATGGGTTGGCAAACGATCCATTTTATTATCTTCATGTGACATTGTATTAATTTTATCAGAGGAAATGAAAACTCTTGGTGTTCTATTAGATTCCGCCCTTACCTTTAAGCCACATATACAGCAAATTGCGTGGGTGGCTTTCTATAAATTAAGTCCATTGGAATTTTTGCTGGACAAGAGTTTTTTTCGAACCATATTACAATCCCTAGTATTAGGTCACTTAGACTATTGCAGTAGTCTGTGGGTTGGTTTGCCTAATAATTTTGTATGTGTTTTACAATTGATTCAGCATGCTGCCGCAAAGGTATTGACAGGTGCAGGAAGGTATGACCATTGACCATGTAACTCCTATATTAATAGACCTTCAGTAGTTGCTCATTACTTGTCAAGCAAAGTTTAAACTTCTGACACTGATTCACAAATTAATGTTTGGGTATCAGAGGTGCTCTCTTCAAGACAAATTGTCTTGGTGTAGTCCAGCACACCCTTTGCATTCCACTAATGCTTATTTTTTGATAATTCTTTCTCCCTAGGTGTGTAAGTTGCAGCAAACCTGAATAGGAGCATTTTTTATTACAGCACCCCTTTTATAGATATCTTCCAGGTAACTTTTGAGAGCATAATGAAATTAAGAATTTTAGTAAATGCATCAAGACATTGTTTAAATATGCTTTTAATATGATTTTAGATATATTTATATATGTGCTATGATTTTGTGTTTTTATGTGTGTATTATATTGTTATCTGCTCTGGATAATTTTATTAAAAATAGTGAGCTACAAAACTTTTTAAATAAATATTGCTGCTAGCCATCACCTGGCTGAACAACACAGCTTACCTGCACCCTGATGTTCCATCCCTGCTATAATTGCTGCCTGCCACTGCTATCAGGGAGAGGTAAGCATGCGTAATGTTCACACTGGTCAGATGTTGCTGGTGAATACACACTACTCCCCTTTGCTTTAGTTAGTTGCACCTGCATGTGACTATAGCACTGGTTGTATAGGGTGGGGATAACCTGCCTACTAATTGTAGTCTGGGAGAACAATTTGTAATTGGGGGCTAACAGGTGCAGCAGATTCTTAAAGTGTCATCTGTTTGAGTGAAGGCAGAAATTCTTATGACTTCTGTTCCTTTTTTTCATGTAGAGTAAAGAGACCCCCAATCACCTGAAATGTCTACTGATACAGTTGCAGGCTCTAGTGATTTCTCTGGGGAAAGAAAAAATACGAAGGCTTGGCCACAAGGAATGTGTGATAGGGTAATTGGACTCCACCCTAGGCCTCATACAAACTCTTGGTGCTGAGGGCCCAAGTGATAAGTGGCACATTGGGAATTACAGAAAATTCCTGCCAGGTGGCCTCATTGTTTACAGCTATGGCATGAAACTGTTAAACTTGCAAATGTTCATTAATGCCTTTCCCCACAAGACCAACAAACGAGTGCATCAGATGAATCAGGTATAGCAATCCATAAGCCATAAGTGTTTCTGCTTGGCCCTGTCCTGCACTGGACTGCACTCTGGCCTTTGGCCTTCCAGCCTTGTTTTGACTTTGCCTTGTCTTGTGGTCTTCTCAGGCCTTCTGCCCTTGCCATGTTCTGTGGCCTTTCAGGTCTTCTATTATAGTCCTGCCTGGTGGCCTTCTTAGACCTGCTTTCTAGTCTGTTGCCAACAGGCTTTTGTGTTCCTTATTCCGTTTTGTCCTGTCCTTCTCTTGTCCTGGTCTGTCTGTTCTCTGTTCCAGCATTACTCGCACCTGGTTTCAGTATACCAGTCTGTTCCAGAGTTCCATGCTTACTTGCACCCAGTTCAGAGTCCTGTTCCACGTCTGCCTGATTCCAGCTTCACCTTGTCTCAAGTTTCCAGTCCTGCACCCCTGAACCTCTAACATCAACCACAGTCTAAGTCCTGCCAGCTGCCAGAAACCAAGGGCTCAACCTGTGTGGGAGGTGACTGGTAGGGGTGTGCATTCGTTTGCAATATATTGGTAATCCGCAACGTATATGCCATATTTGTTGTATTCGTGGGGGTCGCGAAACATATGGCGAACCCCCACAAATACAACGTATCACTAATGAATAAATCCCCATCCTCCTGACCCTCCAAGACTTGCCAAAAGTCCCTGGTGGTCCAGCGGGGGTCCTGGAGCAATCTCCTGCACTTGGGCCGTTGGCTGCCGGTATTCAAAATGGTGCCGATAGCCTTTCCCTTACTATGCCACAGGGGCTACCGGTGCCAATGGTCAGCTCCTGTCACATGGTAGGAGCACAAGATGGCGCCGGCCATCCATTGCTTACTTCTGTCTGTATCTGTCTGTATCTGTCCTGAAGTCCTGGCCTGCCCCTGTGGGAGTTCACCAGACCTAGCTGGGCCCACAACTGTAAAAGACCTTCCAAAATCAGTAATGAGATCAGAGGAATCTCTAATATATGAAGTTAAACATGGTAAAAAGCCACAAAGGAAATGATCTACAAAAATCTAAAAGGATTCAAGATCCTCTTGCAGAAATAATTGGTCTACCCAATTATACGTAATCCAACCATGGTGAAAACCTTCCAAGATATAGGTGTCTATGTCATTTTTCAAAACAGGTGTAGGATCGGTCAGTAGAGATTGATAAAAGTCTGTGTCATTCTGGAATAACCTCAAAGTACCACTCACCTTTTGTAAAATTGGAAAAACTGTAAAGTGGTGTAGATGAAACAGAATTTATATCTCTTTTAACCAATGCCACAAATGTCTGTAGAACTGGATCCATCAGACCTGGTGGTGTCCAGTTTGATGATGTATGGACAACTAAAGGATCATTCTGTGAAGATGAGCCAAAGAATAAACAAAGATGTAAAATCTTTATAAATTTTGGTATATGTAATTTCATATCAAAAGCGTCAAACTGTACCGTGAGTATGAAGGACAACCCTTTTTGTAGTACCTTCAATTTATTCTGAGATAGCTCCTTCTGGGAAATATTAATTACTATTGTCTCCAACCCTGTGACCTCATCCACAGGCATGGTCCATTGTTCTGTGCAAAATGTACTCTGCATTCACAGAACGTTGATGTTTGATACTATGAAGGAGTTCCGCCTTGCCGTCTCTATGTTGGCTGTATCGGATTGTCGTCCAAAAAAGGCTTGATCAATAATTAAAATCATCAAGTCGAGTGAACATTTATTCAAACCTCGATCCCATTTAGTGACAAATTCAGTATAAAAACATGGTTCTTTATAAATTCTCAAACCACATGGAATGCAGTGAACTTCCTGTCTGTGAAACTCTGCCCAATGCTGAAAAGACATGTTTCTCCATACTAACACCATAAGTGTTATATATTTTTTAATATCTATTTATATAAGTTCTTAGGACAATATGTAATGTTATATTTTAACATTCATTTTCCACATGTTTTGGTTGCTAAATCCTTCCCCTTAAACAGGCACATTGTGCTGAAATGTTAGCGTTGGGATGGCAGAGCATGTGGGATTACAAACCATGTAATTCTTTAGGGCTTGAAGACACATGACCTCATTAACCTTCTGCAGTCATTTTCATTTAAATTCATTTTACCACAAAATGAATGCCCAATCCTGCCAAATAACCCCCAAAATTGTCATGTGATTCACTTTCAGGAAATAGCATGCACTGCTTGCAAATAGTGTGCATTAATTCCTGACAATGAATTTAAAAAATGGCCACAAAACAAATAAACCAGTCATAAAATGAAACAAATCAAATACAATTTTTCCATGTACATAACATTGGCAGCCACAATAACCCCTTCCACACTCAAACAATAAACACGAGGCAGAACGTTATTTGAATGGTTAAGGTTGCAGCTTTATTAATCCTAAACATCATAAGCTGCTATCCCATGTACCCAGGTTGCTCAAATATATAACAAGGAATCGAGTTGCCCTCTTTGCTGTTTGCCTTCAGACAAGCAAGACAGCCGCCTTTGCACCTGCCCAAGCAAAAGGGCCTTAATGCCAGGGCTCTGCTGTGCCCAACAAATTATATGAACTATCAGCCCCAGCTACATCTAGCAAAATGTAAAATGCCCCCCCCCCCCTGTTAACTTATCTGAAAACTCGCTGACAGAATCCTGTGGTAACCACCTGCCAACCCAATCTAGCCCTGACAACTGGCTCGGGTACCCTGCCATAATTAAAATGCTATCACATTCAATAAATAAAACAGGTGTACATAGGGCAAAAGAATAAATGACTAACATTTTCCACTATCTGATTACTCCATTGCATAACTATATCCATAAATATAATTATATATATATATATATTTTAATTACATTGCACACAACAACATATGAGGGTGGGAAGGAGGATATGCTGACTGCAATGAAAATATGGTGGACTGCAATGAAAATATGGTGGACGCCGCTATTGTACGACCTTTAAACTTTCTTACATCATCATTTCCTGTCCCACTCTTTCCTTCCAGCTAGGACCTCACTCCCGCACTTAAACTGTGCTCAGGACAAAGACCTGGGGGTGGAAGGGATCCTAAATCATGGCTTGCTCTGATGGGACTGCAGCACCATGTTATGTGAGCCTTCGGGTACTTGGTCCAGATCCTCATATTTTTTGTTGGAAGAAATGGCTCAAAGTGTGTTTCATTTGCTGGACTGAACAGCTCACATACTAACATCTGCTTTGAATACATTGTGCAGTTTTGACAATCAAACATTAATAATGTGAGGACAATTCAAAAGCAGAGCCACCAAAATTGTACGTGGTCTGCATCATAAACCATATACATAGAGAAGCTTAGGGCCTGATTTACCAAGGCTTTTTTTTTTTCCCTATTCTGTGTGTATGGAAAAAAAGTTTAATAAATCATGCCCTTAAAGAGCTAACAGGATAATTTTGAAACTTCCCGTGGTACTTACAGTTCCATGAATACTTTGTACTCATGGGCCTCACTCATTTTCAAAGGGAAACTCCCTGTGGAGTTTCCCTTTGAAAATACCGGTAGTACACACAGCATAGATACTTTTCTACCCAGGGGTGGGCAAACTATGGCCCGCAGGCCAGAAGTGGCCAGTCACCTTATTTAATGATCCCCGCCCATCTCCTGCCTGTGCTCTATCCTGTCCAGATTACCAACACCTCCTTCAGGTGTGGGGAGGGAGGGAGGTTGGGAAGGGGGTTGAACTGCAATTATTCTAGTGACATGCAACAGCAATAACTCTAGTGACATGTAACCCTAGCACAGATACCAAGACCGCTGCCTACACTCACCGGGGCGGATTTTAAAAGGAGCGCGAATAGCCTACTTTTGTTTGCGCTCCAGGCGCAAACAAAAGTACGCTGGATTTTAGTAGATACGCGCGGAGCCGCGCGTATCTGCTAAAAACCTGGATCGGCGCGCGCAAGGCTATGGATTTTGTATAGCCGGCGCGCGCCGAGCCGCGCAGCCTACCCCCGTTCCCTCCAAGGCCGCTCTGAAATCGGAGCGGCCTCGGAGGGAACTTTCCTTTGCCCTCCCCTCATCTTCCCCTCCCTTCCCCTACCTAACCCACCCGCCCGGCCCTGTCTAAACCCCCCCCTTACCTTTGTTGGGGGATTTACGCCTCCCTCCGGGAGGCGTAAATCCCCACGCGTCAGCGGGCCTCCTGCGCGCCGGGACGCGACCTGGGGGCGGGTCCGGAGGGCGCGGCCACGCCCCCGGGCCCGCCCCCGGAACGCTCCCGACACGCCCCGAAAACGCCGCGCGGTTCGGGCCCGCCCCCCCGACACGCCCCCCTCGGAGAACCCCGGGACTTACGCGAGTCCCGGGGCTCTGCGCGCGCCGGTAGGCCTATGTAAAATAGGCCTACCGGCGCGCAGGGCCCTGCTCGCGTAAATCCGCCCGGTTTTGGGCGGATTTACGCGAGCAGGGCTCTGAAAATCCGCCCCACCCTGAAGAGTATGTTTAACAAGAGCAGATAGTACACTATGGGGCTGATGACGTAGGTAGTATGTGATTGAAAGAGAATAAAAGTGTATGAGTGAGAGAGAGGGGTATGGGGAGGGAGTGTTTGTATGAGAGGGAGAGACAAAGATCAAAACATGCATACCCTAAAGGAAAGCTGGGATAGGGGAGATATGGTAGAGACATTTAAATACCTCCAAAGTATCAATGCACAGGAGGCAGTCCACTTTCAAAGAAAAGGAGGCTCTGAAACAAGGGGTTATGGAATAAGGGTGAAAGGGGGTACAGTCAAGAATGATTACTCTTTTTGAACTAGTACTTGATCCCTTGGATTATTTTATACTTTAACCATTTTTGTGTGAATTCTTTTTTTTTTTCCTTAGCCACTCTAAATTACAAAGCTTAAAGATACATCAATAACATATTAGTATTCTGAAAGGATACGATAAACCTCTTCATACTTTAAAGCAACAAGTAAGCAAGCAAACAGGACTACAAAGTGAGATGGCATCTTTGAAACAGCCATGCTGGTGCACATGTACGTGCGTATGCCAGCTCACATCCAGAGACGTGTCCATTTTATAACATACATACATATATGCGCACATGTTATAAAATAGGCTGACCACGCATACATGTGCACACAATTTTATATGGATGCACGCAAATCCCGCATCTACTGTCAGGGAAATTTTACAAGGAGCACGCGCCAACGCCACACCCTGGTTTCCCAGTTTTTTCCCAGTTCACCCAGTTTAGGGATAAGATTTGCAAACCTCCCCTAATTTTATAGCCACCCTTCCCCCCCCTGTTAGCCCCAACCCTTAAAACCCCACTGTCTGGCCTAAAATTTTTTATTTTACTACTTATACGTCCTCCATAGCAGAAGTAAATTTATGCAGCAGGGGACCCCGGCGCACGCCTGTGTGCGTAAGTATTTGCATGCACATTTTTTTTGGCCAGGCCCTGACACACCCACGCGCCACCCGGGCCACGTCTACACGCCTACACACAATTTTCACTTGTGCGAGCAGCAGGAGATACGAGCATATCTCCCACTTTTGATGCATGCAGGGCTTTTAAAATCCACCTGTAAGATTCTGAGTGTAGAGGTAGAAGTTAAATTCCACAAGCTAGCTGATTTTACTTGTAGGACATCTGAGGAAAAGGTAGGAACTTTGACTTTCTTTCAACAGGCATTGCACCAGAAGCTCCTAACAGTTGAAGATAGCCAGGAAACAACATATCACCAAAATGATAAGGGGAATGGAACAACTCCCCTATGAGGAAAGACTAAAGAGGTTAGGACTTTTCAGCTTGGAGAAGAGACGCTGAGGGGGGATATGATAGGGGTGTTTAAAATTTATTTATTTTTTATTTATTTTAAGTTTTTCTATACCGGCATTCGCAATAGATATCGCATCATGTCGGTTTACAATTAACAAGTGGATAGGTAACAAACAAGGTAAAAAACTAACATTTATCTTAATAATAATAATAATAGTTGTAGTAATAATAATGATAAAAACTTTAAACACGAGAAGGTTAAGGTATGCAGTTACAATAAAACAAGGGAGTAATACAACTTGGAGCATGGAAAAGAAGCTGGGGATTAAATAGAGAGAACGTAAATGCCAGTCAATGTGCTTAAAGCATTAATGAATTGTCCTTGTGAGGTAGGGATATTAATTATGCGGTAGAGATATTAATTACCATGTCTAGAACGGGTAGATGTGAATCGGTTATTTACTCTTTCGGATAGTAGAAAGACTAGGGGGCACTCCATGAAGTTAGCATGGGGCACATTTAAAACTAATCGGAGAAAGTTCTTTTTTACTCAACGCACAATTAAACTCTGGAATTTGTTGCCAGAGGATGTGGTTAGTGCAGTTAGTGTAGCTGTGTTTAAAAAAGGATTGGATAAGTTCTTGGAGGAGAAGTCCATTACCTGCTATTAAGTTCACTTTGGGGGTAATTTTCAAAAGGAGTTACATGCGTAAATGTAGCTACTATTGTAGCAATTTTCAAAAGCCATTTACTCAAGTAAAGTGCACTTATGTGAGTAAATCCTATAGACAAGTCAATGGCATATATTGTAGCAATTTTCAAAAACCCACTTACTCAAGTAAAGTGGGTTTACTCGAGTAAACCTGGTTTTTACTCGAGTAAATGCTTTTTAAAATCAGGCCCTTAGAGAATAGCCACTGCCATTAGCAATGGTAACATGGAATAGACTTAGTTTTTGGGTACTTGCCAGGTTCTTATGGCCTGGATTGGCCACTGTTGGAAACAGGATGCTGGGCTTGATGGACCCTTGGTCTGACCCAGTATGGCATGTTCTTATCTTCTTATGCCTTGTCTCTGGGTGAGCAGAGAGTTGGATCAGGGGGACTGGTAAATGTAATGTACTTGGATTTCAGCAAGGCCTTTGACATGATTCCACATAGGCAACTTCTAAGCAAACAGAGCACCCTAGGTATGGGCCCTAAAGTGACTGATATGGCTAGAAACTGGATGAATGGGAGTTGCAAAGTATAGTGGTAAATGGAGATCACTCCAAAGAAGTGGTATGCTGCATGGACTGGTCCTCAGTCTGGTTTTCTTTAACATTTTTGTTAGTGATATTGCAGAAGGGCTATCGGAAAAGGTTTTCCTTTTTTAGATAATACCAAAATCTGTAACAGTGTTGACACCCTGGAAGGTGTGGAAAACATGAGAAAGGATCTAATGAAGTTTGTGGAATGTTCTCGAGTCTGGCAACTAAGATTTAATGCTACAAAATACATGGTTATGCATTTGGGTTGCAAAAACCCAAGATAGTGGACAATATATGGTAAAGTTCTTATGTGTACAAAACAAAACTGGGAGAAAATTCTTTTTCACTCAATGCACAATTAAGCTCTGGAATTTGTTGCCAGAGGATGTGGTTAGTGCAGTTAGTATAGCTGGGTTTAAAAAAGGTTTGGATAAGTTCTTGGAGGAGAAGTCCATTACCTGCTAATAATCAAGTCAAGGAATAGCCTGCCTCTGCTATTACTGGCATCAGTAGCATGGGATATGCTTAGTTTTTGGGAACTTGCCAGGTTCTTGTGGCCTGGATTGGCCACTGTTGGAAACAGGATGCTGGGCTTGATGGACCCTTGGTCTGACTCAGTATGGAAACTTCTTATGTTCTTAAATAGAGATGATCATACCTGATGATCTTAAGGTTGGGCAAAAAAGTAGACACAATTATGGCCAAAAGTAGGAAAGATGCTTATGTGCATAGGGAAACGAATAGCCAGCAGGAAAAAGGAGGTGATATTGCTTCTATTTAAATTTTATTATTTATTTATTTTATTTTACTCATTCTATCAAAAACCACCTAGAACAGGCAACAATAGAAATGATCATTTAGAGTACTATGTAGTAGAGCTATGCAGAGGAAAATTTTTGTTTCCGTTGATCCATTTGGAAGAAAATTTCTTCGCTCCTTACTAGAATCTTTGTCCTTTTTCCATCTGCTATGAGCGTTTTGCATTTTTAGAATCTTCCCCAGTTGGTGGCCATTCCCCCTTGTTTTAGGATTGGCTGAGCTCCTCTTTATAAACTGGGTTGAGCATGAGGAAGGTGTGGTTGGAGGTAGTTTTTGTCAGAAGTGGAAGATGCTGTTCTGTGTAGATCCCAGTAGGGTCCCTGTCTGCACCAGTGGGATACGCCATGGGAGCTCTGAGGAGAAGATTTTGACTTTTAAAAGAGCTGGTTTGTTTTTGACCTGCTCCCAGTTCAGGAGTGAATCCCTGAAAGGACAAGACTGAGTGTAGTTTGTCCTGCTGCCAGTCAAGGTGGAGTCTACAGTTGCCCAAGGTGCTACTCTGCCCTGCGTCCAGTAAAAGTGGGGACAATAGTGACCTATAAGGAGAAGACAATTTTAGTTTTTGCAGAAAATTCTTTGTCATCTTTTGAAGGAGGGGGATTTGTTTTTGTACCACCAGCTCCCTGCCTACCTTTGGAAAGCAGAAGAGAGGTTTTTTTATTTTCCGTCCCTGGGGAAAGATTTGGATACTGATTCAGAGGCTGAACCTATAGATATTGATGCTTGGAGCTACTACCATCATGCTTTTTTTCTTTGATGATATTTTTCTTTTGCCCTGGAATCCATTTTTATTAGTTGCAGTAAACTGCTTTTTTTTATTGAACATCGCTTCAAGTCACTGCTTGCTTTTTTCCACTTCAATAACCAGCCTGCTGAATTGAGAAATCCACCTATGTGAGTACAAGTGGGAGTGAGTCTGGTGGTGAGAAACCATCAAGGTACCTACCCCCAGGAACTCAGAGCCCCGAGCTTGTCCTCCTCCCCGCCGGTTGAACCTCAGCCCTCTTGGTGGCTTATTGCAGTGTTGTGGACAGTGTGAGAGAAAGATAAGTGCAAACAGTAAGACAATGGCCCTGAGGACCTCTGCTGTGACTGTTATATTAGAGACCTCTAAACCAAGAGGGGGTTACGCATTTATTTTGTAGGTCACCTGCCTTCATTTGGATCACAATAAATTCAACATTTTCATTTATTTGTTCCTTTGTTTTTTTGTTTTATATTGAAGTCAATGTGGGAGTCAATCTGTAGGCTCCCACTTATTTCAATGTAAAACAAAAAAATGGGATGAGATTGGGCCTAGGACTGACACCAGGGTCCTTCCCGATATAGTAACCCAAGACCAATGCCAGTGCCTGCCTGAAGCCTTGTCGCATCACCGAGCCCAAGGCCCAAAGCCATGGCCTGGCATAAGGCCATATTCCATTGCCAAGGCCCAGGCCCAATGTCAGGGCCAGGTGTAAGACCATGTTCCATCACTGAGGTCCATGCCTAGGCACAGGCCCAATGCAGGGGCCAAGCCTGAGGCCTTATCCCCTCTCCAAGGCCCAGTTCTAAGTCCAGGACCAATGTTGTATCCCATCACTGAGGCCTGTGATGGGACGCAATGTTGTGTCCCATCACTGAGGCCTGTGATGGGACACAACTGAGGCCTCAGTGTCCCATCACACTGAGGCCTCAGTGTGATGGGACACTGAGGCCTGTGATGGGACACACTGGCTTCTGGACCCTAGCCTAGGCCCAGGATCAATATTGGGGCTTGGCCCAAGGCTGGGTCCTATTGCAGAGTCCCATGACACAATCCAGTGGGAGCATTGAGAGGAGAGGATCACCTTGCTGGTGGCTGAAAGGAATCAGTAAGCTTTTGCTTAGCAAATTTCTTAGCAAATAGTCAGTCAGTAAGGCAGCTAATACGAGGTAGTTAGTGTGTTTATTTTTAATAGTCTGTAAAGCAGCTAATAAGCAGAAATTAGAGTATTTGTATATATATATAAAAAAAAAGTAGCCAGAAGCTAGAAATAAGCTAGGAGCAGTGTATACCTAAGTAAAAACGATGAAAAGTTCAGCACTCACCTTGGAAAGGTATTAAGGTAGTGTGATTTGGTTTGATTAGGTACCAACATTTGTTAATCAAGAGAGCAGTGAGTCACTCTGGCTGAATAACTGAAGTTAGACTGTTTGTATTTCCCAACCTTCCCACCCCTAGCTCATCCTTTAATTTATAGGCAGGTGCCACTTTCACAAAAAAAAAACCAAAAAAAAACTTTATTGAGAGTTTGATCATTCCCCTGTAGGCCACTACCAGACATATAGTGAATTCACTAATACATTTAAAGGACGTTAATTAGACACATTCCTACTCCCATAGCAACCTAAAACTTAACTAGGAACTGAACAAATTTGATATGAAGGCAGCAGTCCAGCAGCAAGAGGGGGGCTTCCCAGTCTTTTGCATCGAGTGTCACATGTATGATTTTTTTACACGCTGGTGAGAAATTGCACACGTGCATTCAATGCAAAGAGCTCCTGTCTCTCAGAGAACGAGTCCGATCTCTGGATGCTAGAGTGGCAGACCTGGAGGAGCTGAGGCAGACAGAGAGGTATACAGATGAGACCTTCAAGGACATAGTAGCCAATTCCCAACTTCAGACTGGCAGCCCTGGTGCTGCCTTGGAAGAAGAAGGTCTCATGATCGGAGAGCATCAAGCTGGTGCAGCAGGAAAAGATCCTGTAGCAAGAACTTGCTCTCCAGGTGGTGCATTGTCCTTTCACACCAAGGATGTGTCTCCAAGGTCTACTGCCCAGGAGGGAAGGGTTAGGTCGGCCGTCATAGTTGATGATTCGATTATTAGAAATGTAGACAGCTGGGTGGCTGGTGAACGTGAGGATCGCCTAGTAACATGCCTACATGGTGTGAAGGTGGCGGACCTCACACGTCACCTAGATAGGATTTTAGACAGTGCTGGGGAGGAGCCAGCTGTCGTGGATGTGGGCACCAACAACATAGGAAAATGTGGGAGGGAGGTTCTGGAAGCCAAATTTAGGCTCTTAGATAGAAAGCTTAAATCCAGAACCTCCAGGATAGCATTCTGTGAAATGCTCCCAGTTCCATGCACAGGTCCCTAGAAGCAGGCATAGCTCCGGAGTCTCAATGCATGGATGAGACGATGGTGCAAGGAAGAGGGATTCAGTTTTGTAAGGAACTGGGGAACCGTTTGGGGAAGGGGGAGTCTCTTCCGAAGGGATGGGCTCCACTTTAACCAAGGTAGAACCAGACTGCTGGTGCTAACCTTTAAAAAGGAGATAGAGCAGCTTTTAAACTAGAAGAAAGGGGAAAGCTGACAGTCTCTCAGCAGAGCATGGTTCGGAGGGAGGGCATCCCGACAGTGAGGTTCCAATAATAAAGAAAGTAGTCCAAGTGCCTGTAACTAAAAACACACCTGAGCTAAAAAATTCTAACTTATCCCTATTAATTAATTAATTATTTATTTATTTATTTATTTATTTATTTTTGTGCTTTTCTATACCGAAGTTTAGCTAGCTGCCTTCACTCCGGTTTACATATCAAACAACTTAATACAATTTGGAAACAAATAATACAATCAGGTTATAACTGGAAATCATACAGGATAATAATTAAAAAGCAGAATGAAAATACAAACAAAAAACAAACTTTGAAATGTTTGTATGCTAATGCCAGAAGTCTAAGAAGTAAGATGGGAGAATTAGAATGTATAGCAGTGAATGATGAGATAGACTTAATTGGCATCTCAGAGACATGGTGGAAGGTGGATAACCAATGGGGAAGTGCTATACCGGGATACAAATTATATCACAATGACAGAGAGGAACACCCGGGAGGCAGTGTGGCACTTTATGTCCGGGATGGCATAGAGTCCAACAGCATAAACATCCTGCTTGAGACTAAATGCACAATCAAATCTTTATGGGTAGAAATCCCTTGTGTGTCGGGGAAGGCTATAGTGATAGGGGTATACTACTGTCCACCTGGTCAAGATGATGAGACAGACAGTGAAATGCTAAGAGAAATTAGGGAAGTTAACCAAATTGGTAGTGCGGTAATGGAGATTTCAATTACCCCAATATTGACTGGGTAAATGTATCATCGGGACATGCTAGAGAGATAAAGTTCCTGGATGGAATAAATGACAGCTTTATGGAGCAAATGGTTCAGGAACCGACAAGAGAGGGAGCAATTTTAGATCTAATTCTCAGTGGAATACAGGATTTGGTGAGAGAGGTAATGGTGGTGGAGCCGCTTGGCAATAGTGATCATAATATGATCAAATTTGAATTAATGACTGGAAGGGAGACAGTAAGCAAATCCATGGCTCTCATGCTAAACTTTCAAAAGGGAAACTTTGATAAAATGAGAAAAATAGTTAGAAAAAACTGAAAGGAGCAGCTACAAAAGTAAAAAGTGTGCAAGAGGCATGGTCATTGTTAAAAAATACCATCCTAGAAGCACAGTCCAGATGTATTCCACACATTAAGAAAGGTGGAAAAAAGGCAAAACGATCACCGGCATGGTTTAAAGGGGAGGTGAAAGAAGCTATTTTAGCCAAAAGATCTTCATTCAAAAATTGGAAGAAGGATCCAACAGAAGAAAATAGGATAATGCATAAGCGTTGGCAAGTTAAATGTAAGACATTGATAAGACAGGCTAAGAGAGAATTTGAAAAGAAGTTGGCTGTAAAGGCAAAAACTCAAAGTAAAAACTTTTAAAAATATATCTGAAGCAGAAAGCCTGTGAGGGAGTCAGTTGGACCGTTAGATGATCGAGGGGTTAAAGGGGCAATTAGAGAAGATAAGGCCATCGTTGGAAACAGGATGCTGGGCTTGATGGTCCCTTGGTCTGACCCAGTATGGCATGTTCTTATGTTCTTATATCTAGACCCAGACCAGATGCTGGGGCCTTGCCTGAAGCCACATCCCATCCCTGATGCCCAGGTGTAGCCAAGGCCTGGGTCCCAGGGCACAGGCTGAGGCTTGGTCCTATTGCCAAGGCCTAGACCTGAAGCTGGGGCCCAATCCAAGGACAGGTTATGTCACTGAGGCCTGAACCATTGAAATCTATGGCCGTATATCAAAATGGAACCATCCAATTGGGAGGAAGACACTGAAGTGGAGACATTGCAGTGTGTCCTTCCCGCAAATGGCATCATTTTTTGGTGATCCATAAAGAAAGAAGATGTCAGAAGGCCTGTTTTTGGGCCTCTGGGCCTAGACCTAGACCTAGCCACTGGAACCCATTTTTGGCCTGGGTCCCAGATTCATTCCTGTGCATAGGTCTTGGCCAATGTAATGGGACACAGCCTCGGGCCTAGGCCTTGGTGATAGGACCCTGCTCTGGTCGGAGCCAGGCATTGGTCCTAGACCTCCATAACAGAAATCATCCCAATATTGGATCTGGGCCTAGGCCTGGCTTTCTGTGAGGGGACCTCAGCCTTAGTGCAGGGCCTAGTCCTCAGCAACTGGACCAGGCTCTTTTTGGTTTGTTTCATTCAGAATAAACTGAAAATGGCCTTATTTGTTGTAATTTACACAATTGTTTTAAATAAATGTAGAATTCTAGAGACTGTACCTTCAAAAGGATAATAAACCAAATAGAGTTTGTCCAGAGGGCAGCTACTAAAATGATTAACTGCTTTCATCATAAAGCATATGGAGACAGACGTAAGAGATCTAAACATATATACCCTGGAGGAAAGGAGGGAAAGGGTATATATGATATAATTATTTAAACACCTCCAAGGAATAAATGCACAGGACGTGGGCCTCTTTCAATGGCACAGAGGCTTTGGATTACAGAGTCATGGGATGAGGGAGAAAAGGGGTAGAGAAGGAATAATCTAGGGAAATATTTGAGAGAAAGCATGATGGATACATGGAACTGTCTCCCTGTGAGGACTGTATAAGAATTAAAGAAAACATGGTACAAGCAGTGAGAGGAAAGGTCCATAAAGCTGAATGGGAGATGTGAATGGGCAGAGTACATGGGCCATATGGTCTTTATCTGCCGTCGTGTTGTATGTTCTTATGTAAATTAGCAATTCCCAGAAGAAGCCAAATCTCCAACCCAAAAATATAATCCAAATTCAAAAATGGGCAGTGTATGTTTAAATAACCCTTAGTTCTAATAAGGTACCTTAATGAGTCTCAAAAATTACACATTTATTGTTGCCATGCCGCTGAACATCTGTTACAATGCCTTCCCTTTTGGAGCTCACAGAAACCACTGCCTCCTTTGATCTAGTTAACATTACAGTGAGCTAAGATGTTAATCTTTACTTATAGAAGCTTGGACTGAGTTTGTATGCTTAACAAAAAGAGGTTCACAGGATGTTGATTTATTTTCTATTTTTAAATGCAATTTGTAAAATAAGCTTGAAAAACAACTTTTTTTCCCCCAAAATCTCGCAGTTGGAAGAGACTGTGTTAAAAGGTTCACTACTGGATGAGACTAGTACATGATTATATGCAGTGGAAGAGCACTTTGTATGATACCAGACTAAGTGGTTTTCGAGACTCATTAATTCACCTCATTAGAGACGAGAGTTATTTAAACATACACTACCCTGATGTTGCAATGGCAGGTTTATAAAAGAGGACGGCAGAGCTGTGAATGAAAGCGCTTGGTGAGTTAGTCCTACCTTCGGCATGTTCTGTTAGAGCTGGAAGCTCAAGGTAGCAGAAAGAAGTTGCTGAACCAAAAAAAAAAATAAAAAATGGGGTGGCATAGTACAGTGAAATAAATTCATCTTTAAAAGAATTTAAATTTCTCAGCACCTTTTCAGAATATCAGAAAAAAAATCATGTTTCAGTGTTATAATTCCTGTGACTCTTTCACACTCAAATAGTTCATTTTGAGCTTAGGAACTTGAGGCTTGGGCATTGTCAAGTATTTTTATATCACTGTCAGACCATTCTCTGCTCTCTTGTGTGCTTGCCAGGTATAATGAATGACCACTGTTCTCTATACACAAACAAGCTGTCAATTCAGCTTTTTTATTTCCCTCTCTTCAAAGATTTTTTTAGAAGCTAATTTGCTTAATAAAGCTGAGAAAAGGAGCTGGTTGCCCCTCCCTTTCATTTGTGCATGAAAAAGCCCCTTTCAATGATATATTTGGGAAGAACAAAATCAGCTGAAGCAGTAAATGGTTATGAAAGTAATTCATAACCTGATTGGAGTTTCTCTTTGACTTTTAATGGTCTAATGACCCCTCCCAAAGATATTTCAGCTATTAAGCAAATGATATATCAGTATTACAGTCGTTGCCAAAACAGAGCATCGATACTAAAAAAATTAAAAAAAAAGACAGCAGCATATAGGCACTTAGAAATCTATACTTTTTTGTCATATGTTTTCAATCTATTTACAGCTCCCACTTCAAAAATGTATTTTGTATTGTATGAAACTGTGGAGGTGTCATACAACAAACCCAGGAATTGAAACACTGCAACATATGATCTGGAGGATCTGCAGGAAGATAAAGAGCTGCATATAGATGGAGATTATCTCAAATGATGGGAACTTATATATATAGCCCATATTTTTACAGCAAAAATTTCTATATAGCTAACCCTCATCCTGCCTACTTGTAGGGTTGCCAATTTTTCCACAGACCAGGACTGGACACTGACGAGGAAGAAATATCCCCCTCATTTGCATAAATTGTATATCCTGGCTGTGAACAACTTAAGGAGTGCATCTGTGTATGAATTAAAGAGCCTCTCTGCACACAATCAAAAATTATGCATTTATAATAGCAAATTTTACATGAAAAAGGACATTCAAGGTATAGTCTTAACATAGTAACATAGTAAATGTACAGCAGAAAAAGGCTCAATTGATTCATCCAGTCTGCCCAGCAAACTGTATTTATATATTCTTTTAATTTATTTATTTTTGATACTGTAACGTGCAGGTTACCCCCAAGGGCGGATTGGACTATCGGGGGATCAGGCATTCCCTGGTGGGCCGGTCGCGCTAGTCACGTGGTCTGCCAAGCGAGGCCGTAACAGAGCCGTGCTCGGAAGACCACGTGGTATCTCCTGGGCCTCTTAAATTCCATTGCAGTTCACATCTTTACTACCTCTACCTGGAAGGCATTCCATGCATCCACCACCCTTTATGTGAAGAAATATTTCCTGACGTTGTTCTTCAGCTTTTCCCCCTGGGAGATCCATATTATGACTCCTAGGTCTACAGCTTTCCTTCCATTGGAAAATGTTCGATTCCCATGCATCATTTATACCCTTCAAGTATTTAAATGTCTTCTGAAGTAAAAATATCCCTTACAACAATATGTATATTATATATGTTGTAAGACAGTGCAAGTAAAAGCTCCAAGAGCCCTATACTATATGCAACAAAGAAACCTTTGGACAAACACAATCCCTTATTAAGAGGTATGGGATTTTTCATAAATCCCAAACTATAAAGAATGGGACATAACCCCTGGGGAAATCTGGTACTTCCTGTTATGCAAACAGATACATTGTATCCACAGAAACACCCATAATAGTGGGTGCAGAGCAGAATTAGAATGCTTGCCCTTACTACTCATCATGCAAAAAAGAAAATTCAAATTCAGGTATCATCTCAAAAACAGTGACACCAACTTCCTCCACTACCAAGCACTCTGTGAAGTAGCACAAAACCTTGGGAAAACACACTCAGAGCCTATTAGAAATAGAAAGATGCATACAAAAACTAAACTGGAAACCCCAAGAAGAAAGACTTTGTATGCAATGCAGCACTGGAGAAACAGAAACAGAAATGCATTTCCTCCCATGTTATGCAAAATATACAGTTACATATTTCAAAACAGCCGACAAAATATCTAATAAGTAAAAATTTGTATAATTAAAAAAAATTTTCAGAACACCAGTAAAATGTACATATATTTTTATTTATTTTAAATCCCCTGCTTTCCATACCTGGGAATGTTTTATTTCCAATGACACCAAGATTGACAGATTATTGCTGGGAAGAGTGAGGTCGGGAGCTACACAAACTTTCTGGTCCATTTCACACACACACACACACACACACTTTTATTCGCTCACACTTACATGCTCCCATAAACATTCCCTCTCTCTCACATAGACACACACTCTCACACATGCTTTCTCACTTACACACACCCTCACACATACTCTTTCACTCTCTCTCTCTCCTTGTTTCCTGGTGGCTCTGACAATGGTAACCAGGACAAGGTCTGATGGAGATGAGACCTGAAGGAGCAAGGAACAGGTGAGTGAAGACCATGGATGCTGCCTGCATGGGACTGAGACATACAAGGAGAAAAAAAGCAGTTAGTGAGTGCCTGAATTAAGTAGCAGCAGCCGGCAACACAAGACACCTTAAATTTTTGAAGTGGGATGCAAATTGTACAAGTACAGCAGCAGTACAACTTTCCTTTAATAGGGGCTACCTGGTTGAAACTCAGTGAGATGCCTGGACCAGTGCCGAACTCAGAGGAAGGAAGCAACAGGCTGTGTAACTGAGCAGTGCATGAGGTGCAACAAATTTACTTGCCTTTAATTTTGAGTGAGCTGTGTTGCATAATATTGTCCAGCTGCGCCGAACTAAGGAAATCACAGGTACGCATCAGCGACAAGTCTGCACCATGGCCGCGGGAGCCACTACACTGAAGGAACAGGAGTTGAAGAGGGCAGCCGAGCCCCGTGAGGAAGGGGTAGGCAGCACCAGGCAGCAGCTGCCTTGCAGACAATCAAAGCCTGACTTGAGAACAGCAGGTAAAGAAAGGAACTGCAGGCCAGAGGGAATGCAGGACACTCGTGCTTCAACTGACGATGGCCGATGGCAGGCAAAGAACTCAACGCTCTTTGCAGACAGCCCTGTGCACGCGTCTCTGTCTCTCCTGCAGCTAGGCCAGAAAAGAGAGGGCAGATGATTGGAATGGCTTCACTTCCTCACCACTGATTGGACCCAGCCTTGTTTGTCCGGGTTTTGTAGTATCCGATTGTCTTTGTAACCGGACAGTTCACCTGGCTGTAAAACTGGACTGTCCAGTCCAAAATTGGGAAGTTGGCCACCTTACCTCCATGGGCCAAAGGAAGCACGAGTTCCTTTTAAAATACCTTGTAGTTGCTGAAATGGACTCTCAGCTATTAGGGAGTACAGAATTAATGTACAAAAACACTCCACTCACTGGCTGCTGTTTCCTATGGTTTTCATTTACTGTTGAAGTAGAATAATTGCAGATATTTACAACAAAGAGACAATACAGTCACTGTTTCTATTTGTATTGACTCTTCATCTCCTCTCTCCCAATTGCTCAGAACTAAAGGTGCCAGCTTCTTATCAAGAGTTCTGAACTGAGCCCGCAAGGTCAAGGGAAGTGAAGTATGGCACATGATGATGTGTGTGTCAGCCTCACAGGAAAATTATTGTAAGAAGTCAAGATAGTATTTGTACCACAAGATTATAAATTGATGGTTTAAAAATGTTGTCTTCAGTCTCTTTCCGTATTCCAAACAACACAATGCCCATCAAATCCATGAGAACATCACATTCCTGCAGAAGGAACACTTCTGGCAAGAAAAAATATCATTTACTTGGTTTCATCCTTGGCTTCTCTGCTATGACCACTGTTTCTCTGTAAGGCCACACACAATTCATCAAGCAGCTGCGCACACCACACCTCAGCCCTCACATGACCTGTGGCCTTGGCAGGAGAGCAGGGAGGAGCAATGAGAGCCTATGCTGCTGCCGCCAGCACTGAGCTGGTCCTTCCTCCACTATCATCTCTCCTGCCTCTTAATGACTCGACTCCCCCCCCCCCCCCACATCTCCTTCCCCCCCCCCCCAGCATCTCTGTTGCCTGCTGTGAATAAGGTTAAAAAAAATACTCTTTGGTGGCCAGTGCCTGTCCCTTTAAGAAGGACCAGAATTCTCCAGTGCAGACAGCCAATTTTTCCACCAGCCTGATAAGCAGTTCCAGGGGCCGGCAGAATGTATGGGCCTTGAACCCGAAATATCACCTGGGTCGTGGCACTGCTGTCAGTGCTTCAGGGCATGCGTGGAGGCCCACAGATAAGGGGAGGAGCCCTGGAATAGTTCCTGCTGTCCAGCAGAGATTGCAGGGCTAGCAGGCCGTGCTGCTGAAGAGACATTGCCTTCCCACCCCATCTGCTGCATCTGTTCCCTCTGCCACCATAAGAACATAAGAACATGCCATACTGGGTCAGCCCAAGGGTCCATCAAGCCCAGCATCCTGTTTCCAACAGTGGCCAATCCAGGCCATAAGAACCTGGCAAGTACCCAAAAACTAAGTCTATTCCATGTTACCGTTGCTAGTAACAGCAGTGGTTATTATCTAAGTCAACTTAATTAACAGCAGGTAATGGACTTTTCGTCCAAGAACTTATCCAATCCTTTTTTAAACACAGCTATACTAACTGCACTAACCACATCCTCTGGCAACAAATTCCAGAGTTTAATTGTGCGTTGAGTGAAAAAGAACTTTCTCCGATTAGTTTTAAATGTGCCACATGATAACTTCATGGAGTGCCCCCTAGTCTTTCTATTATCCGAAAGAGTAAAAAAACGATTCACATCTACCTGTTCTAGACCTCTCATGATTTTAAACACCTCTATCATATCCCCCCTCAGCCGTCTCTTCTCCAAGCTGAAAAGTCCTAACCTCTTTAGTCTTTCCTCATAGGGGAGCTGTTCCATTCCCTTTATCATTTTGGTAGCCCTTCTCTGTAGTTTCTCCATCGCAATTATATCTTTTTTGAGATGCGGCGACCAGAATTGTACACAATATTCAAGGTGCGGTCTCACCATGGAGCGATACAGAGGCATTATGACATTTTCCGTTTTATTCACCATTCTCTTGCTAATAATTCCCAACATTCTGTTTGCTTTTTTTTGACTGCCGCAGCACACTGAACCGATGATTTCAATGTGTTATCCACTATGACGCCTAGATCTCTTTCTTGGGTAGTAGCACCTAATATGGAACCTAACATTGTGTAACTATAGCATGGGTTATTTTTCCCTCTATGCATCACCTTGCACTTGTCCACATTAAATTTCATCTGCCATTTAGATGCCCAATTTTCCAGCCTCACATTCAGGCCGATACAGTAAGGACGCGTTAGAAAGAGTGCTGCAGTGCCGGGCACACCCTCGTTTGCTGCATGCACAGTTCGGATCACATACCGCTCGATACAGTATTTAAATTAGACGCAAATGCAAGCCGCGTCCAAAGCACGTCCATGAAGCAGTAGGCCTGAGCAATCCATTTTACTGTATAGAGCGCTATACAGCGCCCTCCCCCTGTCATTTCAAATGTCATTTGAAATGACAGGTACCAGGAAGTGGATGGTTCTCCTACGCTCGGGCATCAGGGATTGCCAGTCCTCTCTCCCCCCCCCTCCCGAAGCAAGGCGCACGGCGAAAATCGACTCGACAAAGCAAATGTGAACAAAGTGCAACAAAAGCAAACCCACCGCATGCGAATGACAAACAGTCCTCTCCCCCCTCCTCCCGAGGCGCACACCTCGGCTCGCCTCCTTGTTGTACAGACCCTGTGAGCATGTTCAAAAAAATCGTAGCTGGCACTTCCTATAGGCTGATCTCACGTATCCACAGGCAGGAGAAGTGGCGGCGGCAGCAGCATAGGCTCTCATTGCTCCTCCCTGCTCTCCTGCCAAGGCCAGGTCATGTGAGGGTGAGGTGTGGTGTGAGCAGCTGCTTGATGAATTGTGTGTGGCCTTACAGAGAAACAGTGGTCATAGCAGAGAAGCCAAGGATGAAACCAAATAAATTATATTTTTTCTTGCCAGAAGTGTTCCTTCTGCAGGAATGTGATGTTCTCATGGATTTGATGGGCATTGTGTTATTTGGAACAGTGGAACCTATTGGTCAGAAGAGAATTACTGGGCATCTGGATAGACATTACTACTTAATGTGAGAAGAACTAACATGGATTTTGGAAAGAAAAGTCTTAGGAATATCTGAAAGGTGTACATAAAACACAAAACAAACAACAAATGAAATTTCAAAAAGCAAAAATAAAAAAATGGTCTGACCCTTTCAGAAAAAATACAAATCCTCCTCCTGGTCCTCCTCTCTGATTCCCCCCTCCCCCTGAATTCTCTTTCCCATATTTGTCTTTTTCTTCACTGGCCAGGAGCAATCAACATTCACGCCTGCCCCATCTGCGGTATTCGTACAAAAGACGCTGGCAGACTAAGGTCAGCACTGTTGTTAATTTCTTTCATACAAAATGGCATTGGCCTGGGTCTAGGGCCAGCTGGTGCCATTTTGCATGGAATAAATGAATAATGGCATTGGTCTTAGTCTAAATCAAAAAAACAAAATCCTTCCCTAACATTCCAAAACAGTGAACTAGGAGTGTGCTTTTCTTAAATCAAAAGAATAAATATATTTTTTTTGGAATGGAGAAGGCAGAACCACCATACCAACAGGCTACACACTGCAATGTTTTCTGCAACTTTCTTGTGCCTGAGTATTGATTCAATCATCAGTTTATGCCTCCTTTCACTTTTTAGATTTTTGCATACAGTGAGTACAGTGAAAACTAGTCCCTAGAGTCATGAAAAAAGGGGCGGGGCAATAGTGGGCAACCGGCCGCTTCGCGGTGGTACGGTTTCGCCTGCCGCCGTTAAGCTGCACCACACACTATCGCCATGGGAAAAAGTGGTGTTATTTCCCGCAATGCTGCTGGCGATAATGTAGAAAACATTATCGCTGGCAGCGCTGCCGGGCCATAGCCCCACCCAAATCCCGCCCACACTCCTCCCCTTCCCCTAATTAGCATGGCATCACCACGATGCGGCTGTTATTGCATGCGGTAGGGGGCCATTATTCAAATGGCATTCACCTTATTGAAAAGACGCTGGGTGAAATTTACTTCTCCATCACAACATAGTATCGAATAGCATTCATCTCTTCATCATGGTGCTCAATGTATTAAGATAGCGTTTGACGTTATGAAGTATACCAACTCCCTGGTTCTTTAAAGAGAAAGTGATGCAGGATAAACCAATCAATTGATGTATTTCACATGCCACATTTACATATGTAAAAAATCCAAATTGACTAATTTGTAAAAACAAGCTTCATCCTCAAATCCAAATTTAAATTGGTGAATACCAATCAATTTCCTGATTCAAACCCAAAGGGTGCACAGTTCTAAAGGTATAAATCCAATACTGTTCACGTTCATTAAGGATTGCTAACCAATCCCCACCTCAGTTAGCGACTGGAACACAATCAATAACCAGCCAACGTATTTGACTAAAAAAATGATTATTGTCAATACAATGTTGTACCATTGGGGCGGATGTTTTTAAAGTTGCTATACAGCTACGATGTTCATTTAATCGTTGTCTGATGGATCTTTTTTGTGCGTCCCACATATAACAAGGGCATAGCAAAACATATACCACCCATAAGGATGCACATGAGGCCTGGTATTTTAATCAATTTTAAATCCCGTACCCGGGGCTACCCATTGATCACAGTGCTAATACAATGGGAACAATTTCCATAAGGTGAGTGTCCTTTAATCAGAGGATCAGCACTATCATTAAACAGTGATGCATTGGTGTCATTTTCTTTAATATTTCTACTGCGTGAAAAGAAAAAACACAGAGTCTCTTTGAAAATGTCATGCCATTGCAGAATATGCCAATATTTCCTGTTATCTCTCAGAATATCTCATAACATACTTCAGACAATTGTGAGAATCAGATGCTAGATAATGAAGCAAGAGATGTCTATTAGCATATAAAGCCCGCTTGTATGCTTTGGAAATCACTGAAAGAGGATACCCCCGTTGCAAAAATCTCATTTCCATGTCCACAGCTTCCTTTCTAAAATTGTCTGTATTAGTGCATAATCTGTGTAGAAGCAAAAATTGGCTGATGGGTAAACTGTTTTAAACGTTGGGGATGGAAATGTTCATATCCTAAAAGATTATTTTGTTCCGCTGGTTTCCGATAAATAGATGTAACAATTTTGCCCAATTCTATGGAGACATTAATATCCAAATAAGATAGATGATTCATATTGTACTCCAAAGTGAATTGTAAATAGGGTTCAATTAAATTTATCCATTAATGATATTCAATTCTTCCAAAGACCCCTGCCATAGACAAAAAACATCATCTAGAAAGTGATGTCAGGAAATAAGAAAAGGCATCCAACGAGATGTATAGATATAGTGTTCTTCAAACTTCACAACAAGCATCAGTTACCCGCCTACTCCTGTTTTATATTTTGTACCCAAGATGCACAAATCAATTTCAGCTCCTCCAGGGAGACCTATACTTTCAACCAGTGGGTCTCTTTTAGAACTAACAGATTTAAATCAAACTTAGGGGGTCATTTACTAAACCTCAGTATCTTATTGCAGGAGGGGCAATTTGTTATGGAAGGCATTCTCACAATATTTTGCCCCTCCCACAAGAAAATATTACAGTAGGTTCCCCAAGATAATTATTTTTCATGGAAAAATTGTGCAAGAAAAAATATTATGGGAAAGTGTGAAAACTCACGATGGCAGCTTCCTTTACTTTATACAAACTTAACATTAACTTTATACAAACTTAACATTAACCTTTTATAAGAGACTGGCAAAAACTTCATGCTGTTATCTCAAGCTTACTCATGCTATCTTGGTGAGGCGGCAGCCCTCCAACCCTTCACTCTGTGGCATCCCGCTCTGTGAATGCCACCTTGGCACTGCCCACTCTGAGCAATGTGTTACCACCTTACCAACCCTCTGGCCGTCCTTGCAGGCCACGCCTATTTATTTATGCCAGGCCACCATTTGGCCACCTCCAGACTGGCTACCATCTCAGTCTGCACCATCCATTGCACAGGTCCATCACCCTCTGCAATTAATGGGCTGACCAATAGCACCCTGCTCCATGCAAACCCCACAAGCTTATCCCTATGCATAATGGGCCAGATCTTAAAATCTACACCCGATTTTATAACATGCGTGCACTTGCGCACGCCAAGCCCAAGGGGAGCCCCGATGGCTTTCCCCATTCCCTCCAAGGCGCTCTGAAATTGGAGTGGCCTCGGAGGGAACTTTTTTTCGGCCACCCCCCACCTTCCCCTCCCTTCCCATATCTAACCCACCCCCCCAGCCCTAAGTAAATCGTCACCCCTACCTTTATTTCAAAAGTTACGCCTGCCGGCTCGCCATCCCCCAGCAAAAGCCGCTGTGCTGGGGGATTCGGCCCTGCCCCGGACTGCCCCCGAACCGCCACCACGCCCCCGTACCCGCGCCCATACCGCCCCCTGACCCCCTGGACCCACCCCAGACCACTGCCACGCCCCAGGACCCGCCCCCTTCCCGCCCCTTTTTCGAAGCTCCAGGACATACGTGCACACCGGGGCTTGCGCACGCCCCCGAGCCTATGGAAAATAGGCTTGACACGCGCAGGGGCAGATTTTCTCAGGTTACACACATAGCCTTTGAAAATCTGCCCCAATATTTGGCATTACATCTCAAGAAAGATATGGCAGTAGTTTCCATGGCCACAACTACAATTCCTCTGAAGAAGGCACTGTGTTGTGCCAAAACTTTGCCAACTTTGGGATGGATTCTGAGCACTTTGGTTGCTTTGCTGAGCAATTGGTTTAAAGGAGAGCGGATTTATCATTTATAAGATAAGTAGTTTTTATATGTTTTGATTTCAATTCTGAATAAAGTGAGGTTTGAATATAGCTAGCTATATGGAACTTAAAATTTAGTTGATATATGAAAAAGAGTATGTGACGTGAACTAAGTGCTCAGTTATATGTTGCTGGTTGAAATCCATTACGGGCAAGAGCCTGTGGATTATTTTAATGAGCACGTTTTGATCTGATACTAATTTCCATAGGATTAGTAAGCTTTACTCAATTTGTTATTATTTTTGTGAGTTTTCATTCAAGATCATGATTTTCCATGTACCATATCTCCATGACAGCCACTACATCCAAATCAGCTTATTTCAAGATTGCCTCTAGATCTGGGACTTTATTTCTCATACTATAAGCATTAGTTTACATAGCTTTCCAGATGTTGCCCTTTTTCCCATTTCTACTTAATGTTTTTCTTACCTGAGATCTTTCACTTACCTTAGGGCTTTGTTCAATCATGCCCAATGATCCTAGTTTAAAACCCTCCTCAGCAAGTTTGCCGGTCTATGCTGGAAGACACTGTACTTTTTCTTCAACAGTTGGCCCCATCTCAGCTCAGCAGCTCTTGAAACATCATCCCATGGTCCAGGAAACTGAAACGCTCTTATCAGCACTATCTACACAGCCATGCATTCATCTCCAGAATATGAGCTTCCCTATCTAGGTCTTTCTCCTTGAATGAGAGGATGGAGGAGAATATCACCTGTGCAGCTATCTGCTTTACCCTATCTCCCAGAGCCATGAAGTCACTTTTGATATGACCCATGTGGTAGCTAGCAGTATCATTGCACCAATATAGATGAGCAGCATCAGAAAGTAGTCAGTAGGCTTGAGGATTTTCCACAATATCTCTGTAATATATTGGTTTTTGGAACCAGCAGACAGGATACTTCCTGGGACAACATGTCTGGTCAGTAGATGGATGCCTGTGCCCTTCAGAAGTGAATCACCAACCACAGTAACATATAACAAAGTAACATGGTAATACTGCCACATGCCACATGGGTGATAAGCCTTCTTTAAATTTCAGACAGTGCTGCTTGACATGCTTTGCTTAAAGACTTGGCCATAAAAGCAGTCCTGTGCTTTTCCCCTTATTTCAGCATATCAGTCCACCAGACCATAAAAGTCAGGACCCGTATTGGTTGTCATCTTGAATCCAATATCTCTTCCCTCTCCCCCCTCTGTCAAAGTGTAGAGCGATGTTGCAGTTGCATCGATGGCATAAGGTTTTAGAACATAAGAACATAAGAAATTGCCATACTGGGTCAGACCAAGGGTCCATCAAGCCCAAAATCCTGTTTCAAACAGTGCCCAATCCAGGTTACAAGTACCTGGCAAGTATCCAAACATTAAGTAGATCCCATGCTACTAATGCCAGTAATAGCAGTGGCTATTCCCTAAGTCAGCTTTATTAATAGCAATTAATGGACTTCTCCAAGAACTTATCTAAACCTTTTTAAACCCAGCTACACTAACTGCACTAACCACATCCTCTGGCAACAAATTCCAGAGCTTAATTATGAGTTGAGTGAAAAAGAATTTTCTCCAATTTGTTTTAAATATTCTGCTTGCTAACTTCACAGAGTATCTCCTAATCCTTCTATTATCCGAAATAGTAAATAACTGATTCACATTTACCCGGTCTAGACCTCTCATGATTTTATTAGACCTGTCACTGTCAGCCGTCTCTTCTCCAAGCTGAACATCCCTAACACATCTTTAGCCTTTCATCATAGTGGAGCTGTTCCATCCCCTTTATCATTTTGGTTGTCCTTCTCTGTACCTTCTCCACTGCAACTGTATCTTTTTTGAGATGCAGTGACAGAATTTACACAGTACTCAAGGTGCGGTCTCACCATGGAGCGATACAGGAGCGAAACATTTTCCGTTTTATTCACCATTACCTTTCCCAACATTCTGTTTGCTTTTTTGACTGCCGCAGCACACTGAACCGATGATTTAAATGAATTATCCATTATGACACCTAGATCTTTTTCCTGGGACGTAACATTGTGTAACTACAGCAAGGGTTATTTTTCCCTATATGCAACACCTTGCACTTGTCCACATTAAAATTTAATCTGCCATTTGGATGTCCACTCTTCCAGTCTTGCAAGATTATTGGTCAAGGGTAGTAACTGCTACTCTAGCAAGTTACCCCCATTCTCCTTTTTCTTCATTTCCATCATCTAGCCCTTAGGAAGCCACAGTGTTTATCCCATGCCCCATTGAATTCTTTGACTGTTTTCATCCTCATTACCTCCTCCTTAAGGGCATTCCAGGCACAAAAGCAGGGGATAAAAGTAGGAGTAGATCCGGAACATATATCCCTAAAACTAACAATTATGAAAGAAGGGCTACTGCGGTATAAAGAAGAATAAGCTAAAATGCTTGCATTCAAATACAGAGAGGGCAAGTTTGAAAAGCTGCTTACCCAGTTACGTGCATAATATTTCTTTGAATCGATACAAAATCTGTGAGTAAAAGTACCCTAGCCACACAGTTTTGAAAACTGCCATCTAAAAGTATGGCAGGGAAACAAGTCAATTGTCACAAGGAGGACACTGTCACTGACTCAGCATAAATATATGCCACGATTAAACAACAAACCATGATAATTGTACTTTCTCGGTGGAACCAAAGAGGTGGTAGAATTTGCCTATGCTGGGCCTGAATGCAACACATTTAAATGGGATATCACTGGGAAAGAAAACTAAGAGGTAAAGACCCTAATGGAATGCGAATAGAAACAAAAACAACAGAAAATTACATTTTCACATTTGCTTTAAAAGCACAAAACTAAAGATCTGTGAGTATTAAAGTAAGAAATGTTCTGCACATCAAAATCACTGGTTTTTTACTGCAAGATATACACATAGCAGGAGTGTCAAAGACTACAACGGAGACAGTGGAAGATTAAATGGTCAATTTTCTCAGTGGAAAAGGGTAAACAGTGGAGTGCCTCAGGGATCTGTACTTGGATCGGTACGTTTCAATATATTTAATTAGCATTTTTATATACCGACTTTCCAATAACAGAATTACTGATCAATTCGGTTTACATTTTAACAATAACATTGACAAGTAACTGTCTTACAATGAACAGGTCAATATAACTTGGATAAGTATATATGGGGATAATAACATAAGTAAAAGATACATTGCCTAATGTAGGCATAAGTAAAAGATACAGTGCCTAATGTAGGTTAATTAAACAGTTGATAATTATAAGACTGGGTTATGATCTTCGACTGCCAAAGTTTAAGTGAGTTCTATAGATGATCTAAATAGCTCTCAAGTGGATTACCACCGAAAGGATCATTGGCAGGGATGTTCCGCAGGTTGCTGTTATGGGAAAGCTTGGTTGAATAACCAAGTCTTGAGTCTCTTTTTAAATGTAGAGGAACATTGCACTGATCTGAGTTCTGGTGGGAGAGTGTTCCAGATTTTGGGGCCCGCTGTGGAGAAAGCTCTTTTGCTTAATGCTGACTTCATTGGTAGTATATGAAGGTTGTTTCTATAGGCTTTTCTCACTGGTCTGGTAGAGGTGTGGAATTGGAGAGGGGTTTTGAGCTCGAGTGGTGCCAAGTTGTGTAGTGCCTTGTGGGTTACTGAGAGCACATATATATATATATATATATATATATATATATGATCTGGAAAGGAATATGACGAGTGAGGTTATCAAATTTGCAGATGATACAAAATTATTCAGAGTAGTTAAATCACAAGCGGATTGTGATACATTACAGGAGGACCTTGTAAGACTGGAAGATTGGGCATCTAAATGGCAGATGAAATTTAATGTGGACAAGTGCAAGGTGTTGCATATAGGGAAAAATAAGCCTTGCTGTAGTTATATGATGTTAGCTTCCATATTAGGAGCTACCACCCAGGAAAAAGATCTAGGCATCTTAGTGGATAATACTTTAAAATCGTCGGCTCATTGTGCTGCAGCAGTCAAAAAAGCAAACAGAATGTTAGGAATTATTAGGAAGGGAATGATTAATAAAACAGAAAATGTCATAATGCCTCTATAATCGCTCCATGGTGAGACCGCACCTTGAATACTGTGTACAATTCTGGTTGCTGCATCTCAAAAAAGATATAATTGCGATGGAGAAGGTACAGAGAAGGGCAATCAAAATGATAAAGGGGATGGAACAGCTCCCCTATGAGGAAAGGCTGAAGAGGTTAGGGCTGTTCAGCTTGGAGAAGAGACGGCTGAGTGGGGATATGATAAAGGTGTTTAAAATCATGAGAGGTCTAGAACGAGTAGATGTGACTCGGTTATTTACACTTTTGAATAATAGAAGGACTAGGGGGCATTCCATGAAGTTAGCAAGTAGCACATTTAAGACTAATCGGAGAAAATTCTTTTTCACTCAACGCACAATAAAGCTCTGGAATTTGTTGCCAGAGGATGTGATTAGTGCAGTTAGTGTAGCTGGGTTCAAAAAAGGTTTGGATAAGTTCTTGGAAGAGAAGTCCATTAACGGTTATGAAATCAAGTTTACTTAGGGAATAGCCATAGTTATTAATTGCATCAGTAGCATGGGATCTTCTTGGTGTTTGGGTGATTGCCAGGTTCTTGTGGCCTGGTTTGGCCTCTGTTGGAGACAGGATGCTGGGCTTGATGGACCCTTGGTCTGACCCAGCATGGCAATTTCTCATGTTCTTATATTCTTATCTCATCCTCAGTCTAATTAGCTGTTGCAGGTTCGGAGCTGAGGAAGGGTGGTGGATACCACATCCAGGGTGGCACAAGATGGCAGGGCAGACTAGAGTTAGGTTGGGCAGTCTGGTGAGGCTGCAGTCAGGTATGATGTTCAGGCAGGACTGAATCTCAGGAATGGAGCGCAGGCTGGGCTGGAGTTGCATGGAGGTAAAAGTGAACCGGAACAGACTTGAACTGAGTGGAGGTAAGAGTGAACTGGAACACAGGACTCAGACAGGACAGAACCGGACAGAACATAAAACACAAAGCCAGAAGGCAACAACAAGGAAGGCCTTGAGAGACAAGGCAAAGAGAGGACTAGAGTCAAGTAAGAGATCTAGGGAGGTCTCAGGGCTAGGCCAGACTTGAAGGCCAGAGGCAATGAAAGGCCTGGAGGTTCAGAAGGCCCGCAGGCCACAGGGCAAAGCTGAAGACCAAAGCCCAGATGGACACAAAACAAGGCAGGGAAAGCCCAAGATCAGAAGGCCCAAAGGCCGCAGGACAAAACAAGGTGAAATAGTAATCAGAAGGTCTGGAGGCCACTCAGCGAACCAAGGAAAGGCCTCAGAAGGTCGCAAGGTGTTGTGTCCGTCGGTTCCCGACGCCCTCTCTCTGCCCTCCTTACCTCTTTGGCGCCTCCCTCTTCGTCCGCGGGAAGATTGGCTGCTGCAGCGTTCTTCTGCCGAAGTCCTCCGGCGTCCCCGGACCTGCTGGACACTGCAACCCGCCATGTTTCCTGGAGACTGAGGGGCGCGTGGGCGGCGAGGCCCCGACTGAAGTACCGGCGATGACGCGAACCTCGGGGGCGTCCCCCGAAGATGACGTCACCCGCGACGGATATATAAGGTCTTAGAATTTGCTAACACATGGAGTTAGCAAGGGTTACTCTACCTAAGCTACTCTGCTTCCTCGGATTACTAGGGGTACCGGCTCCTCGGGGGCCTCGCTCTCTCCTTTGTTTTTCAGGTGACAGTCTGGAACCGGTACTCGCTCCTGGAGGGCTCTCGTTCCCTGACTTACTCGATACTCTCTTCTGCCTGGAAGTCATCACTGCCAACTACATCAGTGAGTTACCATCGCTCTCTCAGAGCTTTCCCTGGAACCAGGTACTCGCTCCTCGAGGGCCTATACATTCCAGCTCCTGGGCTTCTATGAGACATTGTGTGAGTGTTACCATTTGGTTCAGTACATGAACTCTGCATACCCTGCCTACTCACTATATTTCAGTTTCTCTACAGCTCAGCCTCCAGGGATCGCTGTTCCAGTATCTGAGGGACTACAGCCCAGCCGGGCATTCCAGCTCACTACTGCCACCTCTGGTGGTTCAGTATACTGTCTAATAAAAGAACTAGTGTGTGTCTGTCTCCTAACTCTGAGCCTGACCGGTGGTCCCTCTCAGGATCTTCCCCTGGGGGTGTGGTCATCTGCCACCGGTCCAAGGATCCACCCACAACTCTCCTAAATAACAACAGATTGCTAATTCCAAGCAGACTGTTAACTCCGAAATGAACACAAGGTTGAGGTGGCTAGAGCAAGGAGCAGAATTGCACTCAATCCCAAAGCACTGAGGGAAAGGAAAGGCATTGTTAAGTAGGGCAAGAGTCTGGGTGTGATGCAGGCAGGAGAGAGGGGCCTGGACAGCCTAAGGGATGTGCTCATAGTGATCCCCTGGTGGAGCGGAGGTAGTACAGCAGGCGGAGGCCAGAGACATGCTGGAGAGTATGGTTCCAAGCAGCATTCACCGGAATCCTCTGGTGAAGGGGAGGCTGCGCAGCAGCCGGAATTGAAATATTAGCAAATCAGCAACTTAACAGTGCTCAAATATTTGTTAATCATCAGCTCCCAAAAAGCTTATTTTTCAAATAACATGACAAGAATTCATAACATAAAAACAAAAACCTTGACTCACTTATTTTTTCAACTATACAGTCTTAATCTAAGTTCAAAGAAAATCTTCAGCTTGAAGCTACATTAGAAAAGTGTCGGGTCTTAGGCACCTTCTATTCTGTAGACATAAATATCAATGAGGAAAATGAGGCTTTGCTGCTTTTTGTATGTTGCCTAATTTTGCTCAGGCATTAAATCTGGTTCTTTAATTGCAAATCTTTGCAATTTCTGATACCCAACCGGCAGTTTTGGTTATACAATACATGTCCTAAATCTTGATCCCTAGAGTAGAAAGGAGGAAGCCTCAACAATGAGACTGTCTGAAAACTAAATTTAGGGACGGTTCTGCAAAATACACATGCTAGAAGCTGAAATGAAAAGGGGCAATATGTGAAAAGACTTAATAATTGAGTTTAAACAATTTTTAAAAATTATTTACAGTTTTCTATTCAAGAAATTGTCATTGAAATGGACCACAAGATCCATGGCGATGTTTTTTTTTTTTCCTTAAAAAAAGCAGTCAGCTTGTAAGTCAGAAAATCACTCAGCTTCTAAAAGTAGAATATACTTCAAACACTGATTGTGTGGTAAATTTAGCATCTTCAAAACAACATTTAGCGTTTCTTTTCCATAGCAAGGTCAGTATTACACTGGAAGATGGGACAAAAGGGATGAAGTACTTTCAGAGAAAATACTGGAGACAATTCCTTTGATAGTGCACTGCTTACCTTCCTTTTGTAGGAATAGCATTGTAAATGTTATGCTGGCTTCTGAAGTGACTGCTAAATTACTAGGCATTCTTGAGAAATGGCTTAAGGCCTTTGCTTTATCTTCTTTCCAATGACCTAGTTCTGTCTTTTAAATTCTTCTCTTGTGTTACAGCTGTAGATTCTTGGCTGCAGGCACATTATTCACAATGGGAAAGTTTTAGATTTCTTTTTTTTTTTTTGTTTGTGATCATAAAAACCTCAGTTTGACACACACACTTGCTCTCCCTGCCTTCACTGTATTGTAGGTTGCATATGTTTCCTTTATCTAAAGGCTATAGGAGATGGATAAAAATACATTTCATTAACTTTCACGTGATAGTTTGAAATAAACCATCAAAAACAAAAGAATGTCTATTTAAAGCATGCACAAAGGATTCAGAAGTGGCTTGTGAAACTTGACCTGCCCCCACAAATAAAATCTCTCATCCCAAGGATGTTTCTGAATTGGTGTTTTGGAGCATTGTACTTTCACAGCAGGACTTCACAACAGTGCTAGTAGTAGTCTCTTTTAGCAGTGAGGGATTTCAACCTGCGTGCTCCTTACACTGAAACAGATGCTCTACCACCAAGCTAAAAAAAAGTTACTTCCCTAACTTAGGGCATTATTCAATAAATATAATTTTCCACAGGGACAGAATGGGGGAAATTACTTTTTTTTTTTTTAAATAAGACCCTTAATCGAAAAACAAGATCTGTTTTAACTTGAACGTCTCCAGCCTTTTGTTGCAAAAGCCCATCAAAAATGTGGGGGTCAACTTCAGTCCTCAAGGACTGTATACTGCTGTGGATTTCCAGACAATCAGAGTGTGAAATGAACATGGTTCTTAGACCAAAAACAGGCCGCTAGCTTCAAATACTATATTCAGAAATGGAAAATTGGGAGCTGCACATCCTTATTCTCTATTGTATCACTTCAGTTTCTTGCAGTGTAAAGCATTTGTCAGAAGATTTACAGTGTCACAATCAGCCGCGTGACTCAGGTGGACGCAGACAGCGAGCGCAGAAATATTCCTGCTTCTGCCACATTTTTCATTAAATTGCAGGTTCCCAGGGTGGGTTCCTCTCAGTTTCATTGGGTATTTGTAAGCTGAATCTGATATTTTTCTTAATGAACTTTGTGCAAATTGAGGAGAATTCTTTCCCCTTTACTGCCAATTGGTTTGAATATTGTGATTTTAAAATCTGTTATCTTAATTCATGAATCTTCCTGAATTGCTTGCATTATTTTAGTTTTATGCGCAAAATTTAAAATTCATGCTATCACCACTCTAGGCTGATTCAGTTCATTATACAGGGTGTTTCAAATTGATGGACCCGATTTCAAAGCAGTATATTTCAAAACCAGGTCCATCGTTTTGAAACACCTGCATTTTTGTGCCAATTCTATGCACTCCTTTAAAAAAAAATAATTAAGATTTCCACAAAAGTCACTTAGGGCCTCATTTTCCAATATCGCAGCAGTAACGCATGCGGAACTGGAGTCGCAAATACATCGTGCATCGAGAGAGAGAGAGAGAGAGAGAGAGAGAGAGAGACTTCCTATAATGCCTATGCCCTAGACAGGTATTTGAATTCCTATGGGAGGGCCACCTACTAACTCGGGTTGGGGATTAGGTATGAGCGTCGGGGGTTTGGGGGCCACTTTCGCATTCCACATGAGACGTACGGAAAGAACAGTGGTCTCTAGTGAAGATTTGCTGGCCGTCGGAGTGAGGAAACTCACTCCAAGAGGAGATTTGGGCAACGTTCTCTCCACCTAGCTTGATGGACAACAAGCTAGGTGGAGAGAATGTAGCCCAAATTTGCTGGCCGTCGGAGTGAGTTTCCTCACTCCGACGGCCAGCAAATCTTCACTAGAGACCACTGTTCTTTCCGTACGTCTCATGTGGAATGCGAAAGTGGCCCCCAACCCCCGACGCTCATACCTAATCCCCACCCCGAGTTAGTAGGTGGCCCTCCCATAGGGATTCAAATACCTGTCTAGGGCATAGGCATTATAGGAAGTCTCTGTCTCTCTCTCTCTCTCTCTCTCTCTCTCTCTCTCTCTCTCTCTCTCTCTCTCTCTCGAAATTTGTCATTAGCAATGATACAACTGTAGAGTCACCTATGGTGTGGTACTTTGCCTTTGTAGGCTGCTTTAGATAGGTAAGATCTAAAGCTGTTTGAACACAATATCATTTAAACCTCAATGGTTGAACAGCTATTAGGGTGCAAGATTTACAATTTCATTTTTATTAATCAAGCCAGGATAACACTGGTGAGGAGGGGCAGAGAAAGGCATTTATTTCATATGAGGAAATAAAAGCAACTGGAAGCTGCTAGTGAATAAGTACTATGTTGTATTATCCAGCAAGCAACACAAGAGTAAAGTAACAGAGGTAGGAAGCAGAAAACAGTGAAATCCAACAAACAGCCACAAGTTGGTATCAACCCACAAGTCACTATCTGTAGCATCTCCACTCTCTTTGTTCAGTACATGCACAACTCGCCATTGTAAAATGTCCTACAGATTAATGGGCCGATACAGTACGGACGCGTAAGAAAAGGTGCAGCAGTGCCGGGCGCCTGCTCGTTTGATGCACGCACATTTTGGTTCACAAGCCGCTCGATTCAATATTCAAATTAGACGCAAATCCAAGCGGCGGCAAATGAGCATCCAAAGCACGTCAATGAAGCGGTAGGCGTTCGCAATCCATTTTACTGTATAGAGCGGTATACAGCGCCTATACAGTATCCAGAGTGTGCTGGTACCTGTCATTTCAAATGTCATTCCACCAGGTAAGTGGATGGTTCTTTTCTACAGACCCCACATAGACACCGGGGCCACTGCCCTGAGCATCCTGACGTCCTCTTGTTTGGAGGCCACCCGCAACCTTCCACGCCCAGACGCCCGGCCGGATGTCCAAGGTCGGGGCTTCCGTTCATGGACCTTCCCTCCTGTATCCGGGCGTCCATGATTGGAGGCCCCACTGCCTTCCAACATCCATGGCCGCTGCCTTGAGAGCCTGGCCAGACGTCCAAGGTTGGGGCTTCCGTTCATGGACCTTCCCGCCTGTATCTGGGCGTCCATGATCGGAGAGCCCGCTGCCTTCCAACATCCATGGCCACTGCCTTGAGCGCCCGGCCGGACGTCCAAGGTCAGGGCTTCCATTCATGGACCTTCCCACAGGAGGAAGGCTCCATATAGGCGTCCGTATAGGCGTCCGCTGTCCCTCCCCCCCCCCCCGAGCCTCAGGACGCCTACCAGATGCCGGATGAAGGCCTGGGGCAGCTCCCATCTCTTCGGCGTCCGTAGAGGTGTCCATGTCCGGAGCCTCAGAGACGCCCAGAGATGGATGGTACAGTTGAAACCAAACAAAACACATACTTCCTCCGGTCTTGCTGCTGGGTTCTCCGGTCTTGCTGCTGGGCTCCCCTGTTGGCCTCTCCAATCTGCCGAGCATTTCGAGCATTTCTCATTCGAGCATTTCTCATTCTGCTTCTCAACCGAATGAAAAATATCGCCAGAGCCAATATATGCATGTTGTCCATGACGCTGTCTGGTACGAAGCTGACTGAACACCACACTAACGCCAGGGTCAGGGTAGGCGGTAAATATTGAGGTTAAAGACGGGGTAAATAAGCTGGTTAAAAAGGCGATAATTTGGGCGCACATTACTGTATCGGGGGGAATAGCTAATCCAATCATTAACATATCATATATATGCGGCGGGCGGTAATGGATACACGTCTTTTTTGGCAAGCACTAAGGATGTGTAAAAGCTGATACTGAATCGTGGGTCCGTCTTACGCGCTCAAAACGTGCGTCCAAAGCGGGTTAAAAAATGGGCAACCGCGGCCGCGCTTTACTGTATTGGCCCGTAAGTCTTTTAAGAGACTTTTAGAGTTAACTACCGCAAGGGTAGACAGGGCTTTACAGGTGAGAACTCAACTAAGCAAACATCCAAGGTGTAACATTTAAACCCCATTGGTCAAAGACGGATTATGGGACATGCTTTCCAAGATTTAAGATTTCTGTTTATTGTTAATCAAGCCAGGATGGATTGGTGAGGAGGGGACAGAGAGAAAAACAGCGGCAACCATACTGTCAATATTAGCAACAGCATCGGCCCCTTTTCAAGCAAGCATGGATTTTCAACCTGGATTGGTTACCCCTCGACTATGAATTTAGAGATTGACTGGAATGATTTTCTCTAATTTAAATTTGGCATTCCTTATGGATTTTTTATATTCCTTACTAGTTTAGCCACATGGGATTTCTTTTTATTTAATTATTTGTTTCCCCATTGGAATACATACTTTTTGGCAGCTGTTTACTTTACTTTTTTAAATACCTCTTATTTACTTCCTCTGTCTTTACCACTAATTCTTGGTCCTAACTTTACCCTAAACAATAAATTCTGCATAACCTTAAAGTTGGCATTTTTAAAATGTAACATCTTGGTTTGACCTTTTGCACTTTCTGCATTTGTCCTGATCTCACTGGTCACAGTTCCACAAATGTTCCCTTACCTGCTGGGTCCTTCACAGTCCCCTCCCGATTGCCAAGGTCTAAACCCCAAACTGCTCATAACCTGGTTAGGGCTCCTACATGCTGAGAAAGGCAGCTGTCTTCAGGATAAGCAGAAACCTTGCACCCCTTGCTGATTTTCTTGTTTTGTTTTGTTTTTTATCCGAGTCAATTTTTGGATAATTTAAGTCCCTCCCATTTCTTACTTGCTCCCAGCTTGGCTGCTCTCTGCCTTTGAATAAGTAGGTGCAGTTCACTCTCCTCTGTAATACTAAAGGACTTTTCACATGCACTAATAATGTGTCTTCATTTTCCTGCTCATTTCTGTCTATTAAATCTTCACCCTTTATGAGTGACTGAGGATGGTCTGTAGCTCAGGCCTGATAACCCAGGCTCACAGCACTAAATTTCCTCTGCAAGTGATCATTTTTGAATAGTGCATAATTTGCTATATTTACCCTTTATTCATAATACTGCTCCCAGCAAGCTTAAGTGACTCCAATAATGTCATATTCATTCCCGTCTGTTATTAATTCTCAATCTGTAGTTTTATCTTCATGCTTTTGGCATTTGCATACAAAACTTTCTTTCATTTTATTAGAAAAGGTAAGCTTTTTATTATCCCTCTGTACCTGAGTATCAGATATATTACCCAATTTATCCTGAGCTGCTTGAGGTTACGTTGATATTAGTTCCTTCTGCTCCTGATTAAATATTTATTTGCTTATTTCTGTGATTCTCTTTACATTTTCTCCTCTCTTTTCTAGCTCTTTGCCATCCCCATAACTCTTAGTAAACTATTATCGCTGCATGGTCCTAACCTTACCAATCTTACTTGCTAGCCACACTTCCCCTCTTCTGATTACTAATGGACTTGGATTCTAGATTCAATTACTCGCTTTTTGCAAATCTGACCTCAGTTGAGGTACTATAGTAATTTCCCTGCCAAAAAACCTTGCAATATAAGTTGTACCTGAGGCAATGGAGGATGAAGTAACTTGCCCAAAGAGCATCTGTGGGACAAGCAGGATTTGACCACCGGCTTCCATGGTGTTCTGCCAGCTGTTCTAACCACTAGGCTGCTCTTCCCCAAATTCATGCTACCCTCTCTTCTGTCCAAATGCAATTCATCCAACTGATATAGACTGTTTTATAGCATGACAAAAATCCAAATCCCTACTTCCTACACCATTCTCTGAGTCATGCATTAACTTCCCTAACCTCCCTATGTCGTTCTGTCGTAGCACAAAACCGGTAATGTTTATGAAAATACTGCCTTGCAGGCAGGGACGTGTTCTATGAAAACATTAGGCCACAGATTTATTTTTTTATATTGGCTCATGGGTATCAAATTATATCATGGCCTTCTGTGCAGCACATGTTTCTCCAGCTCTCTGGAGCCCACCAAGTCCCCATCCCCACCTTGAGAAGTGTTTCTGAGCACACCCATCTCTACCTGCAAAACTGAACAAAAAAATCAACACAGGTTTCATATTTTTCCTAAATAATCAAGAAGTGGAGCACAGTCTAGATCAGTGGTTTGCAACCTTTTTGATAACAGGGGGCCAGCTAGCTATCTTTCAAAAACACATGAACTATCAGTCTACAGATTAAAGAATGGAGGGGAGAAGGGCTGAAGGGTGACATAAAGGACTTCTTTTGTCGACTCTGCCAAAATCAGCGGTTCACACACCTGAACGCTCTCTGTCTCTCTCACTCACACATGGTCTCTTTCTCTTTCCTTCTATCTTTCTCACTAACAGACATACAATCTGTCTCTTACACACACACTCTCTCTCTTACTCTCTCACACACACTATCTGTTGAATGTACTCATTCTTCCCAGCTGCTCTTTTGGAGCACAACCAATAGAACTGCTCCTTTTTCATGTAGTCACTCAGGCCAATGCAGATTATGTTCCTTATTTGTTCATGCTGGCAGATTCACAGGTTATCTGGCTAAATACCAACTTTTCCATATTTCCTCCATTTAGCCAGCTAGTGTTTAGCTGGATAAGTCATTATCCAGCTAAAATTTATCTGGATTACGTAGAGGTGTTCTAGGTGCATTCTGGAGCAGAGTTAAGGTCAGGATTCATGTTTTATGGTAATAGCCTATTTATTACAAAGTGCGCTATCTTAGTACTTCACATAGGGCTGGATTTTTAAACCTACGTGCAAAAATGTACGCCCGATTTTATAACATGTGTGTGCAGCCGCGCGAAAGGGGGTGCATATTAATGCACCTTGCACACGCCGAGCCCTCAGGAAGAGCAGCTGGCTTTCCCTGTTCCCTCTGAGGCCGCTCCAAAATCGGAGCAGCCATGGAGGGAACTTTCCTCCCCCCCCCCCCCCACCTTCCCCTCACTTCCCCTACCTGTCCCGCCGCCAGCCCGAACAAAAAAAACTATGGTACCTTTATTTCCAAAGTTACACCTGCCAAGTGCTGGCACGCGATCCCCAGGCCCAGCAATCGAAGAGAGGCCTCTGGCCACGCCCCTACCCCCGGACCTCCCCACCCAATCCCGCCCCACCCATTTTTTCAAGCCCTGGGACTTACGTGTGTCCCGGGGCTTTACTAGTGCCACTGGGCCTTTTGAAAATAGGCCCGACGCGCGTAGGCTTTTAAAATCTGCCCCATAGGTATTACCACAGAGTGCGATACCTTTTTCGCACTTTGTGGTGCCACAATTGTTGCAATTCCTACCTACAACCACTGGGGGGAGAGAGAGAGCCTAGCTACTTTCTAACGTCATGGAATGCCCACTAGTCCTTGTATTATTGAAAGAGTAAATAACAATTCATATTTACCCATTCAAATCCTTTCATGATTTTGTAGACATCTATCATATCCCCCCTAGCCCGTCTCTTCTCCAAGCTGAACAGCCCTAACCTCTTTAGCCTTTCCTCATAGGGGAGCCGTTCCATCCCCTTTATCATTTTGGTCACCCTTCTCTGTACTTTCTCCAGTGCAACTATATCTTTTTGAGATGCAGCGACCAGAATTGTACACAGCATTCAAGGTGCAGTCTCACCATGGAGTGATACAGAGGCATTATGACATCCACCATTTTATTCGCCATTCCCGTCCTATTAATTCCTAACATTCTGTTTGCTCTTTTGACCGCCACAGCACACTGAGCTGACGACTTCATTGTATTATCCACTATGACGCCTAGATCTCTTTCCTGGGTGGTAACTCCTAATGTGGAACCTAACATCGTGTAACTACAGCAAGGGTTATTTTTCTCTATATGAATCACCTTGCACTTGACCACATTAAATTTCATCTGCCATTTGGATGTCCAATCTTCCAGTCTCACAAGGTCTTCCTGCAATTTATCACAATTTGCTTGTGATTTAACTACTCTGAATAATTTTGTATCATCTGCAAATTAAAGCACTTCACTCGTTGTGCCCCTTTTCAGATCATTTATAAATATATTTAAAAGCACCGGTCCTAGTACAGATCCCTGAGGTTACTCTACTGTTTACCTTTTCCACGGTCCAAACAGACCATTCAATCCTACTCTCTGTTTCCTGTCTTTTAAACAGTTTGCAATCCCCAAAAGGATAATGATTCCTGTCCCATGACTTTTTAGTTTTCTTAGAAGCCTCTCATGAGGGACTTTGTTGAACGCTTTCTGAAAATCCAAATACACCACATCTACTGGTTGACGTTTGTCCACATGTTTATTCACCCCTTCAAAAAAAAAGGTAGAAGATTTGTGAGGCAAGACTTCCCTTGGGTAAATCCATGCTGGCTGTGTCCCATTAAACCATGCCTATCTAAATTTTCTGTGATTTTATTCTTTATAACAGTTTCCATGATTTTTCCCACCATTGAATTCAGGCTCACAGGTCTATAGTTACCTGGATCACCCCTGGAGCCCTTTTTAAATATTGGGGTTACATTGGCCACCCTCCAGTCTTCATGTACAATGGACGATTTTAATGATAGGTTACACATTTTTACTAATAGGTCTGAAATTTCATTTTTGAGTTCTTTCAGAACTCTGGGGTGTATATACCAGCCCTCCTCACTGGGAAGCAGGCTGGTATAGCAGGTTCCTGAATCACAGATTCTTCAACCTGAGGAGTCACCCTTTCAGACTAGTACAGGAATCCAGTAAGAACTTGGAGACCCCACCGGATCTCCACCAACATGGGACCAGGATACAGGGCTGGGTGTTTGGATTTGAACTGGTAACCGAGGTAGAACGGTTTTGGATTTGATAGAAGGGAATCCATCATGGGAATCCTGGGTAAGCCGCTGGGAGAGCTATTAGTGCACATTTTACACCACCATTGGGAAGCTCTACCAGTCTACTGCAGAAAAGGACACCTAGCCAAGATGAGACACCCTATCTGTAATAAAATCAACTGCACACCTATTTAAAGATGGACTTTATCCAATCAGTAAATTATTTTTTAACACCCAGTGCCTGGTGCTATTTTGTTACAGCAGCTCCCGCCTGGGGTTGCCACAGCTACCACCACACATAAAGAATAAATTACACCACTGTCTGGGCCGTAGGCGAAAGTCTCTCCCCCCATAAAAAGAATCCCCCTTGGGATAGAGAACTCAGGATCTGGGAGAAGTGCTAGCCAAAGAAGCCCCGAAGATATATATTAGTTGTCTGCCCTGAAAGAACAATCTACTTTCAAAAAATGGGTTTCATATCTCTACATAAATTGCTGTACAAATGAAAACATTGTCTATGCTTCACTACCATTGCAGCCTGAAAACTAGATCTGGTAAACCGTTCCCGTTCTGATTTAAATCCATATTCCCTGCAGCTTGTCAATGTAGAAGGGATGGTGTAGTAGATGGTCTGAGCAGTGGAACAACTCCTTTTGTGCTGCTAAATAAAAAAAAATAGCTGTCAACCATGGAAGCCAACTTTTCAAAATGATTGAGGGTGCTAAAGTCTACATAAATGAGAACAAAGTGGTAGAATGGAGGAGGAACCTTGTGGCTAAAGTGGAAAGCTACAAACCAGAGAAGCCAGGCTTCAAAAATCCCACTGCCGCTCCTTGTGACCTTGGGCAAGTCACTTCACCCTCCACGGCCTCCTGTACAATCTTTGGGGGGGGGGGGGGTCCATCTGCTAAGCATTGGGATTTCTCCACAACGTGATTCACTAACCCTCGGTACCGAAGAAATGACACTTGGGGACGGGGAAATACAACAGGCAGAATATACTTTTTTTTTTTTTAAGTCCATTGTGCATAAGAAAAATCTACTCTAAAAGATGAATGCAAAAACAACCTTTTTAAACCAAGAAAAAAACAATGTCATCAGAAGAAAAGAAAGAGAGATTAGAAAAGCTTTTTCAAAGGCCAAAGAAAAGGTTTGTCCTGATCACCTGGCAGAACACAAGACAGGCAAATGTGGTTTCATGATTCAGTTCACCAAAATTGACCAAATATAGCAATAAACAAACTAGGTGATCAAAAATATTTCCTCAGAAGAAAAAGGAGGAGAGAAAAAAAAAAAAGTCATTTAAGGAAAAGGGAAACATCTGGAAATAGTGCTCTGCCCCAGATAACCTCTGTCTGTGCTGTGCCCTGGATTAATTAATCTGATAGACCTATTTCTCTCCATTCTCTGGGCCTCTGGTGTGTGCGCAGGTGACAGAGGGAAGGTGAATTAGTATTACTCTTCATTTTTCTGAGCCGCGTGACTCTAGTGAGGAGGCCTACTGTGTTTTGTCTCTTATTTCTGCCTGTGCTGTGTCCTCTCACGCTGCTGTAATCCTCTGTTATTTTAGGGAACAATTTTCACACTGTCCACATTGGGACAAAAGAAAAGACTGCCTGTATTTTTTTTTTTTTTTTTACCTGTGGGCTTTTTGCACCAACTGTCAAAGCAAACGTATGTGCATTCTTTGGCTTTGAAATTTGCCATAGGCGAATGATGTGTGCAGTTACTCACACGTTCTCTTTCTGCAGATAGATTTTGCTGATAATAGGCACAAAGATTTGGAAATGCCATCAATGGGCATGTACTTTTCCTGCCCTGACCAAAAAATAAAAAGCTAAAAGTCCATGCATGCACCGAGGAAGGGCAATTTACAGTCAGCCAATTAGTGCGGGTAAAATGTAGCGATTTCCTCTCTCTCATGTTGTGATGCTCTTCTTAGGCAGAATCTGAGTAAATACGATGAAGCAATGCCGTGAAACTGATCCATTTCAAAGCAGGCCTGAAAGCATCAGGTGGAAGTTTGCCACAGAAAGCAGTAGTAGAAAAAGAGTCGATGGGAATTTCATGCCTCATACTCGTAACAGCCAGTCATTGCCCTCTTGTATTTAAACATGATTACTGCTAATAAAGAGAAAAAAAATAAGCTTCCACATCTGGAGGGCAATTTTCAAAACCATTTCACAGGGTAAATTGACCTGTCTGAAAACTGGCCCTCCTCCATCCAGCTAAAAGTAGCACATGGGCTTCTATGGAATGGGTTAAAAAGAGGTATTCCTGGCATGCATGTTTAGGTCATGGGAGGAAATGTGATGGTGTAATTTGCCAGGCATGTGAACTCTGAGGCTGGACTGGCCAGTACACGAGCACAGCCGATTTCCAACTGCAACAGCAGCAGGGCATCTTCTGCCTGTGATGGCCACCTTCCCCTCACAATGAGCCTTTATCCACTGGAGGCAGACAGGGCTCAGGCAGTAAACCCTGAGCCGGGACCCAGCAGGAATGCAGAATGAAGCACAGGACAACCAGATGGGATGAATCAGGAGATCCAGAAAAGCTGAAGTCCACACAGTGAGACAAACTCTGGAAGCAGGACTCCAATAAGGGGACCAGGGAATAAGAACCAAGCTCTGGTAAGCAGCTGACTGGAAGCCTGAAATATATAATGTGTTCAGACAGGGAACAAGTTGTGGCCACCTGCAGGAAGTGTGAGCCAAGGTGCTGGGAGGCCTGATCAGCTAGCCCCTGAAGCCCAGTGAGGCTCCTGCTGGTCAGAGCTGAGAATTGCCTATCGGGATCTCACAGGCAAACAACACATGTATTTAATTTTCAAATATGTGTGCGCTTTTATATTCCCCCCTCCCCCAACCATTAACAAAAACAGCAAGTACAAAGTATACAGGCATTTTTGTGCAAGTGCTTTAGCTACATTTGAAAATTAGCTGCAAACTCCATGTAGTATTTGTGCTCTGTTGGCAATTTTCAGAATCCCACAAGGCTGAAAAGCATCTGCAAACCTGAGCACCCATGGGCCATGGAGATGATTTTCAAAGGGAAACCTGCCAAAGTGCTTATCTTTTGAAAACTCCCTGCAAGGCAGGCATTTAACAAAGCGTCCATGTACTTTGTTTCAGCTCTTTCTCTGGAAGGCGGAACAGAGACACAATGATGCATTGCACATGGCTTTGGAAAGCAAATCTACAGGCATCCTTTCCCTTTCCCTATCCTAGCCCCCTACCCCACCCCCTCGGAACATCTCTTATTAATCCAGCTGAACCTGCACTCTGAAAACCCATATGTGCTTTTAGCTGTTGTAAGGTGCATAATTTTCAACCAGTGCAATCTGCTTGGTGAAATACCCATTTACGGGGGCAAAATCTCTTAGAAAAATGGCCTGACAGAGTTTAGATGTACCGGGGCAGATTTGCATCCACATTTCCTTCTGTTGGTGGCCAGAATAACACGGTACTAACTGCACTTTCTTTACAGGGCAGTATGAGGCTCTCCTATTATGGGCTGTTTCGTTCCTAAGCCATCAAATTCAGCATCACACACAGTATGCGCCACGCAATATGGTCAACCTTCCTGCTGCCTTCCCCCCCCCGATTCGCTGTTTAAAACTCTCTTAGGAAATCATTTGCTGTCCATACCTGGCACAGCGCTGACCCAGGTCATTTGCTTATGCGCTAGCAGAACTGGTTGTCAACCTCAGTACTTCGTTAGTGATGATTTTATCAGGCTACGTAATGCCAATTATGCTATTTAAATGACATTGTTGAAGGTAATTAAGTATTTTAATATGACGGCAATGAAGTGGGGGGCAGTCTCTAACAAATATAGAAGAAAAGCGGCTAGTCTGTAAATTTGACATTTTGTAATAAAGATGACAATTTGGGCTGTTCAGAATCTGAGCAAGCTAAAAGAAAGGACCATTAATGCAAATAAAAATCTTGGGGGTGGCTACATGGAGAAACATACCTAACTTTGCAACAAGTGCGTGTTATACAACAGTCACTACTTCCCTCAGACACCTTCAGCTTTATCAAATTCATCACCGAGTGATGCAATGACTTTGAGATTGACATGGAACCTGTATCCAGGGATTTTGGTGGAGATATGCATCAACACCTCTATCAGTAGCAAAGTGGCCATTGTGGGGGCATTGCTGACAGTCAGGCCGATACAGTACAGTACGCGCCGACGGAGCACACTGTTAGCCTATCGTTGGACGCGCGTTTTCCCTTACCCCTTATTCAGTAAGGGGCAGAAAACGCACGTCCAACCCGCCGAACCTAATAGGGCCCTCAACATGCAAATGCTTGTTGAGGGCCCTATTAGGTATTCGCGCGCAATTCAGAAAGTAAAATGTGCAGCCAAGCCGCACATTTTACTTTTAGAAATTAGCGCCTACCTTAATTTCTTCCGGCACCGGGAAAGTGCACAGAAAAGCAGTAAAAACTGGCATTGGCTGTCAAACCCGCTGACAGCCGCCGCTCCTGTCAAAAAGGAGGCGCTAGGGACGCGCTAGTGTCCCTAGCGCCTCCTTTTGCCCGTTTTTACCACCAGGCCTAATTTAAATACTGAATCGCACGCACCAGCAAATGGCATTCACCCGCTCTCCTGCGGACTTTACTGTATCGGCCTGAGTATTAGCTGAAGTTTTAGCCATCTCCATGCCTAAAATTCAGTTTTATGCATGGAAATAGCTATTCTAAAATAGCCTGCAGCACTTTTCTCGTAAAAGCACGTATGTAACCTCTCTCTCTCTCAGCTCTGGACCTGACAATTCACCTGAAATTGGCTTTACAGAAGACATCGCAAAGGGGGATGAAATCTTACCGCATGGTCACGGCAGCTATCGCACAGCCTAACGCAATCCAAAGAAGTGTAGTTAAAATCGGCGTTACGGCTGTGCGATAGCTCTTCGCAGACAGGCTAACCCAGCCCACTCTCCACCCCTAACTCCTCCTATTTCTGAATTTGCATCGCACCATACGATATGGTGCTATCGCATGCGTTAACGGGGCTTTTCGCATGCGATAAGCCCTTAATGCAGTTAGAGTCCAACAAGAAAAAAGGCTGAAGGAGGCTTTACACAGCGCCTACCATCTTTCCAAGATTTTAGATTTTTTCCAGGCTAAAACCAATAATCTTCTATTAGTGTGCCAAATTAAACCCTGTGGGGGTAATTTTGAAAAAGAGTTACGCGCATAAAAATAACTACTTTTGTGGCAATATTCAAAAGATGTTTACTCGAGTAAAGTGCATTTACATGAGTAAATCTTATGGACAATTCAATGGCATAAAATACTGTAGCAATTTTCAAAAGCCTATTTACTCAGTAAAGTGCATTTATTCCAGTAAAACCCAGTTTTACTTGTGCATTATATACTGTATATAGATATTCAGGCAAACTTATTTGTAGTTCATTCTGTACCAACACAGGGAGCACAGCTCTCAAAAAATAGCCTGAAAAATATGAAGGTTTCTTCAATAAAAAGATATCACCTACAACTTGTTTGTTGCCTTATTTCTGCATGAACATTTATTTCTCGCAAACTCTAGGGGATGTCAGAAAGACATTTTCACAAAGCAACTCCACAATTAATTTTTCCCCGTAAAATGAAGTTTAATCATATTTGTTAAAGTTTCCATAAGTTCATTCATTTCAACTTAAAGCAATGATTTTTCTTAAAGAGCTTTAACAATTCCAGCAAGAGGGGGACTTCCCAGTCTTTTGCATTGAGTGTCACATGTATGATTTTTTACCCGCTGGTGAGAGATTATATGTGTGCACCCGTTGCAAAGAGCTCCTAGCTCTCAGGGAATGAGTGCGATCTCTGGAGGCTAGAGGGGCAGACTTGGAGGAGCTGAGGCAGACAGAGAGGTACATTGATGAGAACTTCAGGGACATAATAGCCAAGTCCCAAATCCAGTCTGTAACCCCAGTGCTGCCTTGAATCAGAAAGGTCTCCCAGTAGGAGAACATCACCCTGGTGTAGCAGGAAGTGATCCTGTAGCAAGGACCTGCTCCCCAGGTGATGTATTGTCCTCTCGCACTGAGGACAAGTCTCCTAGGGCTACTGCCCAAGAGGGAAGGGTTAGGCCAGACATCAACGTTGGTGTTTCAATTATTAGAAATGTAGATAGCTTGGTGGCTGGTGGACATGAGGACTGCCTGGTAACTTGCCTGCCTGGTGCGAAGGTGGCAGACCTCATGCATCACCTAGATAGGATTATAGATAGTGCTGGGGAGGAGCCGGCTGTTGTGGTACATGTGGACATCAACGACATAGGAAAATGTGGGAGAGAGCCAAATTTAGGATTTTAGGTAGAAAGCTGAAATTCAGAACCTCCAGGGTGGCATTCTCTGAAATGCTTCCTGTTCCACGTGTAGGTCCCCAGAGGCAGACAGAGCTCAAGAGTTTCAATGCGTGGATGAGACGATGGTGCAAGGAAGAGGGATTCAGTTTTGTAAGGAACTGGGGAATCTTTTGGGGAAGGGGGAGACTTTTCCAAAAGGATGGGCTCCACCTTAACCAGAGTAGAACCAGGCTGCTGGCACTAACTTTTAAAAAGGAGATAGAGCAGCTTTTAAACTAGAACAAGGGGGAAAGCAGACAGTCACTCAGCAGTGCATGGTTCAGAGTAATGTATCCTTGAAGGATACTAATGAAACAGGAGAGTTAGGGCATCCCAACAGAGGTTCCAATAAAAGCAAACGTAGTCCATATGCCTATATGTAAAAAATCACCTGAGCTAAATATTTCCAAATTATCCCTATCAACTGAAAAGCAGGTTGTTAATACAAACAAAAAATGCACTTTGAAATGTCTGTATGCCAATGTCAGAAATCTAAGAAGATGGGAGAGTTAGAGTGTACAGCAGTAAATGATGAGACTGACATAATTGGCATCTCAGAGACCTGGTAGAAGGAGGATAACCAATGGGACAGTGCTATATCAGGGTACAAATTATATTGCAATGATTTGAAGAATCAACTCGGCGGGGGTGTGGCATTTATGTCCAGGAGGGTATAGAGTCCAACAGGATAAAGATCATACAAGAGAATAAATGCTCAGTAGAATCTATGTGGATAGAAATCCTGGGGTACATTTTAAAAAACAGCACGCGCGCAAACAAAAGTACACCGGATTTTGTAAGATATGCGCATAGCCGCGTGTATCTTATAAAATCCGGGGTCGGCACACGCAAGGGGGTGCACATTTGTGCAACTTGCGCGTGACGAGCCCTGCACATGCTGCCCGTTCCCTCCGAGGCCTCTCCGATTTCCCCACCCCCCAGCCCTACCTAAATCCCCCTACTAACCTTTATCCGCGAAGTTACGCCTGCCTCCAGGCAGTCGTAACTTACGCATGCCGGCTGTCTGCTGCCGTGGCAGGCCCCGACACAGGCTGCTGTGTCGGGGCACTCGGCTACGCCCCCGGACCACCCCCACGCCGCCCCCACGCCCCCTGGCCACGCCCCCGGCCGCCCCTTTTTGCAAGCCCCAGGACTTACACGCGTCGCCGAGCCTATGCAAAATAGGCTCGACGCGCGCAGGGTTTTTTTTTTTTTTTTTTTTTTTTAAGGCTTACGCACATATCTTATGCGCGTAACCCTTTTAAAATCCGGCCCCCCCATGTGTATTGGGTAAGAGTATAGAGATAGGAGTATGTTACCATCCATCTGGACAAAATGGTCAGACAGATGATGAAATGCTAAGAGAAATCAAGGAAGTTAACCAATTTGGCAGTGCAGTAATAATGGAAGATTTCAATTACTCCAATATTGACTGGGTAAATGTTCCTGGATGCAATAAACGACTGCTTCATGGAGCAATTGGTTCAGGAACAAACGAGAGAGGGAGCTATTTTAGATTTAATTCTTAGTGGAATGCAGGATTTGGTGAGGGAGGTAATGGTGGTGGGACCACTTGGAAATAGTGATCATAACATGATCAAATTTGAACTAATGACTGGAAAGGGGGACAATAAGTAAATCTGCAGCTCTAGCACTGAACTTTGAAAAGAGAAACTTTGATAAAATAAGGAAAATAGTTAAAAAAAAAAACAAACCCAAAACTGAAAGGTGCCGCTGCAAAGGTTAAAAGTGTTAAACAGGCATGGACATTGTTTAAAAATACAATCTTAGATGCGCAGCCCAGATGTATTCCACGCATTAAGTGAGGTGGAAGGAAGGCACAATGATTACCAGCATGGTTAAAAGGTGAAATGGAAGAGGTTATTTTAGCCACAAAAAACCATCCTTTAAAAATTGGAAGTAGGATCCATCTGAAGAAAATAGGAAAAAGCATAAGCATTGTCATTTTTAGACCTGCTCCATAGCAACTACTTGGCAAGTAGTTTTCCCTGATCTGCCCATTGCCCACCCACAAGTAATCCAGATATCTATTTAGCTGGGTAAGTAGCTATCCTGCTAAGTAGCAATTGCTGAACATAGCCGAATATTCAATGACTGCTTCTTAGCCAGATAAGTCACTTTCAGCATTAGTCTCAATGAGTGAAGGAGGAAGTTTCACCATCAGCCTTAAAAATCACAACTTATTCATTACATCATAAAAAACTATTAATTATGTAACATGAGAAAAAATAGAAAAAAAGAATATGCAGCTTTTAAAAGTAACCTAACATGACCATGTTTTAGCTTGTCGCCTGCATCAGAAGAAATATTCAAAATGGTTCAAGAGAGACAAATCACACATATGCAGCCAAAACCCACAAAAAAAAATAATAAATAAAATAAAAAAATAATGCAAAACAAAGCTTTCCAAAATTGCACAGTAAAGTGTCCAATAAGCCTTTTTATTTTTTCTGAAATTAATAAGTTCTGTCCAGAGACAAGAAGTCTGATCAGATCTCTTCTGTTTTTATTTAGTTAGTCCCCAAGGGCCAGAAGAAACATTGTTATCTATTATAATCTGAAAAAGGAGAAAAGGACACAAGAACAAATATAGAGAACCCATATTTAATCATCAAACCTGCAAATGAAGAACAGGCAACAGCCATTCTAAACAGAGCTGACTGTATTGCAGAGGTAAAGCAGCAGCTGAGTGATAAGAACTGTTATACATCATTGTAGAAGGATCTTACTCCTTCCCTCCAGGACAGAGTACATGGACTTTTAGATCTTGCAGGACCAAAAGGCTTTGCTATAGTTAATTTATAGGCATTGAGTATTCTACCTGCCCCTGACATTTTTTTATGCACCATTACTTGTATCTATCTGTTGGATAGAGTGTGCGCTGCCTGTCATAGACTAAGACTGATCAAAGTTAGGAAGTGCAGTCTACTGGTTAGAGCAGTCAAACGACAAATCTGGAGGATACGTGAGGCTTGTAAACTCCAACCCTGCTCTTTCACTATATCTATTCAGTGGCTCGGCTTAATCCACTGTAACCAAGTATTAATATAAATAATTTCATACTATCTTTCTCCGCTCTCATTTGCAGTGTCATATGCATTAGATTAGGGGTAGGCAACTCTGGTCCTGGAGTGCCTCAAACAGGTCTGGTTGTCAGGACATCCATAATGGATATTCATGAGATACGTATGCATACAACAGAGACGGTGCGTGCAAATATACCTCATGCATGTTCATTGTGGGTATCCTGTAAACCAGATCTGTTTGTGGCACTCCAGGACCAGAGTTACCTATCCCCAAATGAGGCTCCCCGTGAGTATCTAGAGTTCCCATCTCACAGGTGACTGTGTGCAACTCTCTGAAGTATTAAGCTGCTAACTGCATTGGGATCCTGCTTGAATGGAAGGTACCACATCAATACAAAATATTAATGGAAAGAGTCTTATCCGGCAGGGCAGCTACGCAGCAGAACTGGGCAAGCCTCTGAAGCCTACAGGGCTCTCACCGTAAAATAAGAGAACAGCCAACAGGAAACTGAGTTCACACCTTTGTATTTAAATGACAAGAAGAAGAATTAGTTGATTGCCATGAATGACAACCACTCCTGAAAGGAAGCAGCTGCTGCACCCATCATTTTTACAGTCCAAAATAAAATTGATGCTCTGCATGTGGCCTGGTGTTCTGCAGCACATTTCAATGGTTCTGGGTATTTAAAAAATAATTAAAAGAAAGTAAAAAAAAAAAAAGAGAGAGAGAAAATGAACAGTAAAACAAATTAGAATTCTGGTGTGAGCTGTGGATGGAATAAACTATGCAGGAGTTTGACGTTACTAGCTCTGAGATTTTTGACGAGAAGAGATGAAGCACAGTACCAGGGAGAAGATCAGCGTTTGTCATATTTCCCATCCATCTTGATACGAAGGTTCCAAAGTGGCTGACTTTTTGTTTTCTTCTCTTTCCTACTGAAGAGACAGACAGCGCTGGGAGAACCTGAGCAGTGCCGCTGAACTGGAAAGAAGAGATGCCTGAAAGCTTGTCATAAAATCCACCAGTCAGCTGTGAAAGAACAACATTCCTCCACCAGCTCTGTGTTAACTCTCACAAAGGAGCCACCATACTTTTTTTTTTTTTTTTTTTAAGTTTTCTCTATTACTTGAACTCTTAAAATGAAGCATTGGTAAGCTATTGATTACCTATGTTGTTTTTTTTAATGCTTAAGGGGCAGCTGTGCAAGTAAACAGAGTCTGGAAAAGCCACCGTCACCTTTTATCTAACTTTTCTTTCTGTCTTCCTAATTGGCTCTGCCCTTACTGAAGCGTACAGAGCCTCTGCACAGTGCTCCACATTTTAACCTAGAACGTCACCTCTTTTCTAATCATACACGATCACTTTCTTTCGTCTGCTGACAGCTAAGCCCAACAAAGCAGCACACAGGAGATCCTGCAGTGCTCTTATTGACCCTTCCCTGCAGAAATAGGGGAAAGGTGATGGATAAAAAATATATATATATATTTTTATTTATTTTTTTTAAATCCTCACTATATCTAAAATATTTAGCAATACATTGACAGTACTGCAACTTTTCTTCATTTTTATTTAATTTTTTTGCCTAGCGTTTTTCTCTTGCGCCTTTGTGTTTACCACTCAGTCAAAACTAGCAGTGGTGCCCTGATAAATCTCTTGCAATTACCTGAGGTTTTCCCAGTAATTTTTGTAACCCCCAGCCCTGCCTATCTTAGCCATTGTAACAATAGTCCATGGGGCCCACAGACTGCATCTCCCTGGAGAAACCAATATTTTCTGCTCCGAGTTTGGCAGGTAGATTTTTACCATTGTGCAGTTTCTGAGGCTGCCTCCTTTCAAGGGCTGTGAATGTAGCATCCGCAGGTGGCTGGAGCTGGGCCTTGAAACTGAATCCAAATCTTCTGCTTGGCAGCATGTAGCACTGTTGCTGAGCTATGTGCCTGGCTCAGGTACTGCAGCATTTTAACAAAAACAGCCTATATTGTGCAAACATTTCTTTCAGCTTATATACACTCCTCTGTAGGTAGTGGAGAATGTGGGCTTTAAACGTCTGCCATTTGAGTTAGCCCCCAGTTACAAAGTGCCCCCAGGACTACATTTAGTAGGCAGGCTATCCCCACCCTGTACAAGCAGACCCAAAGCCACATACAGTCATATGGGCCGATACAGTAAAGTCTGCGGGAGAGCGGGCAAACGGCCACTCTTCCTGTGCGCGTGATTCTGTATTTAAATTAGGTCCGGCGGTAGATTCGGGTAAAAGGAGGCGCTAGGGACACTAGCGCGTCCCTAGCGCCTCCTTTTTGACAGGAGCGGCGGCTGTCAGTGGGTTTGACAGCCGACGCTCAATTTTGCCAGCGTCTGTTCTCGAACCCGCTGACAGCCACGGGCTCGAAAACCGGACGCCGGCAAAATTGAGCGTCCAGTTTTCGGCCCAACAGCCGCGGGTCGAATTCAAATTTATTTATTTATTTATTACTTTTTTTACTCTTCAGGACCTCCGACTTAATATCGCTATGATATTAAGTCGGAGGGTGCACAGAAAAGCAGTTTTTGTTTTTTTTTTAAATTTTGTTTTTATTGAATTTTCAAATTATTCAAACATTTCACAATAAATGTCAAGTAATACAGTAATCTTAAACATATAATGTAAGATAGACATTTTCCTTCTTTAACAATTCTACTTTCAGTAAAATACTAATCCAAAAGGCATGTTAACTAAACAAATGGAAATAATATATATATTGCTGTTTTTCACTTTTATACTAGTAAGAGGAGATCCATTTTTTAAATTTAGAGCAATATTAACCAAACAATATTTTCAAAAACTACTGAAAGTTAGGCTGCACTATATTCTATAGCTGAATCAATTTTATCCTGTGTCCAAGGTCCAGTGGTGTGTTTGTATAAAATTTCCCAACTGGTCAGGGTCATAAAAAACATATCTCTGACCTTCCACTCATCACACATTTACAGGGAAATCTCAATATTATTTGAGCTCCATGTGATCTTGCTTGGGGCAACAAAGACAGGAATTTCTTCCTTTTCCTCTGAGTTTCTTTCGAAACATCTGGGTACATCCACATTTTTTGATCTAAATATAACTCTGACCTGTGTTGAAGAAATTTTTTCATTACTATATCTCTGTCCATTGAAGACATAAGTTTGACCAACAAGGTACCTCTTCCTTCAACTTGATATTGTTGTGAAGTCTCCAAAAACTCCGTAATATTTAACCTTACTTCTTCCGTTTCCATCTGATTTTCTGTGCTTATTTTAAGTGCAGACACAAAATAAGCTTTATTTATAACAGGCATATCTTCACTTGACATTTTCATTATATCTTTCAGGTAACTTTTAAATTGCTCCTTGGCAGAAATCAGTTTACACTTCGGAAAGTTTATAATTCTGATATTTGTATTTCTCAGTTCGTTCTCAAACGTCTCCATTCTTCTGTTCATAATTACTTCTCCTTTAATTATAGAGTTTTGAACTTCCTCTACTTTCTTTATTTTCCCTTCAATATAAGTTATTCTCTCAGTTTGGCCAACCATAATCTTTTTCACATTAGATATTGAGTCTTGAGTTATCTTAAATCCTTCCGAAATTGTCATTAGGGAGGTTTGTAATGTTGATATTGCAAGCCACAAAGATTCTAGGGTAATATTTTGAGGCCTTTCCAAAGGTTTTAAAACTGGAAAGGGTGCCGGTTGGATAACAATATTAATTTCATCCATACCTCTGGATATCTCGGGTGGTATCTCCAGGATAGATCCCCCTCCTCTGTCCATTCTCAGGCTCTCGGGGGATTGCCCTCCTCCCAGCGGGGTGGACGCCATTGCACCACCCTCTGTCGCAGGGACCACGATCTCCTCCGAAAAACGCACCTCAGATGAGCTCACCTCCTCTAATGGCATCCGTTGTTGAGAAAGCTCAGCGTTTCAGGCTGTGTCCTTGCAGGGGGGGAGGGAGTCAGCGGTGCTCCAGGACTTAGCGTTATTTCGCCCGCAAGCGGTAACAACTGCTCACTCGCTGCC